>NC_058518.1:244938240-245249406 GCF_904849725.1 Hordeum vulgare subsp. vulgare | reverse complement strand
GTGATTGTGTAGCGAGGTGAAACATAGCGAGCAAAAAGTAACAAGTAACAAGTAGTAGCAACGGTGCAGCAAGTGGCCCAATCCCTTTTGTAGCAAGGGACAAGCCTGAACCAAGTCTTATAGGAGGAAAAACGCTCCCGAGGACACACGGGAATTCTTGTCATGCTAGTTTCATCATGTTCATATGATTCGCGTTCGTTACTTTAATAGTTTGATATGTGGGTGGACCGGCGCTTGGGTACTGCCCTTACTTGTAAAAGCATCCCACTTATGATTAACCTCTCTCGCAAGCATCCACAACTACAAAACAAGAATTAAGACAAAGTCTAACCATAGCATTAAACTAGTGGATCCAAATCAGCCCCTCAGAAGCAACGCATAGACTGGGTTTAAGCTTCTGTTACTCCAGCAACCCATCATCTACTTACTACTTCCCAATGCCTTCCTCTAGGTCCAAATATGGTGAAGTGTTATGTAGCCGATGTTCACACAACACCACTAGAGGAAAAACAACATACAGCATATCAAAATACCGAACGAATATCAAATTCACATGACTATTATCAGCATGACTTATCCCATGTCCTCAGGAACAAAAGTAACTACTCACAAGACATAATCATAATCATGACCAGAGGTGTAATGAATAGCATCAAGGATCTGAACATAAACTCTTCCACCAAGTAATCCAACTAGCATCAATTACAAAGAGTAATCAACACTACTAGCAACCTTACAAGTACCAATCGGAGTTGCGAGACGAAGATTGGTTACGAGAGATGAACTAGGGATTGGAGAGGAGATGGTGCTGATGAAGATGTTGATGAAGATGCCTCCCCTCTGACGAGAGGAGTGTTGGTGATGACGACGGCGATGATTTCCCCCTCCGGGAGGGAAGTTTCCCTGGCAGGACCGACCTGCCGGAGCTCCAGATGATCTGCTCAAGTTCCGGCTCGTGGCGGCGGCGAAACCACGAAAAAGCTCCTGATTGATTTTTTCCAGATCAAAACCCTTCATATAGAAAAGGGGGGCGCTAGTGGGCCGCCAGGCATCCCACAAGCTTGCCCTACGCCACCAGGGGGGTGGTATCGGAGTGGGGGCTTGTGGAGCCCTGGTGGGCCCCCTCCGGTAGTTCTTTCGCCTAGTATTTTTTAATATATTCTAGAAAAATCCACGTAACTTTTCAGGGCATTTGGAAATGTGCAGAATAGTCGACTAGGATTTTCTCCTTTTCCAGTCCAGAATTCCAGCTGCCTGAATTCTCCCTCTTCAAATAAACCTTGCAAAATAAGAGAGAAAAGGTATAAATATGGTACCACAAGTAATATAACAGCCAAAAAGCAATAAATATCAACATGAAAGCATGATGCAAAATGGACGTATCATGGGCCTACACAGGTCCCAGCGACTCGATGAGGACCCAAGTCGTCTCCTTTTACCCTGATGTCCTGCGTGAGCTGCTTCGCCGGCTGACCGGCAGCAATCCTAATGAGCTCCCCATGAACAGCCCGCCGTTGTACAGCTTCAAGGCCCCGGAAGCTCTCGTCGCGGAGATGCCGCTCTTCGATAAATGGGGGATCCTTCCTGAGGGGAAAAGCATTTCCCGGAGGCCGCGCCCCGCGAAGGCCCTGATTGTGTGGTTACCCCCGTGACCATGAAGCCGGGGTTGGTGGTGGCGATCGGTCGACGGTGGAAAGAACTGCTCCCAGTTCTGAGCCTCACTCGAGGGCCGCCGAAGCGCCCTTGCCGACCGGAAGAGGAGGGTGTCCGAGGGCCCCCCCCCCTCGCGCGAGGGGCTCCGGCAAGGAAGAAGTGCATGACAATTGATGAGTTAGCGCTCGTATTCCCCCTCGTCCTCCTTTATGTTCCTATCTTCTGAACCCTTGTTCTTTAGGTTCCCTTTCGGCGGTTGGGGAGGTGGATCAGCGCTGCCTGCTCCGGAGGTCGGCGGGCATCTCGCGGCCTCTTCCCTCGCACTCCGCAGGGACCGGTCTCCTGAGCGTCATGAACGTGAACCCGTTGGGATGCCTCTCCCCTCGCCTGTGGCCCCTCCTGGGGCCATGCCGCGCCTTCCCCTTGGACCCGTCCAGCATGGCGATGAGGGACCTTATGGGGCGCTCAATGTAGACGAAACGGCCGCACGGGAGCCCCCAGCCCCCGGGCATGGACTCGAGCCGGGTGATCCCTTGCGCGCTTCTGCTGCTCGCTGTACGAGAGGCGAGGACCCCTGCTGGCCTCTGGAACATGTCGCGAGTTTGCCCGCTGCACCATGGGTCTTGCTTCGCACCTTTGCGGATGCGCTTCAACGTTTGGGGGCGGGGCTTGCCAGTCATGAAGCCCGCCGGGAAAGTGAGCGCCAGTACCTAGCGTCGGGGTGGCGCCAGCTTGAGGTCGCTGTGAACCTCGGCCATCTGCAGCGGGAGCGCGCTCGCGCAGAGGCGAAGGCATCCCTTGTTGTGGCTGTAGAAGCCCGCGAGGGCGCCCTCGCTAAGGCTCATGAGGCTGATTGTCAAAGCAGGGCCTCCGATGACCGCCACAAGGATCTTTGCACCCTCATCGCCCGTCTTGAAGAACAAGCTCCGCCGAGGGCCTCCCTGGGGGGGCCCGCCGGTGGATTCCTTTCTCGTCGGTTCTTGAGCATTGGCCGACTCGCTGTTTCTTGTAGAGGTGGAGCAGTGCTTGGAACAGGAGCGTCTGGAGATGCGGGAGCACCAGCTGTCACTTGCTGAGGAATACCTTGCCTCTCATGAAGCAGAGCTTCAGGAGGAGATAGACAAGGGGGTGGCGGAGGCTCAATGTTCCCTTCCTCTCGATTACCGTTGGAAGTTGAGGCTCCAAGAGTCCCGCTTCCTCAAGCGTCGTGGTTGCCTGCAAAATGAGGTCAATGCCCTCCGAAGGAGGCTGGATCAGGAAGTGGAAAGCCGAGAGGCCGCGCTGGACGCACAGGCCATTGCTGAGGGTAAGCTGTCTAATATATGCAAACAAGTGAAAGGTGCGGCTTCCCTGGTTGGAGAGGCTTTCGAAGAGGCAGCCCACGCTCGCAACCTTAAACTTGAGCGCTCTAGGATGTTCCGGTCCCTCGAGCGGAGGGCTTCCCGCACTATGAGCGACATCTGTGAAGAAGGCGTCTCCGATCCCCTGATTCCTGACGGCTCCAGGTACTTGGGATTTTTCTACCGCATCGTGGAGCATCTCCAGGAGAGCGCTGAGAAGGCCCTTGCGCTTGTAGAGGAGAAGAGTCACGACCTTTTGGTCAGGCTGCCTCGACTGTCTTCAGCCACCTTCTTCGCCTTGACACTGACTTTGACTTTGCTTCGGTGCTGGATTCGTTGCCAGAGATGATCCGCGCTGCCCTGGCAGAATGGGTCGAGGTTCCCGTCGAAGACCTGGTGACAAGGCTTGCTGTAGACGGCCGTGGCATGGGCTTCGATGACGACGCATGCTTATGATCCACAGCCTCGTCCTCCTGATAGGTTCATGTGTTAAGTTTAACAGCATCTAGGTCGTGTCTGGTGGGTACCTTTTAACGTGTTCCCTAAGGACGAGGTATGCGCGACGCTTTCATACTGGTCGCGTTTGTTGCCAGCGTATGATGTCGCCATGCTGATGATTTTTACTAGGAGCATGGGCTCGTTCGTGTTGTCTCCTTCCTGCTTTGGGGCGATTTGAGGACCATTTCAGCACTGTGTGTCTACAAGTCCCGGTCCCGCACATTTCCCTGTCGCTGTGTGGTGCAACCCGTTACCAAGGTTGCTTCTCACAGGGCAAAGCCTCGGCGCACTAGGAGGCCGAGTGGCATTGTGACAAGTGAGACCCCTTAGGCGTGTTGCTCAGGAGCCCCAGTTGACACTCAAGCCACTCTACATCGTCAGGCCCCAGTCCCGCACATTTCCCTACCATCGTGGAGCTCGGCTTCAGAGGGCGGGCCCTTGCCACTCCCGGCGCCCACCGGATCTCCTGGGCGTTGCCAAAAGTGGCGAGTGGCATTATGACACGTAAGTCTCGTGAGGCGGAACCCAGGAGCCCCCTTTTCTAGCTCTTGAGCGTTTCCGCACTCCGCCCCTTTTTGCTATTGCCTCGGGAGAACCGGAGTCCTCCCGAGGTTCCCGCGAAACACTAATCAGAGAAAAAGGGGGAAAGAGAACACGAGTTCGGCAAAGTGAGAGAACATTGAAACGAAATCCCCGGCCTTCTTTTCTTTTCAAAACATCAAATAGAGAAACCTGCGAGCCCTCGACAGCTCAGGATACAGTAGAAAGGGAAAGGCCCTAGTGGGCCTCAACTTAATACGCAATGAAGAAACGAGAAAAAGCCGCGTCTGACATCCTAGCTATTCACCGCCTCCATCTCCCACCAGTAATGAGCATAGGGCTTCCAATAGGCGTGGGGTGGACCCCTTCCGCGTCCTCGGGAGGCCCTGGGTGTATACACCCTCGGCTCGTTATTAGATGAGAGTGTCACGGTGGGGTTGTATATGGGAGGTCGCGAGGACGCTTTGGCCTCGCGAGTGTCCCTACACCCGAGGCATTAGGCACCTGATTCCGGAAGTCATTTGGGAAATGTGTGGATTCCTCTGTCTTCTCCACTAGGCGTGGTGTGGACCCCTTCCGTGTCCTTGGGGGGTGGGGGGTGGGAGGCCTGGGTGTATACGGCCTCGGTTCGTTATTACGTGAGAGTGTCACGGGATGAAGTAGGTTCCAGAAGAATTGAAGGACGTTGCAGGGTCGATGTAGAGGTGGCGCCGGGGTGTCTTAGGGGCGGCGCTAAGGTGTTACAGGTTGATGCGGGGCCCTCGGGCGAGCGGGGGAGCCCCCCACGCCTGCCGGTCGGAAGGCTCGCCCAGGTGGTGGGTGATGAATCCCCGGGGCGATGCCCCAGCACGCCTCGCTGGGGCCCCTCGGGTTCCCTGACTCGTACCCTGGGCCGCGTCCCCAGGCCGGGCTAGACCAGCCTAAGGGCAGCGACGGGTACCCGAACACCTGTTGGTAACCTAACGAAGCCTACACAGATGACATGGGCGTGTGTCCCACTCTCCGTCCCCAAGTGGGCGTCGAGCACCCTCGGGGCGAGGGCGGGCATACCACCCCCAGCCCCTAGGTTGGGATAGTCTGACGCGGGAACATGGGCGTATGTTCCACCCTCCGTCCCCAGGCTGGGACCCCTCAACTCGGACATGAGGCTGCGTCCACCCTGTCCAAGGCGAGAGGTCCCCGGTCCCCAAACCCAGACGTCTTCGTGTGGTAGTTTCCAACCACCAGGTATGCCCCGCGAGTGCACCGGCACGAAGCTAATCCCTCGGATCACCCCCACGGCAGTTTTCATACCTGTTCGCGCGGTAGCTCTCCATGGAGCCGCGCTCATGCCCCGTGTTGTAGTGACGGTCCGCGTGGTCTCCTTCGTGGCCCATAGGTGTGCCGATATGGTTGTCGTTGAATTGTATGAGCCCCCGAGGGTTGGTTTAGTCGAGCCTCCGGTAGTCCCTCCTTGCTCCATAAAGTGCGCCGGGGAACACAGGGGATGCCCTCCCAGCGGGACCGAGTCTTGCACCCCCATCTACTCCCGCCGGATCTCCAGTAAGGGTGAGCCCAGGTGTCGGATTGGGGCGCGCCCGCGCGGTTCTCCCATTGCAAACCCTGGCGATTTGGGCTGACGAACACGGCTTGCGCGGGAGCGAGGTCGGGCTTCGCCAACGGCGAAGAGCCTGAGGTGGCGCGCGTGACCTCCGACGCAGTGGAGACGTCCAGTGCGCTAGCGCCTGAGATCGTACACCAACTTCAGTGCGACATGCATGTGCGTCAGGTGTTTGCAAGCTCTGACGAGGGAAGGGGACGGCGAGACGCGCGGAAGGGCCAGGTTGGCGCGGGGACGCTGCATGGTTGGTGAAGATGGCAGCCCCCGGCGCCCACTAGAAGCCTGTCCAACATGGATGTCAGCCGTCAAGGTGGCGGGATGCAGCTGGGTGACGTGGCCCGCCCACGCCGTGCGTGCCATACGGGCAGCCCGCCTCTCCGCGCGGACCCGTCGTTTCCCCAACATGAGCGCGGTCGATTTCGATGAGCCGAACCTTGGGAGAAACCTTGACACGCCCCATACCTCGCGCGCCAAATGTAGGATTTCAGGCTCTGCAAAACCCTAAGGATTCGAACACACGGGCGTGTACGGCGATCTCTCCCGGCTTGACCTTACCTAGCCCGCTATACTCGATCAAAACGGTGACGGACTCACTCGATCGTGAGGGGAACACAGAGCACAACAGTTTACCCAGGTTTGGGCCACCGTGAAGCGTAAAACCCTACTCCTGCTTTTAGTGGATTTCCTCTCGCGGTGGTTGGTTGCTGCACTAGTACAGTGCTCTTGAGCCTCTGGAGGTCAAGTGGCTAGGTGTGTTACCCTACAGTTGGAATGAACTCTCCTCGGTCTGGTCTCTCGTCTGAATGAACTCCCCTCTCTCAAGTATCCTAACCTCCATGTTTACAGTGGAGGCTCGGGTCCTCTTTCCTTATCGTCGGCGGGAAGAGATCCCACAACGGCTAGGTTTGGTAGGGGACAAGGGAACGTGCTTCCCCTGTCAAAAGTGCTCTTCGCCTGCAAAGTAGCTGTCAGCGCCGCAGAGGTGGGCGCAGGGATGACGCTCGTCGTGCCGGCGAGCGGCCGTGGTCTTGATGCACCAGAAGGGAAACCATTGGAAGATGCCTTTGGGACCCTGGTACGGTCCCACCTCTTTTGCACTAAAGGGGAAACAGTCATGTCCTGCCATCTACTGCTCGCATGTCCTTCCCTGGCGTCAGCCTTGGCTCGTGAGGCCCGGCCTTGCCTCGAAATATCCGCCGCTCCGGAGGGGTCCTGAGGAGGTCCCCTGCGGGTCTTGATGTCTCTCTTCCTTGCGAGGCTTGGGCCCTCACGAGGGCCTTGTCTAGGGTGATTCTGTTCCAGTCGATCTTGGGTCGGTGAGGTGGGCCGGCCCTGGGCCGCAGGCAGGATGGTCTTGGTACCCCCATTCCCAGAACGCTGACACACCCGAAGCCGCAGCTCCCAGATACTTGTGATATGTGTTGGGTTTTCTGTGAAGAGGAACGGGTTATCGCAGCACAATATGGGTAAGTATTTCCCTCAGTTATAATACCAAGGTTTATCAAACCAATAGGAATATCGACCACAACCGACTTTGGCGGCTACAAACAAAAGAAAAACAACTTGCACCCAACGGGGGCGAGAGGGTTGTCAATCCTCTTGTTCTTCTTATTTGCAAGCGACTGAGGTGTGTAGATAATTGTAGATAGCAAGACGTAATAAAAACAAGTAAATGAGAGCAAGGTATTGAAGCTTTTATCAATATGTTGTGAATAGATCCGGGGGCATAGTTGTCCCTAATGGCATCTCTCATGAAAAATAGCATACCGTGGGTAAACAAATTATTGTTGGTCAATTGACAGAAAAGTGGATAGTTATGCGATATTCATGGAAATGATCATGTGTATATAGACATCACCTCCAGAAACAAATAGACCAACTCCTGCCTGCACCTATTACTATTACTCCACTCATCAACCGCTATCCAACATGCATCTAAAGTATTAAGTAAAGCAGAGTAATGCATGCAGAACAATGACATGATGTAGACAAAGTAAACTCAAAGAATATGAGTAAACCTCATCATTTTTTTCCTTAGTAGAAGCAACACAAAGACACATCTTGTACCCTTATGCCAGTGGGATATAGAAATTCGCTAGGTTGAACCTACTACAACGCACCTCTCTCACCGATGAAATATCGATCTAGTTGGCCAAACTGTTTCAATAGATCGGAGAGAATTACGAAGCTATCATAATCATGCACATAAGAATCATATAATTATTTAGAGTAGACTCAAATATTTATCATGAATAATCTGAACATAAACCCACAATTTATTGGTTCCCAACAAACTCACCTCACAAAAGGAATTACATCATGTAGATCAAAGCAAAGATGTGATGATCATTGTATTGAAGATCAAAGAGAGAGAGATTGACATATGGGTACTCGCTATGGACCCGTAGGTCCGCAGTAAACTACTCACACATCATCCTGAGGGCAGCAAGGTTGATGAAGTGGCCTTTCACGATCTGTCCCCCTCCAACAGGGTGCTGGAAAGGAGCTCCTGATGCCCTCCCATTGGAAAAGAGATTTGCGGCGGCGTAAAAAGTGTTTCAGGACTCTTTCTAATTTTTTAGCGTATAAGAGAATTTATGAGGCACAAAACGGAACCGGGAGGGCCTCAAGGGGCCCACAAGCCATCAGGGCGCCCCGAGGCCGCACCGTGTTGGCTTGTGGGGCCCTCATGTGGCCCCCAGCCTCCCTTTGATGCTTGTTGCTATTCTTTTGGTCCATAAAAAATCACCATGTTTCACGTCAATTGGACTTAGTTTGATATGGAAAACCTGAAAATAAAAAACATGCAAAAAACAACAACTAGCACTAGGCACTAGGTCAATAGGTTAGTTCTCAAAAATAATATAAATTGGTAAATAAATACCCCAAAAGTATTCTAGAATGACAATATATCAGCTTGGAATAATGAAAAATTATAGATATGTTGGAGACATATCAAGCATCACCAAGCTTAAATCCCGTTTGCCCTCGAGTACGTAAATGATAGAAACGGAACTTTTGATGTCACATGTTATCGATGATATAACCTTATGCAGGTATGCTCATTGAGAAACGATGAATTAAGAAATATTAAGATGACAATACTTATAGGTATAAGCAGCAAAATCATTAATCTTTCCAAGCATACGATCCTCAAAGATTGTCTACCCCATTCATCTTATTATATTAGCAAGGCATGGATCCATCTTCACCACATTAATACAACTGTCAAGCACCACGGTGTCCAAGTCAGGAAATTGGATCGTACTTTTCCAATATGCATAAAAAATTTATTCTTCATGCAATACATGAACGTGAACGATTGCACATAGCGTAAAGGTGGAATAGAATATGGTGGTAGGTTTCGAAGAGGTAAAAAGTGGAGAAGATAGTCTCACATCAAGAAGGCGTACCAACGGGGTATGGAGATGTCCTTCAATAGATATCAATGCAAGGAGTAGGGGTATCCACTACTCCTTGCAAATAATGCACTAGAGCTATAAGTGTATGAAACCTCCACTGAAGCTAGGTGTGGTGTGCATTCAACTTGCTTGCTCATGAAGACCTAAAGCATTTAAGGAAGCATGTCATCAGAATATACAAGCCAAGTTTATGAAGAAGTGATTCCCACTAGCATATGAATGAAATAACATGAGACTCTCTATATGAAGAACAAGGTGCCACTTTGAGGCACAAGTGAGGTAAAGGATAGTAGAAAAGTCCCTTCTCTCTTTTTCTCTCATTCATTTTTCTCTTTTTCTTTTCATATTTTTTCTTTTCTGTTTTTTATACGATTGGCTCATTTGGACTTCCCCATTTTTATTACCTCGCTTGGCCTCCGTTACTTACAACTCAATATGAAAACTGGTAGGATGATATGACTCCGGATGAATGCCTATGGTAGTGTACTAGGATGTTCAAAGATCTAGCGTGACATGTATCAAAAATATGATGAATGGTGGCTTTGTCACAAATACTATCTCAGCTCTATATGATCATGCAAATCATTATGATGATGAACAAACTAGTCATGTGGAGTGCTGATGGCACTTGCATGGCAATATATCTCGGAATAGCTATGGAAATGCCATTATAGGTAGGTATGGTGGTTGTTTTGAGGAAAATATATGGTGGCTATTTTGAGGAAGGTGGGTTTAATGTACCGGCGAGAGTTGTGCGGTACTAGAGAGGCTAGCAAAGGTGGAAGGGTGAGAGTGCGTATAATCCATCAACTCAAGATTAGTCGTAAAGAACTCAGATACTTATTGCAAAAGCCTATTAGTTATCGAAGCAAAGTATTAGACACATGCTCCTAGGGGAAGGGTTGGTAGGAGTTAACCATCGTGTGATCCTAACCTCCACACAAAGGTTGACAATCATTAAACAAATCATGCTCTGACTTCATCACATAACAGTTCACCATACCTGCATGCTATGGGAATCACAAGCTTTAACACGAGTATTTATTTTAATTCACAATTACTTACTAGCATGACTCTCATATTACCATCTTCATATCTCAAAACTATATGCAAGGAATCCAACTTCTCATCATATTCAATGCACTTAATATGAAAGTTTTTATTATATCCCTCTTGGATGCCCATTATATTAGGACCAAATTCATAACCTAAACCAATTACCATGCTATTTAAAGAACTCCCAAAATAATATAAGTGAGGTACGAGAGTTTAATAATTTCTATAAAACACAACACCGTCGTGCTCTAAAATATATAAGTGAAGCATTAGAGCAACATTGCCTAGCTCAAAAGATATAAGTGAAGCACAAAGACTATTCTAATAAATTCATGATTCGGCGTGTCTCTCTCAAAATATGTGTGCATCAAGGATGATTGTGGCAAACTAAAAAGTAAAGACTCATATCATACAATACGCTCCAAGCAAAACACATATCATGTGGTGAACAAAAATATAACCTCAAGTAAATTTACCAATGGATTGAAGACAAAAGAGGGGATGCCTTCCAGGGCATCCCCAAGCTTAGGCTCTTTGGTATCCTTGAACATGGATTGGGGTGCCTTTGGCATCCCCAAGCTTAGGCTCTTGCCACTGCCTATTCCATAGTCCATCAAATCTGTACCCAAAACTTGAAAAGTTCACAACACAAAACTCAACAAAAAACTCACGAGATCCGTTAGTATAAGAAAACTAAATCACCACTTTAGGTACTGTTGTGAACTCATTCTTTATTTATATTGATGTAATATTTACTATAATCCAACTTCTCCATGCTTCATACCCCCCGATACAACCCATAGATTCATCAAAATAAGCAAACAAAAAAACAGAATCTGTCAAAAACAGAACAATCTGTAGCAATTTGTTTACTTCGAATATTTCTTTAACTCCACAAATTCTGAAAAATTAGCACAATCTGGGAAATTTGTGAATCAATCTTGTGTGAAAAATGCAGATCAAAATCTCATTCCAGTGAGTTCACAAAATTCCTGGACTGAGACAGAAAGTTTCTGGTTTTCAGGAAAATCAACTTGCAAACACCGTAGACCATCCCAAAGGTCTTACTTGCCTCAAACACTAATTAAAACAAGAAAACACAAATATTACAGATGTAATAATGTTTGTAGCACTCAAAAACAGAAGCAAAAAAAGCATAAAAATAAAATTGGGTTTACTCCCAACAAACACTATTATTTAACGCCCCTAGCTAGGCATAACGATTTCAATGATGCTCGCATAAAGGTAAAGAATTGAAACATATACAAAGCATCATGAATCACATGGCAAGCATATTTAAGTCTAACCCACTTCCTATGCATAGGTATTTTGTGAGCAAACAAATTATGAGAGCACGAATCAATTAGCATAGGAAGGGAAAACACGTATAACTTCAAAATTTGCAACACATAGAGAAGAAACTTGATATTATTGCAATATCTAAAAGCATATGTTCCTCTCTCATAGGAATGTTTAGTAGCATCATGTCTAAATTATAAAATACAGATATCATATACAACATTATTTTCATGGTCCACATGCATAAAAGTATTACAATCTTCCAAGGTAGTGGGGTTAACATTAAGTAAAGTCATGACCTCTCCAATCCCACTTTTATCAAAATATTCATAAGATTGAACACTCTCCAAATATTTGGGATTCCTTTTACCTAAAGTTGACACTCTTCCAAACCCACTTTTGATATCATATTCATCAAGAGTATTGAATAAATTATCAAGACCATAAGAAGCATTATCACCCCAATCATGATCGTTGCACTAAGTAGTGGTCATGGCAAACTCATCAAATATAGCATCCCCAAGCTTGTGGCTTTGCATATCATTAGCACAACTAATATTAATAGAATTCATAACAATATCATTGCAATCATGCTTTTCATTCAAGGAAACATCGTGAATCACTTCATCGCAATTTTCACATTCACGAATCTCAAGCAAAACTTCATGGAGATAATCAAGTACACTTAACTTACTAGCAATTGGTTCATCATAATTAGATCTCCTAGAAAGATTAGCAAGTGGATGAGGATCCATATCAATGATTTTTAGCAAGCAAATAGAAGGCACATGGTAACACAAGTAGACAAAAACAGATCCGGCGAGAAAAAGGCGAATAAAATGGCAAATTGGTGAAGTGGGGGAGAGGAAAACAAGAGGAAAATAATGTAAATGGAAGAGATGAGTTTGTGATGGGTACTTGGTAGGCATGATCTTGCTATGTATCCTCCCCGGAAACAGCGCCATAAATCCTTCTTGCTACTTCTTGAGCTTGCGTTGGTTTTCCCTTGAAGAGGAAAGGGTGATGCAACAAAGTAGATAAGTATTTCCCTCTGTTTGTTGAGAACCAAGTTATCAATCCAGTAGGAGGAGCAAGCAAGGCCCTAATCATAGTACCTACATAAATAATCAAACACTTGCACCCAATGCCAAAAAGGGGTTGTCAATCCCTTCAGAGTTATTTGCAAGGATGAGATGTGATAGAGTTAGATATAAAAGATTGCGGAAACAAAAGTAAATAAATTGCAGAAAGATATTTTTTGTTTATAGATCTAAAAGTATAATATGGAAAATATACTCGGGGGCCATAGGTTTCAATAGAGGCTTCTCTCATAAAGGAAAATAATACAGTGGGACAACAAATTACTTTTGAGCAATTGATAGAAAGGCAAAATGATTCTGCCTCTACTACTATTACTCCACACATCGACCGACTCCTGCCTGCATCTAGAGTATTACGTTCATGAAGAATAGAGTAACGCATTAAGTAAGATGAGATGATGTAAAGGGATAAACTCAAGAAATATAATGAAAACCCCATCTTTTTATCCTCGATGGCAACAATACAATACGTGCCTCGCTACCCCTACTATGTCACTGGGTGAGGACACCACAAGATTAAACCCAAAACTAAGCACTTCTCCCATTGCAAGAATTACCAATTTAGTTGGCAAAACCAAACCAATAACTCGAAGAGACTTGCTAAGATATAAAATCATGCATGTAAGAATTCAGAAGAGATTCAAATAATATTAATGGATAATCTAAACATAAACTCACAATTCATCGAATCTCGACAAACACACCACAAAAGAGTACTGCATCGGATAGATCTCCATGAAGATCATGAAGAACATGGTATTTAAGATCAAAGAGAGACAAGCCATCTAGCTACTAGTTAGGGACCCGTAGGTCTGTGGTGAACTAGCAATGGAGTAGATGTACGTGCCCTCCGTGATCAATTCCCTCTCCGGGAGATTACTGGAAAAGGCTCCCAGATTGGATCTCACGGGAACAAAGGCTGTCGGTGGCGGAAAAGTATTTTCATGGCTCTTTTTAGTGATGGGGGAATATTTGGGAATTTATAGGCCCAAGAATAGGGTTAGGAGACCTGTAGGGGACCAACAAGACAGGGGAGCCCCTCCTAGGGTGCTCCCTGCAGGCTTGTGGCCTCCTAGCAGGTGCCCTACCTCCTACTCCAAGTCTTCTGTGTTTCTTGTGGTCCAAGAAAAATATTTCCGGAGATTTTACTCCGTTTAATATTCCTTATGTGCAATACTCAAAAACATGGAAAAACAGAAACTTTCACTAGGCTCTAGATTAATAGGTTAGTCCCAAAAATAATATGAAACATCATACTAATGCATATAAAACATCCAAAACAGATAATATAATAGCATGGAACAATCAACAATTATAGATACATTGGAGACATATCAGAAGTCTCCTGACCTGGTCAAAAAGATGTATGGGCGCTCGGGCACTGTGTAGTAGCGCACCTCGGCCCGCGCCCCCACAGGACGGAAGCGTGGCACCGAGCGTCGGGGACGCGGGAGATCGTCGCTTAGGGAGCCAACAAGCTGCAAGAGACATGGGTCATGTATGCCTCACAAGGTTTCGAGACTTTGCGACCCCTTGAGGCCTCGGGAGCCATCCCGGCGAGGTGTTGAAGCCGACGGAGCTAGCCATCCTCTCCTCCCATACGGGTAGGCCTCGGCGGCACGTGCCAGAAAACGACCTAATGCTCCCACGGTAGCGTGGCTGCTAGGTGACTTTTTAGGTTGCTCGGACTAGGCAATTCCTTCTATTTTGTGTCATCCAGAGCGGGTGTTTTCTGGATTTGTGACGAACCCGTTTAACCTTCACTTGAGATGGTGTAGTTTATCTGAGTTTTAAGCTCTACTGTTCTGCCGCCGCCAGCGGCTGACGTGCCCCTTCAACCGCCGAGGGAAGGATTGACGGCGAGGGGTTAGACACGAAATTTGTGCAGGACTTGTCCTCATAGCGCCAAGAAATCTATGCGACTGTGATCTGGCTCATGGGCTGGTCACCCGTTTTAGCCATCTCACTAAGGTCCTTAGTGTCGCTCCCTCTCGACAAGCCGTCACGAACAGGTGAAGGGGACATGACTCGGCTCGCGCTACTGCTGGACGGGCGCCTTGCCACCTCAAGGCAACAATCCTGATGACGTGCTCTTAGGGCTACCGGGGTGTGAACGACGCTCATGTTTGGGCCATAGGGGCACGCAATGGTGCTCTTATGGCTATGCGGGGGTGTGAACAACGCTCGTGTGTCGACCACAGGAGCGCACCTGAAGAACGGGTTAGGAACTCCTCAGCCTTGTGCCTGGGGTGTCCGCCCACCTATCGCTGCCCGTGGCACTCTCACCTAAGAATGAGTGGGTTGTATAAGCCCGGAGCCTCCTAAGTGGAAGCCCACAACGAGTCACGTCGTGGCCTTGATGGAGGGCTCCTCCCACGCCCAAGTGGAAGTCCCTATGCTCAACGCTGGCGGAATAACTATCGAACCACGACTATGCCCATGCCCTAGTGGAAGCCCCATGCATCTCGCCTAGGGAACGATCGAAGAAGACGCTTCTCGAGTCATATCTCTTTTTTAGGTTGACCCATGCTAGATACGGCAGACGCATTTCTTTCTAGGTTGACCGCTGCTAGATACGGTAGCCGCTCTTATTCCTCTCTTTCTTCAACCTGTGGATGAGCCCAATAGGCGGACTCGTGCTACATATGACAGCCGCACCCCTCTTTTGAACTCGCGAACAAGATAGCCTCGAGTTTTGGTGAAAGTCTTAGTTTTGTGGTTTTTTGTGGAGTTTCCTGGGTTTTCTCTCTTCTTACCGTGCCCGCACCTAGCGGAAGCCCCACGCCTCGTGCTGGGGGTATGACGAAGTCGACAGAGGAGTGCCCTGATGGCACTCGCGTGCCGGTTTACCCTGTGCCTCATGCTAGCGGGGTTGGGAACAGTGCCTCCGCCTGGGACTATCCCAGTGGTGTTGGGGACCCAGAGAAGTGGGTTCCAACGGGCATGTTCACGCACACGACACCTCGCCAAGGCCATGGGGGCCTATACTTCTCGCGTAGCGCCCATATGCAAGCGGACGAGCGCGCACCACCGAGACAAGGCGCCTTCCCAGTTGGGCCTCCCTCAAGGGGCCTCGCGAGCCAGGGCCTGCAAGCAGCAACCACTTGCATGAGTCGCTCGCGCGAAGAAGGCAAGCCCCGGGGCATCGCGCCTCAGGAGTCCCTCTACCCCCGCTTGGGGGGGGGGGTTGGCCTGTGCAACATGGAGCATAGAGATGACCTTGGAGAGGGTTCAAGCTCGACCAGGGAGAAGTTTATTTTCGATCCAAAATAGCATTCGGTTTGAAGCGTGAAGGGTATAGCCCATTTTACATGCCCCACGGGGGCCACAAGTTGCATTACAGGAAAGGGAGCACGACATAGGAAAAAGAAGATCGGGCTCTCGAAGCACCACTGCCACGGACCTCAACCTTGGTGTCGCGCGTGCTTAGTCGGAAGCCAACTCCTCCTCCTCCTTAACGTGGGCACCCGGGGAGCCATCGAAATCGCTGTCACCCCCGCTCCCATCGGATGAGGGGCTACTGCTACCGTCGGTGCCGGGAGAGATGCTGCTGCCACCGCTGTTATCACCTTCCATGCAGCAGTCCAAGCGACCGTCGGCGCTTCCGAAGGCCATCACAAAGAGCGTGGCAGCCCCGTCAAACATGAAGTGGAGGATGTGCCCTTCTTACAAGCCTTGGGCAAGGGCAAACTACTTCAGCCCGCGCCCGAGGAACATGAAGCCGAGGGCGTTGAACTCCGTCGCCACCCACGTGGGCCCGTTGCAGCCACACACCGAGGGGCGCAAGCTCCTCCATCTCCCCCGTGAAAGAGTCTAGGAAACGGAACCACGTGCGAGTCCTACCTTCCATTTGTGCCATGAACTCGCGGGCCACGTCGGCGGAGTAACTCTGCGACCTCGAAGGTCGGGCGCGTGCGCCGCCTCGCCGGCCCCGTCTACGGCTGTCTCGTCCATCGCGCCCATTAACGGAACCGATCCCGCGGCTGCTAAGGCCG
Source organism: Hordeum vulgare subsp. vulgare (assembly GCF_904849725.1). NCBI lineage: Eukaryota > Viridiplantae > Streptophyta > Magnoliopsida > Poales > Poaceae > Hordeum > Hordeum vulgare. The sequence continues at coordinate 245,232,903 of NC_058518.1, read as the reverse complement.
CCACAGGCCACCGGCAAAGAGCACCCATGTTCCCCGAGAGGTTCCTCGAGTGCGGAGGCGGGCGCATGGCGGTGGCCTCTCCCACTCGCGATCCGTCGCACGCCCGCTCCCCTCTTTGTGTTTGTCTCCTTCTCGGCTGCAGATGATCTCTTCACTGGTGCCATCACAGCGGCAATGATGAGTAAGGACGAAGAACAAGGATGAGGAGGTCGGGGTAGGACACCCCTTTCCCCTTGCCCTTATATGGTGCCTCCGAGCGGCTGGTCAGTCTGCGCTGCACTGCTCGCATTCCACGGGCACAAAGTTAATGGAGGCAATGATGGCCCCGCGCCGCAACTAGGGTTTATTTCAGCACCGAGCAGTCATCGAGCCAGCATGGGAAGCTGGAGCTCCCCACGCCTCCTCGTGCACCATGTGTAGCTCTTTACACTTTGTCAAGGAGGGCCTGCGCCGTTGTGATTCCCATCACCAGATGAAGCACGCTCGGTGCATGTCCATGGGTTGTGCTGCTTGGCCCCAGGAACCGGGCGCGTCTGCTTGCGACCCAGCGGCACGTGTCGTGGCTTGGGGTCAGTCTATCGCCAAGATGCGCAAACAAGGCCGTGGCGAGGGCACCAGCCTCGCAAGGCTCACGTAAGCGACCGTCATCAATGGCCTTGCAGCACCCCCACGGGGCCGCGCTGAGGAACTGCCCAACAACGTTGCATGGAAGGACGACCAAGGAAGCATGGTACAACGACCTGGCCATCTAAGGGAAAGTACTAACAATAGCTCGGGGCTACCCCCCCCCCCCCCCGAGGCCCGTTGCGCGTCAGGAGTGAGGGCCTCGGGAGCCACGCGCTATGGGACCCCTCCAACTAGGGCACAGGAAACACGCGAAGGGCAACGAAGGACCTCGCTGAAGGGACAAAGACACGCTAAGCATAACAGGCAACCACTACCCAAAACGATGGCATATTACATCATGACTGATGCCCTTCCAGGGACGAATAATTCATGATACAACATGAAAAAATAGAAGAGCCTAGGCAGAGGAGGTGCTGCCCTCGTCACGGCCCCTGGAGGCCTCAGTGCCAAAACCGCTGCTCTCCATGGAAGGCACCGCCTAGACGAACTGCCCGACCCGGGACTACACGTGCCCATGAACCTCGTCCCTAAAGGGGCCCCGAAGCTCCAGGGGCACCGCATCCATCATGCAGGAGAGGTCGAACGTGGGGTCGTGGCGGCATAGGTTAGAGAAGAAGCGCGTCAGTGTGCCATCCAGGAACTCGCGCATGTTGGACTCAATGTCTTCATCCGCCTTGGAGACGCCCGATTCCAGCGCTTCCACCACGTTTAGGAAGAAGTCGAGGTAGCCCCTGCCGCCATGCACATGCTGTAGTGGCGGGGCATCCTCGACGAAGTGACGGAGCGCGCCGTTCGCACGGAACGCATGCTCCAGGAACTGCTTGGTGCGCTGCACCTCCATCATCCGTGCGGGTGTCGTGCCGTCCCTCGCCGCGTGCACAGCATTGGCAACTTCCTCGACCTAGGCCTGAAGCACGGCAAGATCCTCCTTAGCGCCTTCGACATCCCTGAGGGCGGCCTGGGAGTCCTACAGCTGGGCCCTGAGCGCGCCTACCTCTCCCTGGAGCATGTCGCACCTGAGCTGGAAGCGGTTCTCCTACTCGGTGAGCTCCTCCAGGGTGGTCGCTCACTGTCGGGCCACCCTCGCTTACACTTTGGTTAGGAGTTCCGCACGCACCGTCATGAAGGTCGCCTAATCCACAAGAACACGTCTCTCCAGGGTCTTGAGGCGATCCCCCTCAGCCTCTTAGTCGTGGGCGGTCCGGGCAATCTTCCTCTCGCGGAGAGCCACGCCCCCTTTTTGTTTCATGATGGCCACCTCCCGTAGGGTTAGGTCCGCCTCGTGCTCGATGCCCCAAGGGGAGGATGTGGTGGATTAGACTGCGCGCCCCCAAGGCCTCATCGTCCCCCGAGGGGGCTGCGGGTCCTCTAGGCCCCGTTAGTCCAAGCGTAGAGGGGGATGCCTCCCCACAGGGTGACGCGTGGGAAGACGCCCCTGGCGGGCCGACGCGGCGCCTCTTGGATGTGTGCACCCTAGAAATTTCAAAGACCGGATTCGCTGGGTCGGACAAGGTACGCAAGAAGAAGAAATGGTGATGGCATATTTGCTCACTGTTATTGGCCTAGTGCCGTCGCAGCAGGGACGGCTGTAGCTCCGAAGGCCCCGGACGCGCCTCAGCACGTGGGGAATCCCTTCTGGCCCCCCATAGGAAGAGAGGTAGGAGGAAGAAGGCGATTTTCCACAAGGATGACGAAGCAGCACAAGAGGGAGGCGGAAGGGAGAAGCAGTCTGGTGGCGACTTCCCTCCACAGGTGTGGTGGTCTTACACAGCCACGATCACGCCCCCCTAGGAATCATGTGAAGTCGAGGCAACGTGTGCTCCATCGTGCGCCGCGGGAGAAATCTTACGAGTCAAGGATGGCATGAGTGCATCGTGCTGGTCAAGACAAGCAATGATGGCTCGTGTTGCTCGTATGTTTTACGACAACTCGCTCGGGGCGGTTCCGGAAGTGTTGCAGGGAGGAGAAGAACCCTGCAACCCCCCCCCCCCCGAGCACCATGCACCAAGCCTGGCCCGCACGCGGTTGGGGCCCGAGCCGCTTCCCCCCCCCTCGTGCGCGCCCATCGGGCGGAGTCGTGTACGATGCGGGCCCAGGGGCTACTATCGGGCCCCTGGGACCGGGGGCACCCAGGACCGTCGGCCTGCGGCCCCACACACGGTGCGCTACACAAAGGAGGCCTGGCCCATCGGCACGCGAAACAAGGAAGACCCTCGTGAGGGCCCTATCCTCGCGAGGTGAGCATCTAAGTATCGTCGTCGAGGACCACGAGAGGGCGCTCACTATGGGGATGCGCCCAGAGGCTACCCCCGAAGTCCTTGTGGTCGTGCTCACCAAGGGCAACCTGGTAGGTCCCGCATGCGTGGCGCAAGTTGGGCAATCGGTGCAGGAACGGTGCCATTGGACACGTGCTAAGGCCGGGGGCTCGGCAGGACGGAGGTCATCCCCGAGCCCACTAGTGCGTCAAGGGGAAGGGCTTTTGCAGGCGATGACCACCTTTGTCAGGGCGGGCCGCAACCCCGTCCCCTTTCAAAATGGCAATTGTGGCGACCCTTCCCGCCGTCTGTGTTTTCGGGGGAAGAGGACCATGGCTAGTATAAATAGAGAAGCCCGGCCTATGTAGCAGGGGCCGATTCCCCATTGTCTCAAGCAATCGATACAACCAGGAGTAGGATTTTACACCACAAGGTGGCCCAAACCTGGGTAAACTGCTCTTGTGTTCTCATTTGTTTCCCTTAGCTCGAGCCATTGGACAGTCGCTGTGAAGTTTAGAGGTCTAATAGGGTAGGAGGGCGAGCGCACCCTAGAGTTCGAACCTTTCTGGGTCTGCGGAGCCCTGAGTCCGACATGATTGAACAATGACATCTCCAAGGCTATCTTCCTCAACAACTATGAGCCTTTTGTTGACCTCTACCTTGGTTCTCTGAAGGCGGAACAAGAAGTCATCAAGGCCAAGGCTAATCAACCCTGATCACACTTGACGATGACCACGCTCCAAGACAGAAAGCATGAGGATAGTGCCACCAAGATATCCAAGCCCGACGAGCTCCAAGACAATGCCCCGAAGTGTGACTTCACAATCATCCCTCTTCGTGGCATTGATGATGCCGGGTCTACAAGGACTCTTTTTGAAGATAATGTGGCGACGACTATGACTATAGAGCTAAATCACCAAGATTTGGAGGCGAGCGACATGATGACGAGCAAGGATGATGCTTCCATCTTTGGAGGAAAGAGTGATGACGTGTCATCTTCCGCCTTCATCCATACCGACACTAACGAGATGGTTGAGCATGGGATTTTCCCTTCAACTATGACAGCATACGGAGACAAATTGAGAGACTTGTGCACCCATGTTTAGAGTTAGAGCGACTTCACGACTAGACCCATATATGATGATGCCTCAATTCCCGTGTGAGGAGAGCCACCTGTATGATCTGAAGTATGTCTAGAGGGGGGTGATTAGACTACTTGACCAAATAGAAACTTAGCCTTTTCCCAATTTTATTTGTGGGCAAGTTTTAGCAATTGTCATAAGTCAAGCACAACGTACACATGCAAGTCTAAGAGTATAGCCGTGGAAAGTAAGGATATGCACATGTAAATATAGGGTAGGGATACGAAGATCAAACGCAAAGATTAACATGGTGATTTTTGGCATGGTTCCGATAGGTGGTGCTATCGAACGTCCATGGTTATGGAGACTTCAACCCGCGAAGGGTAACGACCGCGAGAGTGCATGCAGGGAAAAGGGTCCACGGAGAAGAAACCTTGTCTATTCCATCATGGCTTACGTCCACGAAGTACTAGCCTCACACGGGTAGATCTTCACGAATTAGGCGATCTCCTTTCCCTTACAAACTTTTTGGTTTAACTCCACAACACGAAGTGGGAGGCTCCCAAGCGACACCTAACCAATCTAGGAGACACCACTCTCCAAAAGGTAATAGATGTTGTAGTTCGATGAACTCCTTGCTCTTGTTCTTCAAAAGATAGTCTCCTCAACACTCAATCACTCTCTCATAGATTTGGCTTGGGTAGAAGAGATTGGTTGTGTTGAAAGAAATTTGGGGAGGCTAGAAATCAAGATTCCAATGGTACAATTAGAATATATTGATCTCAACACATGAGAAGGTGTCCCTCTCTCTCAAAAATGGATACGGCTAGTGTATGTGTATTCTGAGTGCTTCCTCTATGCATGAGAAGTGGTGGATGGGCATATACTCCAAAAATCCAACCGTTACAACATTATTGCCTAACTCGGTGAAACAGAAATGAAACTCGGTGGCATCGACTAGTGTAAAATTTGGCAACTTTTGTCTTTTTGGTGAGACCAATATATAAATCTCGGTGGTACCGATATGGGTGTCCTAGGCAGTTTCCAAATCTCGGTGAGACCAATTACCAAACACAAAAAATATGATTCTTGAAAATGGTTTACCAGAAAGTTGGTCACTAATTTTTGTCGCACCAAATGGAATTTTGGTGGTGCCGAGATGCTAGGGTTTGGCATATGATCTCTGTGGTGGAAAAATCAGTAGGGCCTAATGGAAAGTTGTTGGCACCGAATTTTGGACTATGTGGATTTTGACAGAATATTTGTGGGAGAATTTCATGAGTATTTTTGGTGGCTATCTCTAAGCACTTGGGAAACCATATCATCATAGTCATCTCATCCCCTTCTAACAGTATTGGTTTTCCTATGGACTCAAATGTGATTTCTCACAAAATATAAAATGTAGAGTCTTCAAGCTTGTTGCCAATAGATGTTACTTGTATCCAGGGGTTCCCCTCACAATCCTTAGCCAATGCATCTTTGAACTTTTTTGAAATATACTAGATAGAATCATTAGTTCAATGACACATATGTTCTTATTAATTACCAAAATCATCTTAGGGAGAAATTGTGCATTCACCACCCCAATCACCACTTGAGTGATATGAGTGACTCTAGCATATTTGACTTTGAGTGCATCTACCTTGAGGGCATGAGTGAGCGAGCACCACATAGATCAAGTGAGGTAGTTGATAGGTTTTGTGAGGCCATTTTGATTTATAATGATTTAACCTCTACCTCTATTGTATCTTGTCATTTGGTGCAATGTCCCATATATGATGACGAGCCAATCCTCGACGACTTCATCCTTCGTTTGGATAAGACGATGGCAATGGTGGAAAATGATGCACCCCTCACATGGTTCCATCATGATGAAGATGACCACAAGTTGGACTTTACTACCTCACCTACACCACATGAGTGGAATGAACAAGGTAACATAGGTGAAGGTGATTCTCTTGTCCCATTAGTGCACATTGATAGCTGGCATGATATCCCTATTACCATACCTCATACTAGTATAATTTCCCCATGTGATGATCTATTGCCCATTTGTAGGATCGAAAGTATGTCTAGAGGGGGGTGATTAGACTACTTGACAAGATAAATTTTTGCCTTTTCCCAAATTTAGTTGAGAGACAGCTATGGCAGTTCTAGCAAGTCAAGTAGACCCTACACATGCAGTTCTAAGAGTGTAGCAGCTGAAAGTAAAACATGCAAGTGTAAAGTAAAGGAGTAAGGTAGGGAGATCAAACGCATGACGTTGACACATCGATTTTTGGCATGGTTCCAATAGATGGCGCTATCGTACGTCCATGTTAGTGGAGACTTCAACCCATGAAGGGTAATTGGAGCGATAGTGCATGGAGGGCTCCACCCATGAAGGGTCCACAAAGAAGCGGACTTGTCTATTCCACCATGACTTCCGTCCACAGAGGACTAGCCTTACTCACAATAGATCTTCACGAAGTAGGCGATCTCCTTGCCCTTACAAGTATCTTGGTTCAACTCCACAACACGAAGTAGGAGGCTCCCAAGTGACACCTAACCAATCTAGGAGGCACCACCCTCCAAAAGGTAATAGATGTGGTAGATCAATGAACTCCTTTCTTTTGTGCTTCTAAAGATAGTCTCCTCAACACAAAATTACTCTCTCACATAACATGCATGTGTAGGAGAGGTTGATTTGGTGGAAAGCAGTTTGGGGAGGCTAGAGATCAAGATTCAAATGAATTGAGTGGAATATCTTTGTCTCAACACATGAGTAGGTGGTTCTCTCTCAGAAAATGGATCTGGATATGAAGTGTGTGTTCTAAGTGCTTCTCACACGAATGAGAGGTGGGTGAAGGGGTATATTTAGGCAGCAGCCAAAATCCAACCATTACACACAAAGTGGCAAACTCGGTGACACCGAAGTTGAAAACTCGGTGGTACCAATTCGCAAAAAGGTGTGAAATTTTGAATCTCCATGAGACTGATATATAAAATTCGGTGGCACGGAAAAGGTGGCTAACGGTCAGATGACCAAACTCGGTGGCATCGATACTCAAACTCATAAATTCCAATTTCGCGTACCGAGGCACCCGAAAGTTGGTCACCCAAACTCGATAGCACCGATGTGGATTCGGTTGTACCAATTTGGTGGGAATGGGTAGGGTTTCTGTCTGAGGTTATACTCGGTGGGTCCAAAATATGAAAGTTGGTGATACCGAATTTGTGTATGTGGATTTTGACAAAATGGTTATCTGGTAAAATGACTGGGTATTTTGGTGGCTAACTTTGTGCACTTGAGCAATCAGTTCATTTTACGACCTCACCCCCTTCTAATAGTATTGGCTTTCCTATGGACTAAATATGTGATTTCTCACAAACAGAAAATGAAGAGTCTTCTAGCTTGAAGCTTGAGACAATATTATTTCTTTATTGCATCAAGGGGCATCTCCACATAAACCTTTAGCCAAAACATGTTTTGAACTTTTTTGAAATATACTTGAAAAACATATTAGTCCAATGATGCATATGTTGTGATCAATTATCAAAACCATCCTAGGGAGCAATTGTGCTTTCAATCTCCCCCTTTTTGGTAATTGGTGACAACATATAGATCAAAGCTTCGACAAAAGATATAATCAATGATTAGCATCAATGCTTTGAGAAGTATGTGAAAAGGAAGAACTCCCTCAGAATTTGTGCATTATTTAAATTTTTTGATTGAATGCAAATGCGCAATCAATTAGGTTCATGGGTCACTCTTCCATGTCACATACATCTTGGTGGTGCGTAAACAAGATAAGAATGAATAGTAAGCACATGACACCAACAAGATAAGTGAGTTATCATCACATGGATAGCTAAAAGATACTAAAGTAGCATCACACAAGATAAAGCGTATGATCACACACAAGATAAGCTCATACAAACGATCAAAGTTTTAAAACCAAATGAGAGAAAATAAAGTTAAAAGGTTTCTCTCTCAGTCTATGATCTATACATTTCTCCCCCTTTGGCAACAAGTTACCAAAAAGTTCGAAAAATATAGAGCTACTCGTCTCTCTGTGCAGCTCATGATGGGGTCAACAGAAGAGTGTCCGTGAAGTCTTCTTCAGAATGTCCGGGACCTAGAGGACTGAATATTGGAGGTACCTGAGTTGATGCTGGAGGTGGAGCTGAAGGTGCATATGCTTGAGCTGATGAAGTCTGTCGTGTCTCTAGAGCAGGTACAACAACAGATCTAGGCTCGATGCTGAACTAAGTGGTAGTGCGAGGAGGTGACTCTTCATCATCATCATCACTGTCATCATCATCATCCGAGTGAGCAATTTGCACTGAGTCAACGTCATGTTGAAGCTGTTTGACTCTAGTCTTAAATTCTGTGACCTTCACATACATGTCATGAAATTTTGTCTCCACAACTCTCTCAATCTATTATGGTTTTGCAGAATTTCGTTAATGTTCTTGTCCATGCCTTCGACAGAGCTAACTAGGAATGCCATTTGCTTAGCTTGAGTCCTCGGTTGTGGAACTGGTGGTGGCATGTTTCTAGCAGCCTCAGCTTCTGCTGCTTCTGCTGCCATTCTAGCTACAGAAGAACTCGGATCGTTGTCATCCATAACCACTTCATTTTCTTCAAACTCCGTTTGAAGAGGTAGATGGGGACGATCAAGTAGATATACATGCTTGCCTAGCTTGTCATTGATAAGCATTTGAATGTATGGGGCATATCCACATGTTCTCTTTTGATGAGCAGCACTCCTTCGGATAGTCTCTACTATCAAATCCATCACTCTGAATCTGGTGTGAGTGTCCAAGTGGTGCAGCAAGTTGATGGAGTGTCCTCTGATCATCTTTTCATCACCTAATTTAGGCATCAAGGTGTATCTCAAAATAGTGTTAGTTGTGGGTATTCCTGCTTGCGAGAAATAAACCGAGGCCATCTTGTGACTAGCCAAATAATCATGAGGAATTGGCTTGTACATATTTGCCATGGAGTTGTGACTCTTCTTTGCTTGAGAATAGACATCAACATCACTTTCTTTTTTGCTTAGGGGCACCAATGATAGTGGCCCACTCATCAGTTGTTGACTCACATTTGTGACCATCCATCATCCAGACAATGGAACCATCTCCAAAGAAATGAACATTTGAGTAGAATTGGATGATCAGCTCATCATTCCATGCGGTCATCTCCTTTCCAACAAAATCTTCAGTGTCCACAGACTTGACGTTGTCTTGGACATGAGTAAAGTAGTCTTCATTGGCTTTGTTATAAGCCCGGTCAACAAATCTCATATCACTCATGGCTCGGGATTTCTCAAGCAAGACGGTCTCATAGAAATCTTGTTATTCCTTGGTATGAAATATTGGATCAATTGTAGTTCTCCTTCGGACAGCATATGGGTCAGCATCTCTCCACTTCCTTAGACATGCATCTTTTCTCTTCTACATGTGTTCAGGTATAGGATGAGCATCATTATGAATTGGCAAATGTGGTCTATGCTTCCTGAGAATGGTTGCATCCTCATCATCTTATTCCTCTGCAGGAGGGGCACTGGAAGCAGGGCCTTTCCTCTTAGCAGCTGCAGGAATGTCCTTTGTAGTCTTCATGTGAGATACAGAGTTCTTGTCCTTAGGAGGCTTTAAAGTAGACTTCTTGGTCATAGCATCCGCCATGAGCTTCTTCTTGGAAGGAGATGGAGTCCCATCTTCTTCTTCAGCAGCTTCTTCAGGGTCTTCAAACATGAAAGTTTGTCTTCCAACAACACAAACTACCCTCTTGCTCTCTCTATTCGTACCAGTTTTCTTAGGAGCATCATTTGTGGAAGGTTTTGTGCTTTTCCTCACATAGTCAGGTGCTCTCAGATCAGTAGCACTAGTAGATATCTTCCTGACAGTTTTCTTTGGAGGAGCTTTTGGAGGAGCGGAAGACTCTTCTGGCACAAAGTCTGGCTCCTCTTCATTAGAATTCAGTTTCTTCCTCTCTGTGGTGGCTACCTTGGGCATGTTGGAAATCTTCCCTAGAGGCAATAATAAAGTAGTTATTATTATATTTCCAGTTCATGATAATTGTCTACTATTCATGCTATAATTGTATTAACCAGAAACCGTAATACATGTGTGAATATATAGATCGCAATGTGTCCCTAGTGAGCCTCTAGTTGGCTAGCTCGTTGATCAATAGATGATCATGGTTTCTTGATCATGGACATTGGATGTCATTGATAACGGGATCACATCATTGGGGAATGATGTGATGGACAAAGACCCAATCCTAAGGATATCACTAGATCGTGTTGTTCGTCTCCTAAAATTTTCAAATGTCAAGTATCATTTCCTTAGACCGTGAGATTGTGAAACTCCCGGATATCGTAGGAGTTCTTTTGGTGTACCAAACGTCACAACGTAACTGGGTGATTATAAAGGTGCACTACGGGTATCTCTGAAAGTGTCTGTTGAGTTGTACGAATCGAGACCGGGATTTGTCACTCCGTGTGACGGAGAGGTATCTCTGGGCCCACTCGGTAATCCATCATCATATTGAGCTCTGTGTGACTAAGGGGTTAGCCATGGGATGATGCTTTACGGAACGAGTAAAGAGACTTGCCGGTAACGAGATTGAACAAGATATAGGGATACCGACGATCGAGTCTCGGGCAAGTAACATACCGAAAGACGAAGGGGATTGCATACGGGAGTGATTGAATCCTTGACATCGTGGTTCATCTGATGAGATCATCGTGGAACATGTGGGAACCAACATGGATATCCAGACCCCACTTTTGGTTATTGGCCGGAGAGATGTCCTGGTCATGTCTGCATGTCTTCCGAACCCGTAGGGTCTACACACTTAAGGTTCGATGACTCTACGTGTCGGGGGTATAACCCCGGGGTAGGCTCAACGAGCCTGCTCCTTTATCTCCGGCCCCAAATGAATGACCAAGAACCATCCTACAAGTCCCAAGTCCTCTGGCCGGCTAGGACACACCTACCGGCTAGGGGGCGAAACGGCCAACTCTTTGGCCGGCCAGGAAGCACCTGCCGGCTAGAACCAAGACGGCTACCTCTTCCTGGCCGCCTAGGCCAAGCCAGCCGGCTAGGAACGAAGTGGCTGTGCCCAAGCTGGCTAGCCAAGCGGGCTAGCCGGCCGGGGATCTCAAGTCACATCAGATCGTAGGTCATGATGAGACCCTATGATTAAAGGTGGCTATGCGTCAGCAAATGTACTGGATCAGAGTGCCCGGCGGGTACCAGCGTCGGTGGCCACGCTGCTGACCTCCCCCGGCTTTGATCCATCACCCAGCACAGTGTCGGCCATCAAACTCCCACTCCATTACTGCACTCGGCATGGGAACAGTGGAGGCGGCCGTACCATCTACCCATGATGAATCTCGTTGGACGATGCCGGACGTACCACGCATGTCCTGCGTCAACCTTACGCGCGAGCCTCATTGGCTAGCCAGACGGGACCTCGCAGTCGGCGGGCCCCTCAGGCAACAAGACAAGACCCTCGTGGGCCCCCTAGCCAGTCGGCAATGCTGCCAGCCGGGTCCCACTCTTGTACCCTTTATCCATATTGTAGGTTGGTGGGTTCGTCCATAGAACCCCTCGGCCCCCTCCATGCAGAGGGTCGGTCAACAGATCACACACACATACACCAACCACATAGGAGAGGCAGAGACGAGCCGGGTGCTCCCTTCTTCCTCCTCTGCAATACAGCTCCAGGAGCAACCTTGTAATCCCATCCGTATACATCATACACTCCGGCAGGACTAGGGGTATTATCTCTACGGAGAGCCCTGAACCTGGGTACATCGTGTGTTCCATGCTTGTAACAACCTCGCCCCCAGCGCCCTCCATTTCCACTTCGGTTCTCACCTACTTTAGCCTACCCATGGCATATGTTGTGAGTATTCGCCAACATTTGGCGCCCACCATGGGGCCGATCGCGACATTGGCTGGCTTTACACGCTAGGCAGGGGCCCGCACATACACCACCGGATGCATCGCGTCCGGACCGATCTGCATGCCCGTCGAGCCCGCCTTCGATGAGGCAACACTGATGATGATCGACGTCCCGGTTCGCCATGCGGATTCGGATGAGGTGTCCGGTGACGAGGCGCCTCCTAGCATTGTCGTCGCTGCTATGGAGAACCTCAGCTTTCTCTTTAGCGACCTTCGCCTCAACGATGGTCCTCGCTACTTCGGCGAGGACTTCAATGTCGAGGCGTTGTGCGCCAGCTTCAGTAGGCTCTCTATCGCTGAGATGCCTACGCACGACGTGTACCCCAGTAACGTACTCGTCTTCGACGACCCTCCGCCGTTTATGGAGTTCAGCACCCCATACCATGTCGCCACCGTCACCAACGTCGTGAAGGTGATGGTCATCGGCGCCGGCACCAGCATGGCTCAGGGGAAAGTGTTAGCAGACGCTGCTGACCTTGTTGCTGTCACCGCTGACACTCTTCAGGCTGTGCTTACCGTCCTGAAGACGCCCATCGCCGCCTCCACAAACCCTAACGACGCACGAGCCTCGCTAGATGAGGCTCGTAGGCAGATCTTGGAGGAGGGCATCGCCGTCTCCTCGGCGAAGCGTCGGATGGAGGCCACAGAGCGTGAGTATAACTCCGCATACGGGCTCACTCCGGTTTCCGAGGCCACTAGCCGGCTTGGGTCGGTCCACGGCCGCGGCCGGTTCATTGCCGAGATCCTAGGCGGCAAACAGCCCGTCTACGCGACTCATGCAGCCAACTTGCGGGCGGCCCAGGCGGCCATGGCAGAAATGCCATGCTTGGAGGGCGAAGAGTGCACCTTCGAGGAGAAGCGGGTCAAGGATCTCCATGGCGCCGCCAACGAGCAGCAGACACAGCTTGACCCCGGTCAGGCCGAGTCAGAGTCTCCGGGACCAAACCCCGGAGCGCGCCGCAACCCTAGACGTCATCAGCATGCTGAAGGGTCTTCCTCACATCGCACTTCCGGTCGGAAGGGCGAAGGAAGCCAAGACAGGCGCTCCTAGCGCTAGAGTGAACATACTTCATGCAGGCGTCGCAGAGGCGACGAGAGCGACGAGATGTATGAGGTTCCTCGTCTGGGGAGGACCCACACCACCGGTTCACAAGGTGCCCTTCCGTTCGCGGATCGAATCGGCGCTCGCGTTCCCCTGGGCGATCAGGATGCCCGCTGGCGTCTCAACGCCCTGGCCCAATCCGCCCTCCTGGAGAAGGACGACCCCATCGGTCTGGCCTGGTTCGGTACCCGGATCCGAGGGGAGACGTTTCCCCGAGGCTTCACCTTGCCTCTGGATACTCCCAAGTACAACGGCACCGCCAAGCCAGAGGATTGGCTGATCGACTACACCACCGCCGTTGGCATTGCCAGGGGTAACAAACGCGTAGCAGTCCGCTATGTGCCACTCATGTTGGCCGGCTCGTCTCGGAGTTGGCTTAACAGCCTTCCAGCCGGCAGCGTCAACTCATGGGTGGACTTTGAGGAGGCATTTGTCCGCAACTTCACTGGCACCTACAAACGTCGTGGCCGGCCTCGCGAGCTGGCCATGTGCTTCCAGAGGCCCGACGAACTACTTCGCGACTACGTCACTCGCTGGACGGAGCTTCACAACTCCTGCGAGGTAGTGCATGAGGTACAAGCCATCCAGTACTTCATCGACGGTTGCCGAGACGACACTCTCCTCAAGCACAAACTCATGTGCTCCGAGCCCACCTCTCTGGCGGTGCTCATGGCCAAGGCGGACAAGTACGCCACGGGCGACTACACGATGCGATTCAAGGTGACCGCCCCGGACAAGGCTGTCCCCACGCCGGCTACTCCCAAGCCGGCTGGGGACAATCGAGGCGGCTAGAAGAACAACAAACGCAAGGCGGATCAGCTAGATTCGCGCTCCAACAACAAGTTGGTAGCGAGCAGCGAGGGTGAGGCGTTGGCTTCTCAAGCCGGCTCTCAACGGAAGCGTCCCAACATAGCCAACTGGTTGCCCAAGCAGACTTTCGAGCAGCTGCTTGACGCCCCCCAGCAAAATACACTCTTGGGCACAGCCTTCTACCAACACCCTTCGACAGTGCAGCTTTGCGCGACGGCCGTCGCAAGGGGAGGGCCTACCGGCTGCCCCAGGTGCACAGGCTGTGCCTCAAGCTCCGGCTCCTAGTCCCGGTCCGGTCCACCACCGCCGCCGCGCGACGACGGCCGCCTCCATGATGACTACCCCCATCAAGACGGAGCATTCATCGTCTTCACCAGTGAAGGCGACGATAAGCATAGCCTCTGCCAGTGACAGCGTGAGGTGAATGCCACGGTCCCCCCCGGTGCCCCAATACATGCATTGGTCTGAAAAGCCCATCACATGGAGCCGGTTTGACCATTCTGCGGTGATGCCCAACCCGGGCTCATACGCGCTTGTCCTCAACCCCTCCTTCGCCTTCAAGAGGCTCACCTGATGGTTCTCCCGGGTGTTGGTCGACGGCGGCAGCAGTATCAACATCCTCTACGTCGACACTCTCCACAAGCTCGGGCTCAAGGAGACGGACGTCCTCCCGACTAGCACTGTCTTCCACAACATAGTGTCGGGGTAGTCCTGCTCGCCTATTGGCAAAATCCAGCTAGACGTCCTCTTCGGCGACAAGACTCACTTCCACCACGAGTCCATATAGTTCGCGGTAGTGGACCTCAGCAGCCCGTATCACGCGCTGCTGGGTAGACCGGCTCTGTTCAAGTTCATGGCTACCCCCACTACACCTACCTGAAGATGAAGATGTCGGGTCCAAAGGGTATCATCACCATTGATGGCGACTACAAGAAGATGCTCGAGTGTGCACAAGACAACAGCCGCCTAGCCGACGCCATGGTGATTGCAGAGGAGAAGAGACACATCGACCGGCTCGTGGCTCAGGCTACCGAGCAGCCGGCGATCCCTTCTCCTCCGTCCCAGTCGGCCGACGAAGGCTCCTTCAAGCCGGCTAAAGAAACCAAGCAGGTGCCACTCGACCCTGCAAACCCCAAGTAGTGCGTCACTATCGGGGATGGCCTCAGCCCCAAATAGGAAGGCGAGCTTGTCGACTTCCTCCGTGAGAATCGGGACATCTTTCCGTGGTCCGCCAAAGACATGCCAGGTGTTCCGAGGAAGTACGCCGAGCACAGACTTCACGTGTGGCCGGGTGCAAAGTCGGTAAAACAACCTTTGCGCCGCTTCGCCGAGGGGAAGTGGCGCACCGTTGGAGAAGAGATTACCGGGCTCCTTGTAGCCGGCTTCATCATGGAGGTTTTCCACCCGGACTGCTTAGCTAATCCATTCCTAGTGCTGAAGAAAAACAATACATGGCGAATGTATATCGACGACACAAGCCTGAATAAGGCCTGTCCGAAAGACCCATTCGCGTTGCTTAGGTTAGATCAAGTGATTGACTCAAATATAGGCTGCGAAATGCTATCATTTCTGGATGCTTATTTAGGTTACCATCAAATCAAGTTGGATATAGCTGATCGCCTGAAGACCTCCTTCATCACGCCCTTCGGGGCCTACTGCTACACCACCATGATGTTCGGTCTGAAGAACACTGGTGCGACATTCCAACGCTGCATGTAGCAGTGCCTACTGCCGCAGATTGGCAGAAACATCCACGTCTATGTTTATGACATCGTGGTCAAGACGAAGCAACACTTCAGCCTCCTCGATGACTTGCGGGAGATGTTCGCCAACCTGCGCGAGTACAAGATCCGGCTCAACCCGGAGAAGTGCGTCTTTGGAGGGCAGCTCTTGGGGTTCTTCGTGTCCGCTCGTGGCATCGAGGCGAACCCCGAGAAGATCGGCACCATCGAGCAGATGCTGAAGCCGGCCCGGATCCTAGACGTCCAGAAGTTTGTCGGTTGCCTGGCGTCCCTTAGCCGGTTCGTCAGCCGGGTCGGCGAGAAGGACCTTCCCCTCTACCAGCTCATGAAGAAGACGACGAAATTTGAGTGGAACGACCAGGCAGAAAAAGCCTTCCGCGACCTCAAGCGGGTCATCTCGAGCCTGCCAATCTTGGCAGCGCCGGTTGAAAGGGAACCCATAGTCATATACATTGCAGCGACCACTCGCGTGGTTAGTGTAGTGCCGATCGTTGAACGCAAGGAGGAGGGCAAGGTACTGTTAGTGCAACGCCCTATCTACTACCTCAGCGAGGTCTTGTCCACCTCCAAGCAAAACTATCCCCACTACAAAAAATTGTGTTATGGTGTTTACCTTGCTGCAAAGAAGTTGAAGCAATACTTCCAAGAGCATGCCATGACCATGGTGAGCACTGCTCCACTTTCAGAAATCATGGGCAACTGTGATGCAACTGGCAGGATCGCCAAGTGGTCCATCGCCATGGCGGACCACGATATCCGCTACGAGCCTCGCACCACCATCAAATCTCAAGTGGTGGCCGACTTCCTGGCCGACTGGGCTGAAACCCAGGTTGAGCCACCACCTCCAGACTCCACGCATTGGCGGATGCACTTCGGCAGCTCGAAGATGCGGACTGGTCTAGGAGCCGGCATTGTCTTGACGTCTCCGAAAGGAGACCAGCTCAAGTATGCTCTCCAGATCCACTTCACAGCCTCCAACAACATCGCCGAGTACGAAGCACTCGCTCACGGCCTCCGGCTCGCCAAGGAGATTGGCATCGGCCGGCTCATCTGCTTCAGTGATTCAGACCTCATGGTGCAACAAGTTTCTGGCGAATGGGACGCCAGGGACGCCAATATGGCAAGCTACCGCTTCCTCATCTAGCAACTCACCGGCCCCTTCGAGGGTTGCGAGTTCCACCACGTTCCCAGGGCGGACAACGAGGCAGCCGATACACTGGCCAAGATTGGCTCCATGAGACAGGCTATCCCAGCCGGCGTCTCCCTCGAGCAGCTGCACAAACCGTCTATCAGGCCGTCTCCAGAGTCGGCATCAATTTTCGTGCCGGCTGATTCTTCGATGCATGCATCGTCGGCTCCACCAGCTACACCAGCTACAGCTCCTATGCCGGCTGCGTTGGCTACGCCGACTCCAATGTCGGCACCGGCTACAACCACTTCGCCGGCTACGACTACTTCGCCGGCTACAACAACAAATCCGGCTCCGCCCTGCCTCGAATCCTGTCGTCTCGACACCCAGTGGGTGGACGTCATGGAGGTAGACGGCGAGCCGGCCGCCACGACGGCATCAGAGACACCATGTCTCGAGCCCGCGACTACTGCTTCATCAAGCGCGGGGCTGCACAAGCCCCCAACAGTCAGGTCGAGACAGAGCCAGCCCTTGTGTCGGCTCCGTCATGGGCTCAACCCATCCTGGCTTTCCTCCTTTGCGGCAAACTTCCTCAAGAGGAGGCGGAGGCGAGACAGATCCAGCGTAGATCTGCAGCCTATGCCATCATCAATCGCGAGCTGGTTCGGTGTAGCGTGACTGGCGTGTTCCAGTGATGCGTCGAATCAGAAACGGGACAAGGGATGCTCAGAGACATTCACCAGGGGGAGTGCGGGCATCATGTCTCCTCTAGAACCCTGGTGGCCAAGGTATTTCACCACGGATTCTACTGGCCCACGACCCTCGAGGAGGCCGTTGACATGGTCAACAAATGCGAGGGCTGTCAATTCTTTCGCACGCAGAGCCACATGCCGCCTTCAGACCTCAAAACCATCCCCTTGTCCTGGCCTTTCGTCTTGTGGGGGTTGGACATGGTGGGGCCTATCAAGACGGCTCGCGGTGGCATGACTCACCTCCTGGTGGCCGTCGACAAATTTACCAAGTGGATCGAGGCTAGGCCTATCAAGAAGCTTGATGGCCCCACGGCTGTCAAGGTCATCATGGACATTTGTGTCCGGTACGGCATCCCCCACAACATCATCACCGACAATGGCACTAACTTCGCCAAGGGCGCTTTGGCGCTCTACTGCTCCAAGGTAGGCATCCGGCTCGACTTGGCGTCAGTGGCACATCCCCAGTCCAATGGCCAGGTGGAGAGGGCCAATGGCCTAATCCTAGTCGGCATCAAGCCAAGACTGGTGGCACCACTTGTCAGGTCAGCCGGCTGCTCGATCGAAGAATTGCCGGCTGTACTGTGGAGTCTCCGCACCACGCCCAACCGATCAACTGGCTTCACTCCGTTCTTTCTGGTATACGGGTTCGAGGCCATCATCCCTACAGATATCGATTTCGACTCACCTTGGGTCACCCTGCACACTGAAACGAAGGTTAAGGAGGCAAGAGAAGACGGTGTTGATCTCCTCAAGGAAGCAAGGGACCTAGACTTGAGTCGGATGGCCATCTATCAACACATGCTGAGATACTACCACAGCAAGAATATCAAGCCTCTCTCTATCAGAGAGGGAGACTTGGTGCTCAGAAGAATCCAGCGCACCGCCGGCCAGCACAAGCTCTCATCCTCATGGGAAGGACCCTTCATTATCAGTAGGGCATTGCACAACAACGCATACTACTTGATCGATGCCCAGAAGCCAATGAAGCGCAAGAGGGACGACTCCGGCTAAGAGACGGAACGTCCATGGAACGCGGCGTTGCTTCGCCCGTTCTATTGCTAGAAGGCAAGTATCAAACATTATAAAGAGCATGCACATATGTTTCTTTTTAAATTCATATCTAGGTTGCTCACTCTGTGAGTCCCTTGCCGGCTCTAATAAGCTCGGGGGCTCGCTAGCCGCCCGTACGACTTCCTTATGTTGTAGAAAAACACATAGTGTACGTCGGGCCGATCCCTGGTCACCTTGTAACAGCTACAGACCGGCTCCCGGCTATCCGGCTAGCGAGGTGACGTCGGGTAAGGATGGATACATGTAAAGTTTGACTACAGAAATGGTTGTCAGCTCGGGTTGGCTTGATCTTTTTACGATCTCATTCTAGCTGGCCTCTGCTGGTTTATGTCTGAATCTTTAAGTCTTGATAGCTTCGAAAAATCTAAGTCCTATATTCTCAAAGTCAGGAACCTCGACCCAGTCACAGACCGGCTCCCGGCTGTCGGGCTGGTAGGGTGAAAACTTCGGGGCTAGAAGGGTCGGAGAAAAAGAAGTCAAGCAGGATTCAAAAGACAAAGATATAAAACAACACGCATGGCATTACGAATATAATGTTGAATCCATACATTCAAAAGCATTGGCCCACGACCGAATTTCATTACCCCCCAGTGGGTGGAACTATTGGACCGACAAAACAATTGCAAACAACAAAATGAAAAACAGGATCGGCTAAGGGGTTGCGACCTCGTTTATCGCCCCGGCTGCTACTGCTGAAGTGGTGGCTTCACCATCGCCGGCTACTCCCGAGGCGGTGGCGCCGTCTCCTCCGCGAGGGTTTTCGGCTCCGTCGGCGGCAGAGTCGACATATGCCTCGCCGCAGGAGGCGGCGTTATCCTCTTCACGGGCTGCCTCGTCAGAGCTGCCATCGGCATTAGAGGGTTGAAGGCCATACAGATCCTCAGGAATCACATTGCCGCCTTCACCCCGCTCCAAGTTGAGCTCATCCCAGGCGGCGTACGAGGCAATGTCGCTGGCCCTCACGTGTAGCTCCTCCTCCACGGTGTGTAGCTCCCCCTCCGAGCCGTCGCGCTGAGCGACGAGCTTTCCCAAGTCTAGGTTTTGGTACTAGGACTTGGCCAAGCGCAGGGCCATGTAGGCTCCAGCACGCGTGGTCGAAGCACTCCATGCGTCAAGACGATCTTCGCCAACCGCAAGCCAGCGGGAGAGCCGGCTCATCGACGCCGGCTCCACGCCATCAGGCCATAGAGCCTTCACCATCGACGAGCCAGCAACCTGGAGCTGAGTCATGGACTTGCCCAGGGCATGCAGGCGGGCTCTGAGGCCCACCCTAATCTCCTCCATGCTCCAGCCGGAGCTAACGTCTACCTCCTGCCCGGTCACGCGGCGCTCCTCGCGTCTCAACTTGACGGTCGTGCCGGCCGCGTCCCGTGTCTCAGGGAAGAGGCCTAAGATAGGGGAAGTAACGCAAAGAAGAGTAAGAAGAGGAGGCAGGAAAGAAACTTCAAGACAAAACAAAAGAAGACTGACGGTCGGAGTGGCTATCAGTTTCATGGGCGCCCTCCGGGGCCTCAACCTGCCGCACCTTACCCGCTTGGGTGACGCGGGTGACTTCATCCTGGAGGGCCGCCGCCGGGTCCAGGGCCTTGGCTAGAAACGCCTACTTCTGGATCAGGGCTTCCTCCTTATCCTTCAAGGCAGCGTCCTTGAGCTTCATCTCCTCAAGATGAAGCGTCTCAAGACGCTCCACGTCGGCAGTATGGGAGGCGTCCTTCTCCTGCTCATCATGGCGGGACGCCTCGAGCTCCTTCTTCTCCGCCTAGAGAAGAGTCAGCTGCTGCTGGAGCCGGCCGTCCGCCTCGCGCAGGGCGTCCCGCTCCACGGCGGCCTCGCCCAGCCGGGCCTCAAGTTCGGCGATCTAGCCATCAGTCGTCTGGTTTTAAGCCCCCGGCGTGTTGTAGGCTTGCGCCTGGGCATCATAAAGATCATACAAAGCAATGAAGAAGCAAAAGTAAGATTCGGCCTGGTTAAATCATAACCAGCCCGATTCTCGGGGGCTACACCCAGTGGGTGCACTAGTGTGCCCCCACTAAAAACAAAGCAAGAGATGAAGCTCAAAGAGATTCGACCCAGCCTTTGATCGGCCGGCCCGACTCTCGGGGGCTACACACAGTGGGTGCGCTGGCGCGCCCCCACTGATTCAAGAAGAAGAAAAAGAAAAAATCGAAGACACAGACGAGACACTTACCCTGGTGTGCCCCTCCAAACGCTCCAGATCGCTGCCCACCACGCGGGCCGCCTGGTCCACCTTGTATCGGTTGCTGGCAAACAGCAATACCAGCTCCGGGACACCGTGGAGCATGGGGCATGCGGGCAGATTCTGGCGCTCCACATTGGCCGCTCGCCAAGCCTTCATGGTCCGGCTCCCGGGTCTGGGATCGGCTCCTGGAGCAGTCGGACCACGGTTGGAGACGATGATGGTGTCGTCTCGAGGCACTGGTGTGGCGGCCGGCTCCATCGACGCCCCAACTGGCGATGTCTCCTCAGCAGGAGGTGGCTGGGCCGCGTCCGGCACATCCATGTTCACCTCTAGCACATCCAAGACCACGTCTGGCGCGTCTAGGTTCAGTTCCGGCGCGTCAGCCGCCGCCTCGGCCTCAGGCAAATCAGGGATCATCTCATGATCCACCGGCGCAGAGACGTCCGGCTCGGACGGTAGGGCCCCCTCGGTCCTCGGGGCGCGCCTCGGGGCCGCCTCGCTAGCTGGCTCCTCCACGTGAGCACGTGTGGAGGGGTCATGTCTAGACTTCGTGTGCCTCTCTGTAGGCTGCTCGGCCCGGTTGGTACGAGACTGGCCCTCGACCGTCTTCTCCGAGGCTGCATCCCACCGGCGGGAGGATTGCTCCTCGAGCTCCTTCCGGGCAGTGTCGCCATTGCCCAGCGGCTCGCTCGGCGGTGGAGGCGGTGTCTTCCTCCCCATCCTCTGACTCCCTGCCAAGCAACGCTTTGAGGAACAAAACCTCACGCAAGACAAAGTAAAAAACAACGAAAGGGGAGTCCTTACCCCGCAACAATGGGCACCTGCCTCCTACCGCCACCAGCACGGCGCTTCTTAGCGCCACCAGAACGGCGCTTCTTAGCGCCACCTGCTCATGCTCCGACGGGAGGACCCGTCACCACTCGCTTGGGAGCCGGCCTAGAAGCTGTGGCACCCTTGCCTTTCTTCCGGGCCGCCTCGCCAAGACCGGACGCCTCGGCCTTATGGCGCCGTCCGCTCGTCAGGGGCGGACTAGTGACCTCCGCCACCCCGTCGGAGTCTTCCTTGAAGGCTGCATCAGATAAGTAGGAGGGAGTCTCATCATCATCCGTCCAATCTACAATGAAGGGCCTCAGATGCTCACCAGATGGCTCCGTCCCCTCCGACTCCAGCGCATCCTCCGAGCCTTCGGAGGCGGCAGAACAGGACTCGATCATGCCCTCGTCCTCGATCTTCGAGGCGTCAGACGTTACCACGTCGGGGGCAGGCGGGTTGAGTGCCTGCACCTTCTCAAACACCTGCGCGTTGGAGTTTGCGGCTGGCTCAAAAAGATGACCGACCACAAGAAAAACAACAGGAACAGATGCAACGAAAAATGCTTACCACTGGAGGCGGACGGGACCTGCTGTAAGGGGCCATCCCCCACGCCCAGTTCCCACTATCGTCCATGCGGGCGGTGGAGATCTGGTTCACCCCCTGCGCCACCGCGCTAGCGGTGAAGCTCTCGGTGGAGGTCCGGCAGGGGTCATACTGGCCACTCATCTGGTAGAGCAGATGAGGCCGCCTGTGCAGAGGCAGGATCCTGCGGGTGACCATGGTGTTAAGCAGGTCCCGACCAAGGAGGCCGCGGTCCTACAAGACTTCATGGTGGGCACTGATCTGCGCCACCTCGGGAATCGGCTTCGGGTACTTCGCCGCCCAGTTCAGCTTCGTCGGAGGATCGATGTTGAATGGGGGCATGTTGAGGGTGTCGTGTGCACGGTTGGCGTTCTTCACATAGAAGAAGCCTCTCTGCCACTGCTTGATGGATTCCTGCAGCAGCATCTGGGGGAAGCCGGACTTCAAGCGATGATGCACCAGTGCGGCTCCGCACGGCATCATCTGGCGAGGCCTGACGATCTTTTCCAGCTCAGCCTTGTCCATCTTCTTGAAGAAGAACAAGCTTTGCCAGAGGTCGAGGCGAGGCTCGATCCCCAGGAAGCCCTCACACAGGATAACAAAGGCCGACAGCTGAAGGATGGTGTTCGGCGCCAGGTGGTGCGGCTGTAGGCCGAAGAAGATGTGCTAGTTGGAGAAGAAGGTGCTCGTCGGGATCCTGAAGCCCCTGTAGAAGTGCTCGTCGAACACGACAATCTCTCCATCTTCCGGTGTTGGAGCTGTCTTGGCGCCGGGGATCGGCACCGACACCTGAGAGGCCGGGGGGCAGCATTCGGCGGTGGCGAAGCGCCTCGATGCGACCGTCGCAGATCTCACTGTCGAGCCAGGCTCCGTGAGACAAGGTCTTCTTTGAGGAAGAGCCGCTCGCCATGACTGTGGGCGGCGGTTGCTAGGGAAGGCTAGTGGCGCGACGATGACGGAGGAGAAAACGACGAAGGTAGACGGGTTCTTTCTCTCTGGGCTCAGGGAGGAAGAGGGCGTCGATGCGGGGCGAGAAGGGGGCGCATGGCCTCCTCGGTACCCCCGCATCCCATTTAAACCACATGAAGGATCGTGGGGAGGGGATCCGGTGCGCGCGTAGCCCCACTAATCCCGTGTATTACGGACGGTGGCGCTTCCCGAAACCCAACCGTCGCGGAGTAAATCCGTAGAGGATCCTCGCGCGGCGGCCGAGGGGGCGTCGTGGCGGGACCCAGGGCCGAGGCCCAGTCCCGTCACCAGTAAAAACCATCGTCACGTCAGGCCGGGCCTAGCACGTGGCACGATTTGTGCAGCTTACGACGAAGCCGAGGCGTCGCTTCAAAGCCAGGCGTCTTCCGAGCCGGCAACCCCTACCGCAGGTGGTGGTAGGAATACAATGACAAGAAATCAAGCGGGTGAGACCACCCGCAAGCAGGCGGCAGGCCTCTCCATCTTCGGGGACTACTGTCGGGGGGATAACCCCGGGGTAGGCTCAACGAGCCTGCACCTTTATCTCCGGCCCCAAATGAATGACCAAGAACCATCCTACAACGCCCAAGTCCTCTGGCCGGCTAGGACACACCTACCGGCTAGGGGGCGAGACGGCCAACTCTCTGGCCGGCCAGGCAGTACCTGCCGGCTAGAAGCAAGACGGCTACCTCTTCCTGGCCGCCTAGGCCAAGCCAGCCGGCTAGGAACGAGGCGGCCGTGCCCAAGCCGGCTAGCGAAGCAGGCTAGCCGGCCGGGGATCTCAAGTCACATCAGATCGTAGGTCATGACGAGACCCTACGATTAAAGGTACTGGATCGGAGTGCACGGCGGGTACCAGCGTCGGCGGCCACGCCGCTGACCTCCCCCCAGATCTGGTCCATCACCCAGCATAGTGTCGGCCATCAAACTCCCACTCCATTACTGCACTCGGCATGGGAATAGTGGAGGCGGCCGTACCATCTGCCCATGAAAAATCTCGCTGGACGACGCCGGACGTATCACGCGAGTCCTGCGTCAACCTTACGCGAGAGCCTCATTGGCTAGCCGGCAGGTCCCACAGCTAGACGGGACCTCGCAGTCGGCGGGGCCCTCAGGCGACAAGACAAGACCCTCGTGGGCCCCCTGGCCAGCCGGCGAGGCTGCCAGCCGGGTCCCACTCTTGTACGCTTTATCCATATTGTAGGCCGGTGGGTTCGTCTATAAAAGCACCCGGCCCCCCTCCATGCAGAGGGTCGGTCAACAGATCACACACACATACACCAACCACATAGGAGAGGCAGAGACGAGCCGGCTGCTCCCTTCTTCCTTCTCCGGAATACAGCTCCAGGAGCAACCTTGTAATCCCATCCGTATACATCATACACTCCAGTAGGACTAGGGGTATTATCTCTACGGAGAGCCCTGAACCTGGGTACATCGTGTGTTCCATGCTTATACCAACCTCGCCCCCAGCGCCCTCCATTGCCACTTCGGTTCTCACCTACTTTAGCATACCCATGGTATATGTTGTGAGTATTCACCGACACTAGGGTTATAGGTAATTAGTGTACGTGGTTACCGAAGATTGTTTGGAGTCTCGGATGAGATCCCGGACGTCACGAGGAGCTCCGGAATGGTCCGGAGGTAAAGATTTATAAATAGGAAGTAAGATTTTGGACACCGGAAATGTTTCGGGTGTAACCGGTAACGTACCGGGACCACCGGAAGGGTTCCGGGGGTCCACCGGGAGGGGCCACCAGCCCCAAAGTATGGCATGGGCCAAAAGGTGGAAGGGAACCAGGCCAGAGTGGGCTGGTGCGCCTTCCACCTAGGACCAAGGCGCAGCAAGGGAGTAAGGGGGGCAAACCCTAGGCCCAGGAGGGTCCCAAGGCCCATCTGGGAGATCCACCCCTCCTCTCCCTGCCCTGGCCACCGCCCTCCTGGCCATCTAGGGCTGCCGCCACCCCTAGGGAGGGAACCCTAGGGGTGCGCACCCTCTCTCCCTCCCTCCTATAAATACCCAAGATATTGGGGCTGATTTGAGACACGAAACCTCTCTCTCTCGGTGCAGCCTTACCCCTCTCTCTCCTCGTCTTCCGCATAGCTTAGCGAAGCTCTGCCGGAGAACCATGTAGCTCCACCTCCACCACGCCGTTGTGCTACCGGAGCTCTCTCCCTCAACCTCTCCCTCCTCCTTGCTGGAACAAGGTGCCGGAGACGTCACCAGGCTGCACGTGTGTTGAACGCGGAGGTGTCATAGTTCGGCACATAGATCGGAATCCACCGTGATCTGAATCTCTGCGAGTATGACTCCATCAACCGCATTCGTAGTAATGCTTCCTCTTAGCGATCTTCAAAGGTATCAATATGCTATACAATCTCTCTCGTTGCTGGTTTCTCCAAAGATAGATCCTTGCATGGCGTAGGAAATTTTTGAAATTACTACGATCCCCAACAATGGCATCCGAGCCAAGGTTCTATATGTAGATTCTATGCACGAGTAGAACACAAAAGTTGTGGGTGCTGACTTGTCAACTTGCTTGCCGTTAGTAGTCTTATATTTTTTGGCGGTATTGTGGGATGAAGCGGCCCGGACCGACTTTACATGTACGCATATGTGAGACTGGTTCCACCGACAGACATGCACTTGGTGTATAAGGTGGCTAGCGAGTGTCTGTCTCTCCCACTTTAGTCGAATTGGATTCGATGAAAAGGGTCCTTATGAAGGGTAAATAGCATTGGCATATCAACGTTGTGGCTGTCACGTAGGTGAGAAACGTTCTTGCTAGAAACCCAAACCATCCACGTAAAACTTGCAACAAGAATTAGAGGACGTCTAACTTGTTTTTGTAGGGTATGTTATGTGATGTGATATGGCCAAAAGGATGTGATGTTACATATGTGATGTATGAGATTGATCATGTTCTATTAATAGGATTCACGACTTGCATGTCGATGAGAATGACAACCGGCAGGGGCCATACGAGTTGTCTTAATTTATTGTATGAGATGCAACGCCATGTTGATTACTTTACTTTATCGCTAACGGTTAGCTATAGTAGTAGAAGTAATAGTTGGCGTGATGACTTCACGGAGACACAATGATGGAGATCATGATGACGGAGATCATGGTGTCATGCCGATGATGATGATGATCATGGTGCCCCGAAGATGGTGATCAAAGGAGCAAGATGATATTGGCCATATCATGTCACTATATGATTGCATGTGATGTTTATCATGTTTTACATCTTATTGCTTAGAACGACGGTAGCAAATATAAGATGATCCCTCACTAAATTTTCGAGATAAGTGTTCCCCTAAGTGTGCACCTTTGCGAAGGTTCGTTGTCTCGAAGCACCACGTGATGATCGGGTATGATAGATTCTAACGTTCGCATACAACGGGTGTAAGCCAGATTACACACGCAAAACACTTAGGTTGACTCGACGAGCCTAGCATGTACAGACATGGCCTCGAATACGGGAGACCAAAAGGTCGAACATGAGTTGTATGGTTGATACGATCAGCATGGAGATGCTCACCATTGATGACTAGTCTGTCTCGCGTGATGATCGGACACGAGCTAGTCAACATGGATCATGTAACACTTGGATGACTAGAGGGATGTCGATCTAAGTGGAAGTTCATTAGTAATTTGATTCGATGAACTTAATTATCATGAACTTAGTCTAAAATAGTCTTTACAAATATTGTAGATCCAATGCCAATGCAAATGTCCCATTCAACTTCAACGCGTTCCTAGAGAAAACCAAGCTGAAAGACGACGGGAGCAACAATGCGGACTGGGCTCATAACTTAAACCTCATCCTCATGGCTTCCAAGAAGGCATATGTCCTTGATGCACCGCTAGGTGTTCCTCCTGTTCCCGCGGCAACCCTGGACGTTAGGAACAACTGGCAGTCGTAGAGTGATGACTACTCTCTCGTTCAGTGCGACATGATTTACAGTTTAGAACCGGGGCACCAAAGGCGTTTTGAGCAACACGGAGCATATGAGATGTTCGAGGAGCTGAAACTTGTTTTTCAAGCTCATGTCTAGGTCGAGAGATATCAAGTCTCCGACAAGTTCTTTAGCTGTAAGATGGAGGAGAATAGTTCTGTCAGTCAGCACATATTCAGAATGTCTACGTTGCACAAAGGTCATTGACAGAATCCTTCAGCCGCTTCCACCTGGCTACAAAGGCTTTGTGATGAATTACAACATGCAAGGGATGGATAAGACCATTCTCGTGTTGTATTCAATGCTGAAATCTGCAGAGGTTGAAATCAAGAAAGAGCATCAAGTGTTGATGGTCAACAAGACCACCAGTTTCAAGAAGGGCAAGGGTAAGAAAAGCTTCAAAAAAGACAGGAAAGCTGTTGCCGCACCCAGTAAGCCAGTTGCCGGGAAGAAGTCAAAGAATGGACCTAAGCCTAAGACTGAGTGCTACTAGTGCAAGGGAACCGATCACTGGAAACGGAATTGCCCCAAGTACTTAGCGGACAAGAAGGTAGGCAATGTCAAAGGTATATGTGATATACTTGTTATTGATGTGTACCTTACCAGCGCTCATAGTAGCTCCTGGGTATTTGATACCGGTGTTGTTGCTCACATTTGCAACTCTAAGCAGGAACTACACAACAAGCGTAGGCTGGCTAAGGACGAGGTGACGATGCGCGTCGGGAATGGTTCCAAGGTCGATGTGATCGTCGTCGGCACGCTACCTCTACATCTGCCTTCGGGAATTATTGTTATTTAGTACCCGCTTTGAGAATGAACATTGTATCGGCATCTTGCTTCATGCAAGATGGCTAATCATTTAAATTTGAGAATAATGGTTGTTCTATTTATATGAGTGGAATGTTTTATGGTCATGCCCTGCTGGTTAATGGTTTATTCCTGATGAATCTCGATCACGATGTTACACATATTCATAATGTGAGTGCTAAAAGATGCAAGGTTTATAGTGATAGTCCCACATACTTTTGGCACTACCGCCTTGGTCATATCATCGTAAAGCTCATGAAGAAACTCCATACAGATGGACTTTTGGAGTCACTTGATTTTAAATGATTTGACACAAACGAACCGTGCCTCATGGACAAGATGACCAAGACTCCATTCGCCGGAATAATGGAGCGAGAAACTAACTTGTTGGAAATAATACATACTAATGTATGCGATCCAGCGAGCGTTGAATCTCGTGGTGGCTATCGTTATGTTCTCACCCTCACTGATGATTTAAGTAGATATGGATATGTCTACTTAATGAAACACAAGTCTGAAACCTTTGAAAAGCTCAAGGAATTTCTGAGTGAGGTGGATAATCAACGCGACAAGAAAATAAAGTTTCTACGATCTGATCGTGGAGGAGAATATTTGAGTCATGAGTTTGGCACACACCTACGGAAATGTGGAGTTGTTTCACAACTCACGCCGTCCGGCACACCGCAGCGTAACGGTGTGTCTGAACGTTGTAATCATACTTTATTGGATATGGTGTGATCTATGATGTCTCTTACCGATTAACTGCTATCATTTTGGGGATATGCATTGGAAACTGCCGCATTCACTTTAAATAGGGCATCGTCTAAATCCGTTGAGACGACACCATATGAATTATGGTTTGGCAAGAAACCTAAGCTGTCGTTTCTTAAAGTTTGGGGCAGCGATGCTGACGTGAAGAAACTTCAACCAGAGAAGCTCGAACCCAAAGCGGAAAAATGCGTCTTCATAGGATACCCTAAGGAAACTATTGGGTATACCTTCTATCTTAGATCCGAAGGCAAGATCTTTGTTGCTAAGAATGGATCCTTTCTAGAGAAAGAGTTTCTCTCTAAAGAAGTAAGTGAGAGGAAAATAGAACTTGATGAGGTAGTTGTACCTCCTCTCGAACCGAAGAGTAGCGCAGCCCAAGAAAATGTTTCTGAGGCACCTGCACCGGCTAGAGATGAAGTTAATGATAATTATCATGACACATCGAATCAAGTTGCTATTGAACCTCGAAGGACGACAATGGTATGTTCCGCACGAGAGTGGTATGACAACCCTATGATGGAAATCATGTTGTTAGACAACAGTGAACCTTCAAACTATGAAGAAGCGATGGTGGGCCCGGATTCCAAGAAATGGCTTGAAGCCATGAAATCCGAGATAGGATCCATGTATGAGAACAAAGTATGGACTTTGGTGGATTTGCCCGATGATCGGCGAGCCATAGAAAATAAATGGATCTTCAAGAAGAAGACTGACGCGAATGGTAATGTGACCATCTATAAAGCTCGACTTGTCACTAAGGGTTATCGACAAGTTCAAGGGATTGACTATGATGAGACCTTCTCACCCATAGCGTTGCTGAAGTCGGTCCGAATCATGTTAGCAATTGCCGCATTTTATGATTATGAAATCTGGCAAATGGATGTCAAAACAACATTCCTGAACGGCTTTCTTAAAGAAGAATTGTATATGATACAGACGGAAGGTTTTGTCGATCCTAGCAGTGCTAACAAGGTATGCAATCTCCAGCTCTCCATCTATGGGCTGGTGCAAGCATCTTGGAGTAGGAACATTCGCTTTGATGAGGTGATGAAAGCTTTTGGGTTTATATGGACTTATGGAGAAGCTTGTATTTACAAAAAAGTGAGTGGGAGCTGTGTAGCATTTCTCATATTATATGTGGATGACATATTGTTGATGGGACATGATATAGAACTATTTGAAAGCATCAAGGTCTATTTGAATAAGATTTTTTCAATGAAGGACCTTGCAGAAGCTCCTTACATATTCGGCATCAAGATCTATAGAGATAGATCGAGACGCCTCATAGGTCTTTCACAAAGCACATACCTTGACAAGATATTTATGAAGTTCAATATGAAGAGGCCTAAGAAGGGGTTCTTGCCTGTATTGCAAGGTGTGAGGTTGAGTGCGACTCAACGACTGACCACGGCAAAAGATAGAGAAAAGATGAGTATCGTCACCTATGCTTCAGCCATAGGCTCTCTCATGTATGCCATGCTATGTACCAGACCTGATGTGAACCTTGCCATAAGTTTGGAGGGGAGGTACCAGAGTGATCGCGGAGTGGATCACAGGACAACAGTCAAGAATATCCTAAAGTACCTGAAAAGGACTAAAGATATGTTTCTCATCTATGGAGGTGTCGAAGAGCTCGTCGTAAAGGATTACGTTGATGCTAGCTTCAATACAGATCTGGATGACTACAAGTCACAAACCGGATATGTGTACAATTTGAATAATGGGGTAGTTAGCTGGTGCAGTTGCAAGCAAAGCGTCGTGGCAACATCAACATGTGAAGCGGAGTACATAGCTCCTTCAGAAGCAGCACACGAAGGAGTCTGGATGAAGGAGTTCATCACCGACCTAGGAATGATTCCAAGTGTGTCGGGCCCGATGACTCTATTGTGTGACAACACTGGAGATATTGCTATTGCAAAGGAGCCCAGGTTTCACAAGAAGACCAAGCACATCAAGTGCCGCTTCAACTCCAATCGTGGATACATCCAGGATGGAGATATAGATATTTGTAAAATACATACGGATCTGAATGTCGCCGACCCGTTGACAAAACCTCTTCCACGGGGAAAGCATGGTCAGCACCAGAACTCTATGGGTGTTCGATTCATCACAATGTAACTCGATTATTAACTCTAGTGCAAGTGGGAGACTGTTGAAAATATGCCCTAGAGGCTATAATAAAGTAGTAGTTATTATATTTCTAGTTCATGATAATTTTCTATTATTCATGCCATAATTGTATTAACCAGAAACCGTAATACATGTGTGACTATATAGATCACAATGTGTCCCTGGTGAGCCTCTAGTTGGCTAGCTTGTTGATCAATAGATGATCATGGTTTCTTTATCATGAACATTGGATGTCATTGATAATGGGATCACATCATTGGGGAATGATGTGATGGACAAAGACCCAATCCTAAGCATAGCAGTAGATCATGTTGTTCATGTGCTAAAGCTTTTCTAATGTCAAGTATCATTTCCTTAGACCGTGAGATTGTGCAACTCCCGAATATCGTGGGAGTTCTTTGGGTCTACCAAACATCAAAATGTAACTAAGTGATTATAAAGATGAACTACGGGTATCTTCGAAAGTGTCTGTTGAGTTGTATGAATCGAGACCGGGATTTGTCACTTCGTGTGACGGAGAGGTATCTCTGGGCCCACTCGGTAATCCATCATCATATTGAGCTCACTGTGACTAAGGGGTTAGCCATGGGATGATGCTTTACGGAACGAGTAAAGAGACTTGCCGGTAACGAGATTGAACAAGATATAGGGATACCGACGATCGAGTCTCGGGCAAGTAACATACCGAAAGACGAAGGGGATTGCATACGGGAGTGATTGAATCCTTGACATCGTGGTTCATCTGATGAGATCATCGTGGAACATGTGGGTACCAACATGGATATCCAGACCCCCTATTGGTTATTGGCCGGAGAGATGTCTCAGTCATGTCTACATGTCTCCCGAACCCGTAGGGTCTACACACTTAAGGTTCGATGACGCCAAGGTTATAGGTAAATAGTGTATGTGGTTAGCGAAGGTTGTTCGGAGTCCTGGATGAGATCCCAGATGTCACGAGGAGCTCCGGAATGGTTTGGAGGTAAAGATTTATATATAGGAAGTGCGATTTTGGACACCGGAAATGTTTCGGGCGTCACCGGTAACGTACAGGGACCACCGGAAGGGTTCCAGGGGTTCACCAGGAGGGGCCACCAGCCCCAAAGGCTGGCATGGGCTAAAAGGTGGAAGGGAACCAGCCGAGAGTGGGCTAGTGCACCTCCCACCTAGGCCCAAGGCGCAGCAAGGGAGGAAGGGGGCAAACCCTAGGCGTAGGAGGGGCCCAAGACCCATCTGGGTGCACCACCCCTCCTGGACATCTAGGGCTGCCGCCACCCCTAGGGAGGGAACCCAAGGGGTACGCACCCTCTCTCCCTCCCTCCTATAAGTACCCAATGTATTGGGGCTGATTTGAGACACGAAACATCTCTCTCTCGGTGCAGCCCTACCCCTCTCTTTCCTCATCCTCCGCACAGCTTAGCGAAGCTCTGCCGGAGAACCACGTAGCTCCACCGCCACCGCACCGTCGTGCTGCCGGAGCTCTCTCCCTCAAACTCTCCGTCCTCCGTGCCGGATCAAGGTGCAGGAGACGTTACCGGGCTGCACGTGTGTTGAATGCGGAGGTGTCGTAGTTCCGCACATAAGTCAAAATCCACCACGATTTGAATCATTGCGAGTACGATTCCATCAACCGCGTTCATAGTAACGCTTCCTCTTAGCGATCTTCGAAGGTATGAAGGTGCTCTACAATCTCTCTCGTTGCTGGTTTCTCCATAGATATATCCTTGCATGGCGTAGGAAATTTTTGAAATACTACGATCCCCAACACGGCAAGCCATGGGAGCTATAGGAAACTGGGTCAGAGTCAGACTTCTCTAGACTAGTGCCTAAGCTCAAGTCAACACTTGGTTCCCTGAAATCATTCTAATTGTCTTGTGAACCACACATCTCCGACAAGCAAGCAGAACCTCAGTAGCAAGCAGCAAACCATATGTATCAGATATAGGAACGACAGAAGGTTTGAGCATCACAAAATTCAGATGTTTTCGAAAATTTGAACAAAGAAATCCTTAGTTTTAACTTTCTGCATAACACATTTCGGTAGCACCTAGATTGAACTTTCTGAGTCACCGAGACACATGAACTCCTTAACAGAAACTTGGTCATCACTTTCGGTGGCACCAAAAATGACAACTCGGTTTCATCAAGTTCATTCTTAGGAACCCTAGGTCCAAAATCGGTAGCACCGATTTTTGCAACTCGGAGGCACTGAGATGGGGACTCTGGATAGCTAACCCTAAAAAATTTCTCGTCGGCTAATCTATAGAAGTTTCTGGTGGATGGAGAGGTTTGCACATGGTGTATTATGGACAAACTTCAAAAAAGCATGCTTCATCGAGCTCTTATGCGTGCCTATGCATGGTGCCTTGGCTCGGCGCCTTGCTTTCGGTTGTGCGCTACGAAAGGTGTGTTGCGCGCCTAGGTGTAGCGCCTTTCTCACCTAATTGCGATTAGCCGCACGGAACAACACGGAACAGTGACGAAGCACGTGGAATAGAGATGGCCATGAACCAGTTAAATTCCTCGCAGTCACGGGATTAAAGGCAGAAATCCAAACCGAGCCCTAATGACCCACAAGTATAGGGGATCAATCGTAGTCCTTTCAATAAGTAAGAGTGTCGAACCCTATGAGGAGCAGAAGGCTCTGATAAACGGTTTTCAGCAAGGTAATAACTGCAAGCACTGAAAGTACCGGTAACAAGTGATGGTGTAGTGAGGTGAAACGTAGCAGGTGAAAAGTAACAAGTAACAAGTAGTAGCAACGGTGCAGCAAAGTGGCCCAATCCCTTTTGTAGCAAGGGGCAAGCCTGAACAAAGTCTTATAGGAGGAAAAACGCTCCTGAGGATACACGGGAATTTCTGTCATGCTAGTTTCATCATGTTCATATGTATCGCGTTCGTTACTTTGATAGTTTGACATGTGGGTGGACCGGCGCTTGGGTACTGCCCTTACTTGGACAAGCATGCCACTTATGATTAACCCCTATCACAAGCATCCGCAACTATGAAAGAAGAATTAAGACAACGTCTAACCATATCATTAAACTATTGGATCCAAACCAGCCCCTTACGAAGCAACGCATAGACTGGGGTTTAAGCTTCTGTCACCCTAGCAACCCATCATCTACTTATTACTCCCCAATGCCTTCCTATAGGCCCAAATAATGGTGAAGTGTTATTTAGTCAATGTTCACATAACACCATTAGAGGAAAAACAACATAAAACATATCAAAATACCGAACGAATACCAAATACACATGACTATTATTAGCATGACTTATCCCATGTCCTCAGGAACAAAAGTAACTACTCACAAAGCATAATCATATTCATGATCAGAGGTGTAATGAGTAGCATCAGGGATAAGAACATAAACTCTTTCACCAAGTAATCCAACTAGCATCAACTACAAAGAGTAATCAACACTACTAGCAACCTTACAAGTACCAATCGGAGTCGCGAGACGGAGAGTGGTTACAAGTGATGAACTAGGGTTTGGAGATGAGATGGTGCTGATGAAGATGTTGATGGAGACGAGTCCCCTCTGATGAGAGGAGTGTTGGTGATGACGATGGTGACGATTTCCCCCTCCGGGAGGGAAGTTTCCCCGGCAGGATTGTCCTGTCGGAGCTCAAGATTGGTTTTGCTCAAGTTCCGCCTCGTGGCGGCGGAGATTCCACGAAAAAGCCCCGCCCTGATTTTTTTTTCCGGACGAAACCCTTCATATAGCAGAAGAGGGGGGCCAGTGGGCCACCAGGGTGCCCACAAGCCCTGTTGCCGCGGCCAGGGGGGGAGGTCGCGGCCACCAGGCTTGTGGGCCCCTGGCAGCTCCCCTCTGGCACTTCTTTCACCCAGTATTTTTTATATACTACAAAAAAATTCCACGTTGATTTTCAGGGCATTTGGAGTTGCCCAGAATAGAGGACTCAAACTTGCTCCTTTTCCAGTCTAGAAGTCCAGCTGCTGGTATTCTCCCTCTTCAAGTAAACCTTGCAAAATAAGAGAGAAAAGGCATAAGTATGGTACCACAAAGTATAATAACAATCCATAAAGCGATAAGTATCAACATGAAAGCATGATGCAAAATGGACGTATCAACTCCCCCAAGCTTAGACCTCGCTTGTCCTCAAGCGAAAACCAAGATCCATAAACATGTCCACATGTTTAGGGATAAAGGTGTCGATAAAACATAATACGGACATGAGGGCATCATTATCACACATAGAACAGCAATATATCATAAAGATCCTTATGGGAAAGTAAC
This sequence comes from Hordeum vulgare subsp. vulgare, assembly GCF_904849725.1. NCBI lineage: Eukaryota > Viridiplantae > Streptophyta > Magnoliopsida > Poales > Poaceae > Hordeum > Hordeum vulgare. Next base: position 245,197,877 of record NC_058518.1, on the reverse strand, counting down.
AATTCCTTCACAAAGCAAAGCATGAATCAAAAACCTTACCGAGAAGTAGCCAACAATAGTCCATAGTCATTGAAGCAATTGCAATTTATCATAACATCAGAAAGAATCAAATAAGAGCTTGTAAAGCAAATCCACATACTCAATCATCTCTTTTGTTTTCCACAATTGTTACAACTCACATGGTAGTCACGGCATCAAAGTTTCAGTTGGACACAGAGAAAGATAGGGGCTTATAATTTTGCCTCCCAACCATTTACCTCAAGGGTAAAGTCAACAATAATAAAGCATAAGTACTCATCTCCAAGTTGATATATCAAGATAGATCATTCCCTAGCATATGATGTTCACCAAGATGAAGACGGAATAGGGAATTGGTGTTGATCACCATGACTTTCGCAAGGACAAAAGTAAAGGTACAAGATAGGCCCTTCGTAGAGGGAAGCAGAGGTTGTCATGCGCTTTTGAGGTTTGGATGCTTGTCCTCTTAGTGCGGAGCAACATCAATTTATATTACCTCCTGTGATAAAGAACTTTATTATGCAGTCTGTCGCTTTTATGTATTCCTCATCACAGGTTCGTATAAAGCTTATTTTCCACACACTAATAGATCATACATATTAGAGAGCAATTTGTATTGCTTGCACCAATGACAACTTACTTGAGGGATATTATTCAATCCATAGGTAGGTATGGTGGACACTCGTGGAAAGACTGGTTTGAAGGTTTATGGATGCAGAAGTAGTATCTCTACTTGGTGCGGGAGTTTTGGCTAATATGAGGTGGAAACAATCGTCACATGCTAAGGGATCTCTAGACATATAACATTGTTTGGAATCAAGCAAACACAATTCATTATGTTGTCTTCCTTGTCCAACATCTACTTCTAAGCATGTAATAGTTTGGTGAGTGCTCACAATTGTAAAAGGTGTCTAAGATGATATATTTATATGTGAACCTCTCTTTCCTTATTACTTCTTATTAATTGCAACAATGACTGGGGTCTATGTTGGTCTATTCTCAACAATTTCAATCATCATACTTGTTATATGTGAAGCTATCACTTCCCATAAGATCATCTCATGATCTTTCATGCTCTCATTCTTTTCATACTTTTGATCATGGCACAAAACAAAGCCCTTGACTAAGATAATCTTTATTATATAGCTCGCAAGCTCCTATACATCGGGGGAGACACAAGGCAAAAGACTCAAACTAAACACTAAAGAATTACTCAACTAAGAGAAGAAAGTAAAAACTAAAAAGGAAAGAACTAAAACAAAGGTAAAAGCAAAAGATATAAAGGTGATATGATACATGGGCAACTCCCCCAAGCTTGGCAAAAGCCAAGGGAGTTGCCCATACCAATGCTTAGTTGTCTTCCGTTGGTGGTGATGGTGGTGGAGTCTTTGCCTTTGATTCCGAGAGAGCTATCAATCTTTGATTTATACCTTGGAGATCTGCGACATGATTCTCCCGCAAAACAACTTCACGAGAAAGGGAAATATTGCGAGCACGAGTTGTTTCACAAAACCTCAAGAGTTCAATCAAGGATGGAGACAGCACGTGGAGGAAGGGTTGGAGAAAATCCACTCCTTTAACATCTTCAATGTTGAACATAGGTTGGACTTCCTCCCTAGCTTGGGTTTTCTCCTTAGCTTTGTCCCTGGCTTCCGTGACTTCTACTCTTTTCAAATCAGCATCTACTTCTTCATGAACTTGAGGGAGATTATTCTCCCCAACAGATTCTTGAGACATCTTTGCTCTAAATCTGCGGCAGACAACAGGCTCGAAACGAAAACAGAGGAAAACTGCGCGATACGGAGATCAAAACCCTCGGGCGTATATATAATGATTTTTTCCAGACCAGAAGGAGTGCTACGCAAGAAAACAAAGTCCGAGAGGCACACGAGGTTCCCACAAGCCCTGTAGCCGCGGCCAGGGGGCAGGCCACAGCGACCAAGCTTGTGGCCGCCTCGTGCGCTCTCCGAACTGCTTTTTATTTTCCTATTTTTCCATAAATTCCAAAACAGAGAAAATTTCCTACTCGAAAAGTTTTGGAGTCCAATTACTTACCGAAACACATGCCTCTCCATTTTCAGTGTCTGAAACAGGCTGATAAAAATCCCGTATGTACTCCTCTGGATTTATGATATTGATGATATTGGTCTCAACATTTATGGGAGTACCAGAGATATAATGATTGATTCTTTGCCCATTTACAACTCTAGGAAAATTACCTTCCGTGTTATTGATTTTGATGGCACCGGAACGATATACTTCCTTGATAACGTAGGGACCTGCCCATTTAGAGAGAAGCTTGCCTTCGAAGAATCTTAAGCAAGAATTGTATAGCAGGACATAATCACCTACATTGACCTCACATTTTTGTATTCTTTTATCGTGCCATCTCTTAACCTTTTCCTTGAAGAACTTGTCATTCTCATATGCCTGGGCCCTCCATTCATCTAATGAGCTGATATCAAACAACCGCTTCTCACCGGCAAGTTCGAAATCGAAGTTGAGCTCTTTTATTGCCCAATAAGCTTTGTGTTCTAGCTCAAGAGGTAAATGACAGGCCTTACCGTAAACCATTTTATACGGCAACATGGCCATGGGATTCTTATAAGCAGTCCTGTAAGCCCATAGTGCATCGTCAAGTTTGCTAGACCAATTGTTTCGAGATCTATTGACAGTCTTTTGTAAGATCAATTTGATCTCTCTATTACTCAACTCCACTTGACCACTTGACTGAGGATGATAAGGAGATGCAACTCTATGGTTGACATCGTACTTAGCGAGCATCTTGCGGAAAACACCATGAATGAAATGTGAACCGCCATCAGTCATCAGATATCTAGGGACTCCAAATCTTGGGAAAATGACTTCTTTAAGCATTTTAATAGAGGTTTGGTGATCAGCATTTCTAGTGGGGATAGCTTCTACCCACTTAGTGACGTAATCAACAACAACTGAGATGTGAGTATACCCATTGGAACTCGGGACGGGTCCCATATAATCAAAGCCCAGACATCAAATGGTTCAATGACAAGTGAATAGTTCATAGGCATTTCCTGACATTTACTGATGTTCCCTATTCTTTGGCATTCTTCACAAGACAAGACAAACTTACAGGCATCCTTGAAGAGAGTGGGACAATAGAAACATGATTGCAATACCTTATGAGCAGTTCTATCTCCAGCATGGTGTCCTCCGTAGGCTTCGGAATGACACTTCTGCAGGATATGTCCCATTTCATGTTCAGGCACGCAACGTCTAATAACACCATCTACTCCTTCCTTATAAAGGTGAGGATCATCCCAAAAGTAGTGTCTCAAATCAAAGAAAAATTTCTTATTTTGCTGGTAGGTGAAACTGGGTGGTATGTATTTGGCTACGATATAGTTTGCGTAATCAGCATACCACGGTGCACTATGTGAAGTGCGGATGACATTCAATTGCTCATCGGGAAAGTATTCATCAATAGGTCGTGGGTCATCAAGGACATTCTCTAGCCAGGAAAAGTTATCTGCTACAGGGTTATCAGCACCCTTTCGGTCAACAACGTGCAAATCAAATTCCTGTAGCAGGAGAACCCATTTGATTAGCCTAGGCTTAGCGTCCTTCTTCTCCATAAGGTACTTAATAGCAGCATGATCAGAGTGAATAATGACTTTGGAGTCAACTATATAAGATCTGAACTTTTCACATGCAAACACGAGTGCTAAAAATTCCTTCTCCGTAGTGGCATAGTTTCTTTGGGCACTGTCTAGAGTTTTACTAGCGTAGTGAATGACATTCAACTTCTTGTCAACTCTTTGTCCTATAACAGCACCAATAGCATAATCACTAGCATCGCACATGATTTGAAAGGGCAAGTTCCAATCAGGTGGTTGAACAATAGGTGCGGTTATCAAGGCCTTCTTAAGTATTTCGAAAGCTTCCTCACAATCCTCATCAAAAAACAAAAGGAACATCCTTCTGCAAGAGGTTGGTAAGAGGCCTAGAAATCTTAGATAAGTCTTTAATGAAACTTCTATAGAAACCAGCATGACCTAGGAAACTTCGTATACCTCTGATATCTGTGGGGCAAGGCATTTTCTCAATTGCATCAACCTTAGCCTTATCAACTTCGATGCCTTTCTCAGAGATTTTGTGTCCTAAGACGATGCATTCATTATACATGAAGTGTCACTTCTCCCAGTTCAAGACAAGCTTGGTATCTTTGCATCTCTGTAAGACTCGATCAACATTGTTGAGGCAATCGTCAAAGGAAGAACCGTAAACGGAGAAATCATCCAAGAAAACCTCAACAATCATTTCACAAAAGTCAGAAAATGTAGCCATCATACACCTTTGAAAGATGGCAGGTTCATTGCATAAGCCAAAAGGGATACGTCAATGAGCAAAGGTACCGAAGGGGCATGTGAAAGTGGTTTTCTCCTGATCAGATTGTGCAACAGGCATTTGCGAGAAACCTGAATAACCGTCTAGAAAGCAGAAGTGTGTGTGTTTAGATAGCCTTTCTAGCATTTGGTCGATAAACGGCAAAGGATAATGGTCTTTCCTGGTTGCCTTGTTCAGTTTCCGGAAGTCTATCACCATCCTATAGCCAGTAATAATCCTCTGTGGGATTAGTTCATTCTTATCATTAGGAACGACGGTGATACCTCCCTTCTTAGGTACGCAATGTACTGGACTTACCCAATCACTATGAGCAACAGGATCAATGATTCTTGCTTCCAGAAGCTTTAATATTTCTTTTTCTCACGACCTCTTTCATCCTAGGATTTATCCTCTGTTGATGATCAGCGACTGGCTTAGAATCAGGATCGGTTTTAATCTTGTGCTAACATAGAGTGGGACTAATACCCTTAAGATCATCAAGAGTATATCCAATAGCAGCATGGTGCTTCCTCAAAGTTTTTAATAACTATTTCTCTTCGTGATTCGAGTGGTGAGCACTAATTATAACAGGATATATCTCCTTCTCATCATGATAGGCATACTTAAGTGTATCTGGTAACTGTTTTTGCTCGAACACAGGATCACCCTTTGGTGGGGGAGGATCCCCAAGCAGTTCAACAGGCAGATTATTCTTAAGAATAGGATATTGTTCTAAAACAATTTTATCTATCTCATCTCTTTCATCCATATGCATATCATTTTCATGCTCAAGCAGATATTGCTCTAAAGGATCCGCAGGAGGCACGACAATAGAGGCAAGAGCAATGATTTCATCCCTACCAGATGACTCTTTTTCATGGGGTTGTCTTCCAAACTTGGAGAAGTTAAATTCATGAGACACACCCTCGAAACTAATAGTGATAGTCTGTTTAATGCGATCAATATGAGCATTGACAGTGTTGAGAAAGGGTCTACCAAATATGATAGGACAGTGTTGAGGAAATCAGTAGGATACTTCGTCTTACCACACATGACTTCTACATCTCTCACAATTCCCACAGGGCAGATAGTGTCTCTATTAGCTAGCGTAATAGTGACATCAATGGGTTCTAACTCAGCAAGTGCAATCTCATCTTTGGTTTCATCATATAGGGACCGGGGTATTGCACTAACACTAGCACCCATATCACATAAACCATAATAACAGTGATCTCCTATCTTGACAGAAACAACGGGCAGGGCAACTACAGGTCCATATTTGTCTTTCGCGTGAGGTTTAGCAATTCTAGCGGAGTCCTCACAGAATTTGATAACATGCCCGTCTATGTCTTCGGCTAAGAGATCTTTGATAATAGAAACACTAGGTTCAACTCTAATTTCCTCAGGGGGTGCAAGTGGTCTAATGTAACCCCCACGTATCACAGTTGGAGCTTTAGAATAATCCTTTTTCCTAGCAGGGTAAGGTGGTTTCTCAGTGTAGGCACAAGGAATAATAGGATCATTATAGGCAATGACTTTCTCTTCAACTAGATTGGGTTTAACTATGTTGACTTCTACAGGAGGATGATACTTAAACCACTTCTTTTTGGGAAGATCAATATGAGCAGCAAAAGATTCACATACAGAAGCTACTATCTCAGAGGCAAGTCCATATTTGGCGCTAAAATATCTAGAAGTGTTTGTTTCAACAAAAGATTTAACGCAATCAAACTGGAAATTCATACCTGACTCCTTACCTTCTTCAAGCTCCCAATCTTCAGAGTTACGTTTGATTCTTTCCAATAAATTCCACTTGTGGTCAATATCCTTCTTCATAAAAGAACCCGTACAAGAAGTGTCAAGCATGGTACGATCTTCATGAGAAAGCCGAGCATAAAAGTTTTGAGTGATAATTTCTCTCAGAGCTCATGATTGAGGCATGAATATAGCATTGGTTTAAGTCTCCCCCAAGATTGAGCTATGCTTTCCCTATCACGAGGCCAAAAGTTATAAATATAATTCCGATCACGATGTACTAAATGCATAGGATAAAACTTTTGATGAAATTCCAATTTCAACCGATTGTAGTCCCATGATCCAGTGTCAACGCCTTATCCTTCAAAGATAAAGGAAAGACTTTCTTCTTTACCTCATCCTCGGGAAAACCTGCAAGCTTAAATAAACCACAAACTTCATCTACATAGATTAGATGCAAGTCTGGATGTGAACATCCATCTCCTGTAAAAGGATTAGCCAGCAGTTTCTCAAGCATACCCGAAGGAATTTCATAAAAGATATTTTCAGTAGGTACCTTAGGTTGAGAAGCAAATCCTCGTGCTTCCGTTCGTGGTGAAGATACCCCGAATAAATTCCTCAAAGGAACAGTTTCCATAGTGACAAGTGACGATAAATTTCAGCACAGTATATAAATGTTTCCTTACCAAATTACACTTCCCAAAGGCGCTTCCCTCCCCGGCAACGGCGCCAGAAAAAGTCTTGATGACCCACAAGTATAGGGGATAAATTGTAGTCCTTTCGATAAGTAAGAGTGTCGAACCCTAAGAGGAGCAGAAGGCTCTGATAAAGGTTTTCAGCACGGTAATAACTGCAAGCACTGAAAGTAGCGGTAACAAGTGATGGTGTAATGAGGTGAAACGTAGCAGGTGAAAAGTAACATGTAACAAGTAGTAGCAACAGTGCAGCAAAGTGTCCCAATCCCTTTTGTAGCAAGGGACAAGCCTGAACAAAGTCTTATAGGAGGAAAAACGCTCCCAAGGACACACGGCAATTTATGTCATGCTAGTTTCATCATGTTCATATGTATTGCGTTCGTTACTTTGATAGTTTGACATGTGGGTGGACCGGCGCTTGGGTATTGCCCTTACATGGAAAAGCATCCCTCTTATGATTAACCCCTCTCACAAGCATCCGCAACTACGAAAGAAGAATTAAGACAACGTCTAACCACAGCATTAAACTAGTGGATCCAAATCAGCCCCTTACGAAGCAATGCATAGACTGGGGTTTAAGCTTCTGTCACTCTAGCAACCCATCATCTATTTACTACTCCCAATGCCTTCCTCTAGGCCCAAATAATGGTGAAATGTTATGTAGTCGACGTTCACATAACACCACTAGAGGAAAAACAACATACAACATATCAAAATACTGAACAAATACCAAATTCACAAGACTATTATTAGCATGACTTATCCCATGTCTTCAGGAACAAAAGTAACTACTCACAAAGCATAATCATAATCATGATCAGAGGTGTAATGAGTAGCATCCAGGATCTGAACATAAACTCTTCCACCAAGTAATCCAACTAGCATCAACTACAAAGAGTAATCAACACTACTAGCAACCTTACAAGTACCAATTGGAGTCGCGAGACGGAGATTGGTTACAAGTGATGAACTAGGGTTTGGAGATGAGATGGTGCTGATGCAGATGTTGATGGAGACGAGTCCCCTCCGATGAGAGGAGTGTTGGTGATGACGATGGCGATGATTCCCCCCTCCGGGAGGGAAGTTTCCCCGGTGGGATTGTCCTGCCGGAGCTCTAGATTGTTCTGCTCAAGTTCCGCCTCATGGCGATGGACAATCCACGAAAAAGCTCCGCCCTGATTATTTTCCAGACGAAACCCTTCATATAGCAGAAGAGGGGGCCAATGGGCCACCAGGGTGCCCACAAGCCCTGTTGCCGCGGCCACCAGGCTTGTGGGCCCCTGGCAGCTCCCCCCTTGCACTTCTTTTGCCCAGTATTTTTTATATATTCCCTAAAAATTCCACGTTGAATTTCAGGGCATTTGGAGTTGCACAGAATAGAGGACTCAAACTTGCTCCTTTTCCAGTCCAGAATTCCAATTGCCGGTATTCTCCCTCTTCAAGTAAACCTTGCAAAATAAGAGAGAAAAGGCATAAGTATGGTACCACAAAGTACAATAACAGTCCATAAAGCGATAAATATGAACATGAAAGCATGATGCAAAATGGACGTATCAAGCCCGTGCTAGGGTTAGGTCTTCCTCTCCTCTCCATTTCTTGCGCCGTCGGACAGAGGAAGTGGGGAACTCGCGCCGCCGGTAGACGCACGTCTGCCGCCCCGACTCTCGTGTTCACCTCAACGGGATCTTCTCCCTCTCTGGTTGCTCCCCTCCATGCACCATCGGCTGCTCCTTCACCAACCTCATCCCGATGTGGATCTTGCACCCACGTGTTCTTCACCTCTTCTTTTATTCAAGCAGGTGAACCCCATGCTCTCCGTTTCTTCTTCTCCTTTGATTTGTGCTCTATAGTTGCTAGCTTGCTGCTGCCTGCTCATGCTAGAGGTGCTACTGCTAGCTGGTGCTACTGGCCGCCGCTTCATGTTGTTGTTGTCTACTGTTGCTAGCTGCTTGTTGCTTGTTGTTGATTGCTACTTGTTGCTTGCTGCTGCTTGCTGCTTTCTATTGCTTGTTGTTCGTGCTTGGTGCTACTTGCTGCTTGCTGCTCCTTGTTGCTTGTTGCTCCTTGCTTCTTGTCGTTGCTTGCTCCTTGTTGCTATTGCTTGCTGCTTGCTGCTAGCTGCTAATTTGCTGCTGATTTTAAGCAGGATGTCAACCACCGCAGTGACAGAGTCGGAAAGACCGATATCTTTAAAGAGGAAGTCAAATGATGTTGGATGGAATTATGGGAAGCTATGTTATGTGATAAACAAGGAGAAGGTGAAGTGTGACTTTTGTGGCCATATTAGCACCGGAGGAATTAATCATTTCAAGCTCCACATCACGGACACCACATCAAGTGTTCTTTCATGTTTAAGATCAAGTCCGGAGGCTAAAGCAATATGCTAGAGAGCTCTTGATGCTTACGAGGCAAAGAAGGTGGCGAAGAAAAAACATAAGGCAGAAGTCAGGGCTGATGTGCATGTTACAACCATAAATGAACAAGGGAGTTTAGAGAATCTGTTTGTGTTGGTAGCACATCATCTAAGCCCAACAAATTAGGACCATTGGATAAGTTTGTGCATCCTATTGATGGCAAATCAAGCAAAGATGAAGCCTTGAGATAGCTAAGTATGAACGAAGCATTATTCAAGGCGAGAAGAGCTCAATGTTCACCATATATTTCTAGATGGGTGTATTCACATGGTAATTTCAAAGTCCTTCATTACTTTACTAGATTGTGCTTCATTGCTAATTGCTAAGTCTAAATTAGTTTTGTTGTTTTGCTTGTGCATTGTAGGCATACCATTTAATGCTCTTGACAATGATGAGTTTGTCAGATGTGTGAGGCCATAGGAAAATTTGGTCCTGGATATGAGCCTCCTACTCCATATGAGCTTAGGGAGAAGTTGTTGTGTGATGAATATGCAAGGACCAAGAGTTTGTTAGATGAAGCTAAGAAGGAGAAGATAAAACTTGGATGCACCCTAATGATCAATGCATGGACAAACAAGAAGAGGAGGAGCATAATGAATTTGTGCATGCATTGTGGTGGGGGACAAGTTTTCTCAAATCAAAGGACATGTCCGATGTGTCACATACAAGTGAAGTTATCTTTCAGCTAGTGGACAACGCAATCGAGGAGGTAGGGGTGGATCATGTGATGCAAGTGGTGACGGACAATGCTTCCAATAACATGGGAGCCAAGAAAATGTTGCATTAGAAGAGGCCGAAGATCTTCTAGAGCTATTGTGCAACTCACACTATCAACTTGATGCTCCAAGGAATTGGAATCCTCAGAAGATTCAAGACAATAATTGATCAAGCAATGAACCTCACCATCTTCATCTATGCGCATCACAAGACTTTGGCATTGATGAGGGTTGCTACAAAGAGGAGAGATATCATAAGGCCGGGGGTGACTAGATTTGCATCCGCTTTTCCCAGTTTGCAAAGTTTATTAGGGAAGAAAGATGCTTTAAGTTGTATGGTGGTTGAAAGAGCTTGGGAAGAGATGAGCCATGTGAAAACAAAGAAATGCAAGGATGCAACGACAACGGTGATGGATGCTAACTTTTGGAAAGGTGTCCTCCTATGCATAAAGGTGTTTGAGCCATTGGTGAAAGTTCTTTGTTTGGTTGATGGGGATATTAAGCCCTCTTTGACTTGATTGTATGGAGAGTTGGTGAAGGCAAGGAGGGAGATGAAGGATGCATTTAACAACTTGGATATGAACTACAAAAATACTATGGCTATTGTTGACAGGAAGGTGAATGGAAGGCTTGATTCTCCATTGCACATGGCTGCATATGTGTTGAACCCATACTATAGTTATGCGGATAGCTCCATCTTTACCACTGCAAATGAAGGATTCGGGAGTGTGCTGAACAATACTTTGCACATGATCAAGATACTTGCATGTTGGTTGTCAATGATGATTTTTTTAAATATGAAAACAAAGAAGGAACTTTTGCAAAGAGGCTTGAAAAGCATGTGAGAATAAGAGCTACAACACATGTTTTACTTCCTGCCCCCTTCTTTCCCTTGCTGCTACTTCTGTTGCATTACTGTTGCTGCTTAGTTGTTGCTGCCATGCTGTTTAGTTGTTGCTGCCCTGCTGGTGTTTATTGCTGCTGCTAATTTGCTATTGTCCAAGCAGTTGGTTGGTGGAGGCTTTATGGAGGAGAAACACCAAAATTGAAAGATATGGCTATGAGAATCCTCTCTTTGACCTCTAGCTCTTCTGGTTGGGAAAGAAACTGGAGCGCCTTTGAATTGATGTATCTCATCCAAATTTGATCTCATCTCTAGTTCATTTGGCATTTCTGTTTTCTAATATGCTCATGTGATGGTTACTATGTAGATACATACCAAGAGAAGAAATAGGCTCACAACGGAACGATGCAACAATTTGTTCTTCAGAAGGTTCAATAACAGGATGTTGTCTAGGAAACAAAATCTCCTGGAGAAGAAGAAATGGGATGTGCTCCTCAGCACCGAAGCTACCGAAGCTCAAGGATTTCTATTAGAAGGAGGGGATGATCATGAAAATGTTGTTTATCTTGATGAGGAGGATGGGGATGCCCATCCAGGTACGGGGATATCATGGGATCTACTTGGTGAAGCAATAGGGGCACAAGAACAACTCCAACTTTGTAGGAGTGCAAGAGTGAGAGACCTCGAGGAGGAGTTTAAATCTGATGGTGATGATGAGACGGTGGATGACGAAGATGTTGAGTATGAGGATGATTGAGACTTTAAGAGGCATTGAGCAAGTGATCATTGCATGATGATTGTCATCATGCCATCAAGTGGTCAAGTTATCATGCATTTGCATTTGTGTTCATGCATTTATCTTTTGTTTGTTATTTGTGTGTGGTGATACTATCGTGGATCGTGGATCGTGGATCGTGGTTGTTGAACTTTTATTCGTTATGTAATATGCTTGCTTGTAAAATTGTGATATGATATGCCCATTGCATTGCTTGCTTGTGAAGCTGGGAAGGGGAGAAGGTTATGAGCCAACTAGATAATCTTCTCATTACAAGTGTACAATTTACATATACATTACAATTTACATATATGATGTTTTTCTTGATTGATGGTTGCTGCTTCTAACATCTTCATCTTGTCATCTTCTCTATGGTCTATGTAGTTGCTGCTCACTGCGCTGGAGGGAGAGGATCAAAGGACAACACACAAACATGGAGGGGCAACATATTGGAGAGAGAACAAGGTAATGCTTATAATTGTACCTCCAATGTACATTCTAGCATTATTTTTCATGATAAACTGCTATTATTTGCCCATATTCGTATAACTGTGTACAAAACGCATAATGCCACCATACTGCGCCTAATCACGCCTAAGCTAAAAAAGCGCAAGTAGGTGGTCGAACGCATAATTAACGTCCAACGCTTTTTTTAAATTTGATTATGGATAAAACTTTCCAATGCGTTAGAATTTTATGAAGGAACATAGAGGAGGGTCTGAACCATACCCTAATTCAGTGGTGGTCCGGCTATGGCACCGACGGCGGTGAAGAATCCTGATACGTCTCAAACGTATCTATAATTTTTGATGGTTTCATGTTGTTATCTTGTCAACTTTGGATGTTTTGTATACCTTTTATATCTTTTTTGGGACTAACTTATTAATTCAGTGCCAAGTGCTAGTTCCTCTTTTTTCTGTGTTTTTGACTCTTTTCAGATCTGATTTTGGAACAGAGTCCAAACGGAATAAAATCCCCGAAATAACTTTTTCTAAAACGGAAGAAGATCGGAGGACTTGAGGATCAGGGGGGCCGCGACAACCAGGCTTGTGGCCTCCCTGGCGCTCCTCCGCCCTAGCTCTTTAGCCTATAATTTCCCTAAAATCGCAGAAAAAATCAGGCCATCCACGAAAACACTTTTCCGCCGCCGCAAGCTTCCATTTCCGCGAGATCTCGTGTGGAGACCCTTCCCGGTGGCCTGCCGGAGGGGACTTTGGAGTTGGAGGGCTTCTACATCAACATCATCGCCTCTCCAATGACTCGTGAGTAGTCCACTTCAGAACTACGGGTCCGTAGTTAGTAGCTAGGTGGCTTCTTCTCTCTCTTGGATCTTCAATACAAAGTTCTCCATGATCTTCATGGAGATCTATCCGATGTAATCCTCTTTGGCGGTGTGTTTGTCGAGATCCGATGAATTGTGGATTTGTGATCAGATTATCTATGAATTATATTTGAGTCTTTGCTGATTTCTTATATGCGTGATTTGATATCCTTGTAAGTCTCTCCAATTCTTGGGTTTTGTTTGGCCAACAAGATCTACGATTCTTGCAATGGGAGAAGTGCTTGGTTTTGGGTTCATTACCGTGCGGTGACCTTTCCCAGTGATAGAAGGGGCAGCAAGGAACGCATCGTGTTCTTGACATCAAGGGTAACAAGATGGGCTTTCATCATAAATTTGAGATTGTCCATCTACATCATGTCATCTTGCTTAAGGCGTTACTCTGTTCTTTTGAACTTAATACACTAGATGCATGCTGGATAGCGGTCGACGTGTGGAGTAATAGTATTAGATGCAGAAAGTATCGGTCTACTTGTTTTGGACATGATGCCTATAGATATATAGAAAACTTCATGATGAGTGGGAACCTACTATCAAAATCAAAATCAAAAACTATGAATGCAATGCTTTGTGTGATTTGGGTGCTAGTGTTTCCACGATTCCAAAGTCTTTATGTGATATTCTTGGTTTTAATGAGATTGAAGAGTGTTCTCTTAATTTGCATCTTGCGGATTCTACTGTCAAGAAACCCATGGGAAGGATCGATGATGTTCTTATTCTTGCAAATAAGAACTATGTACCCGTGGATTTCATTGTACTTGACATAGATTGCAATCCTTCATGTCCCATTATTCTTGGTAGACCTTTCCTAAGGACTATTGGTGCTATCATCGATATGAAGGAAGGGAATATTAGATTCCAATTTCCCCTAAAGAAGGGCATGGAGCATTTTCCTAGAAATAAAATAAGATTGCCTTATGAATCTATGATGAGGGCTACTTATGATTTGAGCACCAAAGATGACTATACGTGATTCCATCACCTTATGCCTAGCTAAGGGCGTTAAACAATAGCGCTTGTTGGGAGGCAACCCAATGAATCAATCATTTTTCTTTCTGTTTTGTGTTTTCCACACTTTCATAATTCTGTTATGATTGTGTTTTTTGTGTTTCTTTTGCGTTTGTGCCAACCAAAACCGTTATGATTAGTCTTGGGGATGATCGTTTGGTCATGCTGGAAAAGACAGAAACTTTCTGCTCACGAAAAGAATTTTCATTTTTTCTGTCAGAGCTTTTGCGTTCATTCTTTTTTCTGCTGATTGCTACGAAAATTCTTCAGACTGTCGAAATTTGTCAGAATTTGTGAAGTACCAGAAGTATACGAAGTGTACAGATTGCTACAGACCGGTCTGCTGTTAACATATTCTGTTTTTGTTGAGTTGGTTGCTTATTTTGATGAAACTATGGATAGTATCGGGGGGTATTAGCCATGGAAGATTGAAAATACAGTAACAGAACATCAACATAAGTTGAATTTAAGTTTGCTACAGTACCTAAGGAAGTGGTGGTTTGCTTTCTTATACTAGTGTTATCACGAGTTTCTGTTTAAGTTTCGTGTTGTGAAGTTCTCAAGTTTTGGATGAAGTTCTTATGGACAAAAAGATAAAGAGTGGCAAGAGCTCAAGCTTGGGGATGACCAAGGCACCCCAAGTTGATTTAAGGATGCCGTAAAAGCCTAAGCTTGGGGATGCCCCGGGAAGTCATCCCCTCTTTCGTCTTCAATCCATTGGTAACGTTACTTGGGGCAATATTTTTATTCACCACATGTTATGTGTTTTTCTTGGAGCGTCTTGTATCGTTGGAGTCTTTTATTTTTGTTGTGTCACAATCTTCCTTGCTGGACACCTAGAGAGAGAGAGACATGCACTCACTGTGATTTTGTCGAGCTTCATTTATATCCTTTGGTTAGACAATTCAGCTCACATGTGCTTCACTTATATCTTTTGAGCTAGTTTATTTCGCTCTATGTGCTTCACTTTTATCTTTTAGAGCACGGAAGTGCGTGGCTTGGTAGTTGATCTATGCTATGATAGTTATCTCAACAGGGGTAGTTATCCAAAGGGATATGAAAGCTTCCACCTTCATGTGCATTGAGTAGTTGGAGAAGTTTGATTCATCTCAATTAGTTTTGAGTTGTGGTTGTGGTAATATTGAAGTTATACTAGTAAGGTGTTGTGGATCTAGAAATACTTGTGTGGAAGTTAGTGATTCTCGTAGCAGGCACGTATGGTGAACCGCTATGTGATGAAGTCTGAGCATGATTAGTCTATTGATTGTCATCCTTTCTGTGGCGGTCGGGATCGCGCGATGGTTTATACCTACCAACCCTTCCCCTAGGAGTATGCGTTGAATGCTTTGTTTCGATTACTACTAAAACTTTTGCAACAAGTATATGAGTTCATGACTAATGTTGAGTCCATGGTTTAGATGCACTTTCACCTTCCACCATCACTATCTTCTTTAGTGTCGTGCAACTTTCGCCGGTGCACAACACCCACCATATAGCCTCCCTCAAAACAGCCACCATACCTACCTACTATGGCTTTTTCAAAGCTATTTCGAGATATATTACCATACAACTACCACCATGACATGTGCCACCACTTCTACATTGCCATTTCATGATCATAAGATAGCTAGCATGATGTTTCCCTTGAAGTCTATGCCATGCTAGATCATTGTCACGGTACATTACCGAAGGCATTCCATATAGAATCATCATTGCTCTAAGTTTTGAGTTGAAAGTGTGATGATCATCATTGATGCAGGATTGTCCCATGTGAGGAAATAAAATAGGCCAAAGATGCCAACCATAAAAAAAGAGTCCAAAGATCCCACCAAGAAAAATTAGAGAAAAAGAGAGAAGGGACAATGCTACTACCTTTCCACACTTGTGCATATTAAGGACCATGATCTTAAGGATTGAGAGTCTCTCGTTTTGTCACCACCATATAGCTAGTGGGAAATTTTCATTATATAACTTGGCTTGTATATTCCAATGATAGGCTTCCTCAAAATTGCCTTAGGACTTCGTGACCAAGCAAGTTGGATGCACACCCACTAGTTTTCTTTAAGAGCTTTCACATGCTCTTAGCTCTAGTGCATCAATTATATGGCAATCCCTACTCATTCACGTTGATATCTATTGATGAGCATCTCCATAGCTCATTGATATGGCTAGTGAATGTGACCATCTTTTCCTTGTTTGTCTTGCAACCTGAACCACACTCCATTCAACTTATAGTGCTAAAACCATGGCTCACGCTCATGTATTGCGTGAGAGTTGAAAAAGTTACTTGGCCAATACCGAGGTTGTGCATGATTTAAATTCGTTGTGCAAGGATGATAGAGCATAGCCAGACAATATGATTTTGTAGGGATAACTTTATTTTGGCCTAGTTATTTTGAAAGTTCATGATTATCTTGCTAGTTTGCTTGAAGTATTATTGTCTCCACATCAATAGCAAACTATTGTTTTGAATCTAATGGATCTGAACATTCACGTCACATAAGAGGAGTTACAGAGGACATCTATGCTAGGTAGCATTAAAGCATCAAAAATTCATTCTTTATCACTTCCCTACTCGAGGACGAGCAGGAGTTAAGCTTGGGGATGCTTGATACGCCTCAAACGTATCTATAATTTTTTATGCTTTCATGCTGTTATCTTGTCAACTTTGGATGTTTTGTATACCTTTTATATCTTTTTTGGGACTAACTTATTAATTCAGTGCCAAGTGCCAGTTCGTGTTTTTTCTGTGTTTTTGACACTTTTCAGATGTGATTTTGGAACGGAGTCCAAACGGAATAAAATCCCCGAAATATTTTTTTCCAGAACGGAAGAAGATCGGAGGACTTGAGGGCCAAGGCAGGGGCCCACATGGACCCCACAAACCCTGTTGCCGCGGCCAGGGGGGCCGCGGAAATCAGGCTTGTGGCCTCCCTGGCGCTCCCCAGCCCTACCTCTTTGGCCTATAAATTCCCTAAAATCGCAGAAAATATCAGGGCATCCACGAAAACTCTTTTCCGCCGCCGCAAGCTTCCATTTTCGCGAGATCTCATCTGGAGACCCTTCCCGGTGCCCTGCCGGAGGGGACTTTGGATTTGGAGGGCTTCTACATCAACATCATGGCCTCTCCAATGACTCATGAGTAGTCGACTTCAGACCTACGGGTCCATAGTTAGTAGCTAGATGGATTCTTCTCTCTCTTGGATCTTCAATACAAAGTTCGCCATGATCTTCATGGAGATCTATCCGATGTAATCCTCTTTGGCGGTGGGTTTGTCAAGATCTGATGAATTGTGGATTTGTGATCAGATTATCTATGAATTATATTTGAGTCTGTGCTGATTTCTTATATGCATGATTGGATATCCTTGTAAGTCTCTCTGAGACTTGGGTTTTGTTTCGCCAACTAGATCTATGATTCTTGCAATGGGAGAAGTGCTTGGTTTTGGGTTCATACCGTGCGGTGACCTTTCCCAGTGACAGAAGGGGCAGCAAGGCACGCATCATGTTGTTGCCATCAAGGGTAACAAGATGGGCTTTCATCATAAATTTGAGATTGTCCATCTACATCATGTCATCTTGCTTAAGGCGTTACTCTTTCTTTTGAACTTAATACACTAGATGCATGCTGGATAGCGGTCGACGTGTGGAGTAATAGTAGTAGATGCAGAAAGTATCAGTCTACTTGTTTTGGACGTGATGCCTATAGATATAATCATTGCCATAGATAACTTCACGATTTTGCGCGGTTCTATCGATTGCTCGACAGTAATTCGTTCACCCACCGTCTACTTGCTTTCATGAGAGAAGCCACTAGTGAACACTACGGCCCCCGGGTCTATTCACAACTATCATCTCTACTTTCACTTTTACTTTGCTTTGTTTACTTGTTTCTTTCAGTTCTCACTTTGTAAACAATCTATAAGGGATTGACAACCCCTTCATAGCGTTGGGTGCAAGCGCTTTGTGTTTGTGCAGGTACTTGGGACTTGACGCGATCCTCCCACTGGATCGATACCCTTTCCTCTTCAAGGGAACACCAACGCAAGGCTCCAAGGCCGCGGGGAAATCCTTTGCATATTTGCCAAGGAAATCCCTATAGGCGTAGCCTGTAGCAGCAGGATTTCTGTCGCCGTTGCCAGGGAAGGTCTGTTGTCGCAGTAGCAAATCCATCGACGGCGGCGATTCCCAGCGGCAAAGATGCACGGGAGTCAAGGGCGATGACCAGGGGTCCACGATGCAACGTAGGGTTTGGTACGAAACGGCTTTGATGAACTAAAATGAAAGATTCCTACCACTGGATTTTATACCCTTTTGCTATCGGTGTCACCGAGATTATGAAATCGGTGTGAGCGAGTTCCACTACTGTCAGTTGACAGGGAAACTCGGTGTAACCGAGTTTGTGATTTCGGTGGTACCGAGATGAAAAAAATCCTAGATCATCTCTAGAATTCCATGGAACCGAGTTTGTGGAGTTGGGTTCACCGAGTTCATTTTCAGTGAGGTTTCGGAGGTCAGCGATTGACGATACGGAACTCCTAGTGCTTACTGACATAGAGGGATCGACAAGTGGTTGTTCAAGTTTTGTGATGAAGCATGAATAGAACTTGAGATGAGATAGCATAGATAGCTAGAGAAGGGTCCTAGGCATTCTTGTCCATCCAATTGGCAAAAGATAAATTGAAAGCCAAATAACAACAATTGGATGTCCTTGAATGAGCAAACACATGCAGACCAACATGCTCACACAATAAGAATGATAGAAAAAATATGGTGAACATGCACAAGCATCCTAGTAGCTATCAAGCATATAGGCGATGACGAAGTCATCTATATATGAGTATATTGACTTAGGAGCCAAGTAAGAATACTTGATCATAGGTCATACTCATCGTTAAGCACAAGTGGGGTTACCACTTTTACATAAGCATTAATGTGTTCATATCCTTAGGAGATGCTTATACTCAAGATTTAGAGTAAACTCCTCCTTGATATGACATCCCCCTTTAAGAGGGACAAACTAACCTCGGGTTTTGTTGTAGAAGACTTCTAGTAGGTGAAGTAGTGGTGGATTCTCAATGTTGATGAAGATCATCTTGAGTTGGGAGCAATCCTTGTTGTTTCTTACTCTTCTCACCTATATCAGTTAGTCCCAAAGAAAAAGGAACATATGCAAGAATAGCCATGGACATGAAGTGAAACACAAATTGGATGATGTCCAAAGATGCATTAATTACCTTGTCCCTCGCTTACCTTTTTGAGGGAATTTGTGACTCCTTGAACTAATGCATATGGTTGAGGTTGATTGCATATAGTTCTTTCCAAAATGAATAAGAGTCGATTTTATTGGTAGAGTCACCCCTCAAGAACTCTCTAGTTCTTCCTCTTGGGAATCCATGTCACCTTGATGGGGATCGTTCGAGTTGTGGTAACACTAGTTGAGGTAGATCTAGAAGTGTCTTTGGGAATCCACTTGACCTTGACTTGGGGTTCTTATTCATAAAGGTCAATATCATCTTGAAGCTTTCCCATGCCTTTGAGATCGTGTTGTTGAAGGTCATCTTGTGAGCTTGTTCCCTTGGGAGGAGTAGCATCATACTTCTCCTTTTGAGGAACAAACTTAGGAATGGGATATGGACCTTCTTCCCTATCATCTCCTTTGACGTTGAAGTATCCAACACCTTGTTTCTTCCGATGTCCTCCTTTCTTGCACACAATTTCCTCAAATTGCTTACTTCCGGCAAGACTCTTGAAGACACCTCTCTCAATAATCCCTTTCGATAAATCATTTTCTTGCTCAAGTGTAACTCGGCTAAGAGAATCATTAGTGGAATCAAGATAGCTACTAGCAACAATATTAAGTTTAGCTTTAGCATTGTTGTTACTATATGAAGAAACTTTCTTGCCTTTGTTACTAGTATTCTTAGGTTTAAGTTGTGGAACAAAATTAAACAAGAGTAATCGTTTGGCTATTTAAGAAGAACTCTTCTTTCAAAGATCATCATTGATTACTTTGAGGAACTCATGCTCTTGCTCCAAGTTGATCTTCTCGAAGCGTAGCTTCTCATGGGTTCTTGCAGGCTCTCTATGATCTTCTAGAGTAGTTTCATCGTATAAGTTAAGAGTGTTTAATTCTTGAGTTAGTCGTTGAATCTCTTTCTTATCGTCATCATTCGATTTCTCTTGACTATCATGATAATTATAAATTGCATTTTCATCGCAATCACTAGTTTTATCAAAGAGCAAGTCATCTTCTCCTAACAAGTCATCCTCATCACTATTAAAATCAAGATACTTGAGGTGTGATACCTTGGGGCCTTTATCCATGAAGCAGTTTCCGAACCCCTCATTTGGTGTGTCAAATAGTTCGTAGGAGTTTGAGGAAACAAGTGCAATGCCGACAACACCTTCATTTTGACTATAGTCGGAGTTGGAGTGATAGCTTCTCTTCGAGTGGTGATCAGACTCGGACCCAGAAACCCATTCAATAACATGAGTTTGATGTCTTCTTCTTGAGTTGCTCTTGGTGTATTTGTCCTTCTACGATTCCTTGCCTCTCCGTGAGTGTCTTCATTCATAACGATCTTGTCTACTCCTTCTCTCTCTGCGAGGTGACTCATCTCTTGAGCTTCATCTTCGAGGTGACTCTTCTCTTTGTTTTTAGGGAGATGAGCAATCATTGGATTAGTGTCTAGTCTTCCCACAGATGTAGCAGTTTCGGTCATAACTGGATGAACGCTTCTCATCATATCTTGAGCTCGAGATCTTCTCTTTGCCTCTACTCTTGTAGAACTTATTGAATTTTCTGACCATGAGGCTTATCTCTTCATCAGTGACAAGATTGTCCTTTGAAGTAGCAGGAGCATCACATGATGCTTTGTAAGCACCGCTTGACTTGTTGTGCAACTTATCATTGTCCTTGAGTGACATCTCATTAGCAACGATCCTACCAATGACTTTAGTTGGCTTCAGATCTTTGTAATTTGGCATCATTTTAATCAATGTGCACACTGTGTCATACTTTCCATCAAGAGCTCTAAGTATCTTCTTGATGATGAATTTGTTGGTCATCTCTTCACTTCCTAAGCCGGCAATCTCATTGGTGATGAGAGCTAGCCTAGAGTACATTTCCGCGACACCTTCACCATCCTTCATCTTAAATTGTCAAGCTGACTTTGCAGCACATCCAACTTAGATTCTCTGACAGAATCAGTACCTTCGTCCTTATCGATCAAAGTATCCCAAATCTCTTTTGCATTCTCAAAGCGGCTGATTTTGTTGAATCCTTTGGGGGAGAGACAGTTGAAGATCACGGGCTTGTGTATTAAGTTGCAACATATTCAGTTCATCAGTTGCCGCATCACGATCTGGTTCACGCCTTTCTCTGAAAAAATCACCTTGCACCCCAACATGAATAACATCCCAAACATGAGGATTAAAGCCAAGTATATGCATTTTCATCTTATGCTTCCAAATAGCAAAATTAGTGCCATCGAAATATGGACCTCTACGGTGATAGTTTCCCTCACTAGACACCATACTCTCCAAGATTGTTAAACCAATGAAATGGAGATCAAAGCTCTGATACCACTTGTAGGATCGAAAGTATGTCTAGAGGGGGTGATTAGACTACTTGACAAGATAATTTTTTGCCTTTTCCCAATTTTTGTTGAGAGACAGCTATGGTAGTTATAGCAAGTCAAGTACAGCCTACACATGCAGTTCTAAGAGTGTAGCAGCGGAAAGTAAAACATGCAACTGTAAAGTAAAGGAGTAAGGTAGGGAAATCAAACGCATGAGGTTGACACGGTGATTTTTGGCATGGTTCCGATAGGTGGTGCTATCGTACGTCCATGTTAGGGAAGACTTCATCCCACGGAGGATAACGGCTGCGAGAGTCCACGGAGGGTTCCACCCATGAATGGTCCACAAAGAAGCGGCCTTGTCTATTCCACCACCGCTTCCGCCCACGGAGGACTAGCCTTACTCATAGTAGATCTTCACGAAGTAGGCGATCTCCTTGCCCTTACAAACATCTTGGTTCAAATCCACAACACGAAGTAGGAGGCTCCCAAGAAACACCTAACCAATCTAGGAGGCACCGCCCTCCAAAAGGTAATAGATGTGGTAGATCAATGAACTCCTTGCTCTTGTGCTTCTAAAGATAGTCTCCTCAACACAAAATCACTTTCTCACAGAATATGCATGGGTAGGAGAGGTTGATTTGGTGGAAAGCAGTTTCGGGAGGCTAGAGATCAAGATTCCAATGAATTGAGTGGAATATCTTGGTCTCAACACATGAGTAGGTGGTTCTCTCTCAGAAAATGGATCTGGGTATGAAGTGTGTGTTCTGAGTGCTTCTCAAACGAATGAGAGGTGGGTGAAGGGGTATATATAGGCAGCAGCCAAAATCCAACCGTTACACACAAAGTGGCAAACTCGGTGATATCGAAGTTGAAAACTCGGTGGTACCGATTAGCACAAAGGTGTGAACTTTTGAATCTCGGTGAGACCAATATATGAAACTCGGTGGCACCGAAAAGGTGGCTAACGGTCAGATGGCCAAACTCGGTGGCACTGATACTCAAACTAAAAAATTCTGATTCTGTGTACCGAGGCACCCGAAAGTTGGTCACCCAAACTCGATAGCACCGATATGGATTCGGTTGCACCGATTTTGTGGGAATGGCTAGGGTTTCTGTCTGAGGTCAAACTCGGTGGGTCCGAAATATGAAAGTTGGTGACACCGAATTTGTGTATGTGGATTTTGACAGAATGGTTATGGGGGAAAAATGACTGAGTATTTGGTGGCCAACTTTGAGCACTTGAGCAATAAGTTCATTTTACTACCTCACTCCCTTTTAATAGTATTGGCTTCCCTATGGACTCAAATGTGATTTCTCACAACTAGAAAATGAAGAGTCTTCTAGATTGAAGCTTGAGCCAATATTGTTTCTTTCTTGCATCAAGGGGCATGTCCACATAAACCTTTAGCCAAAGCATCTTTTTAATTTTCTGAAATATACTTGAAAAACATATTAGTCCAATGATGGAAATGTTATGATCAATTATAAAAACCACCCTAGGGAGCACTTGTGCTTTCACCATTTACGATGATGATCATGCAGAGACTATTAGTTGTGATTGTTGGGGAACGTTGCATGGGAAACAAAAAAAATCCTATGTGCATTCAAGATCTATCCATGGTGATGACCATCTACGAGAGGAGATGTAGGATCAACATACCCTTGTATATCACTAAGTGGGAAGCGTTAAGAAATGCAGTTGATGTAGTCGAACGTCTTTGTGATCCAAATCGCAAGCCATCCCGCAATCCAATCATGATCTAGTGCCAGACGGACGACACCTCCTTGTTCAACACATCTATAGCTTGATGACGATCTCCACCTCCTTGATCTAGCAAGCAAGGGTGGAGAGGTAGATGAGTTCTCCGGCAACACAACGGTGTGGTGGCAGTGGTGGTGAACTGATCTGGTAGGGCTACTTCGAGCTCTACCGAACCAATCTAGATGAGGAATACGATCTAGAGAGGAGAGGGCAGCACATGGTTTTTCACGTGGTGGCTGCCCTCAAAACCTCCACTATATATAGGAGGAAGTGGTAGGTAGGGCTAGCCTTGTACCCTCCTCTAAGGAGGAGGGTTCGGCCGAAGTGGGGAAGGAGTCTACCTCCCATAAGGGAGGTGGACACCCTAGGGAGGACCCCTCCTTCATCTCCTCCACCAAATCTTGCTGCATGGGCCTCTTGTGGTCGACTGCCCAAGCCCACCAGGGGCTGGTGCGCCACCTCCTAGGCCCATGTGGCCCCTCGGGGTTGGTGGGCCCCTCCAGGTGGACCCCGGGAACCCTTTTGGCACTCATGGTATAGTACTGAAAAAACCCGAAACTATTTGGAACCCGAATACCACTTTCCTATATATATAATTCTTTACATCCTGACCATTCCCGACCTCCTCCTGATGTTCGGGGTCTAATCTGGGACTCCGAACAACCTTCGGTCACCAACACACATAACTCAATAATACTGAAATGTTACTAAACCTTAAGTGTGCAGACCCTACAGGTTTGAGAACTATGGAGACCTGACCGAGACACTCTCCAGTCAATAACTAATAGCGGGACCTGGATGCCCATATTGTTTCCTACATATTCTATGAAGATCTTTATCGGTTGAGCCTCTATGTCAAGGATTCAATTAATCCCGTATGTTGTTCCCTTTGTCCATCCGTATGTTACTTCCCGAGATTCGATCGTTGGTATCTGCATACCAAGTTCAATCTTGTTACCGACAAGTCTCTTTACTCATTCCGTAATACAAGATCCCATGAATAACTCCTTACTCTCATTGCTTGCAAGCTTCTTGTGATGTTGTATTACAGAGTGGGCCCTAGAGATACATCTCCATCATACGGAGTGACAAAACCAAGTCTCGATCCACGCCACCCCAGCAGACACCCTCGGAGATACCTGTAGAGCACCTTTATAGTCACCCAGTTACGTTTTGACATTTTATACACACAAGGCATTCTTCTGGTGTCCGGGAGTTCCATGATCTCATGGTCATAGGAACAAATAGTTGACATGCAGAAAAGCATAGCAATAAACTGACATGATCATATGCTACATTCATTGTTTGGGTCTTGCCCGTCACATCATTCTCCTAACGATGTGATCCATTTATCAAACGACAACTCATGTATATGGCTAGGAAACCTTGGCCATCTTTGATCAATGAGCTAGTACTTTAGAGGCTCGCTAGGGATAGTATGTTGTCTATGTATCCACACATGTATTTAAGTTTCCAATCAATACAATTCTAGCATGGATAATAAAAGATTATCATGAAAAAGGAAATGTAATAATAACCATTTTATTATTGCCTCTAGGGCATATTTCCAACAGTCTCCCACTTGCACTAGAGTCAATAATCTAGCTGACATCACTACGTGATTTACATTGTAATGAATCTAACACCCATATAGTTTTGGTGTTGATCATGTTTCGCTCATGGAAGAGGCTTGGTCAATGGGTCTGCAACATGCAGATCCATGTGCTCTTTGCAAATACTTATGTCTTCCTACTTGATGTAACCGCGGATGGAATTGAAGCGTCACTTTATGTGTCTGGTCCTCTTGTGAAACCTTAGTTCCTTGGATAGAGCAATGGCACCAGTGTTATCACAGTACAGAGTCATTGGATCCAGTGCATTCGGTACAACTCCAAGATCTGTCATGAACTCCTTCAACCAGACCCATTATTTAGATGCCTCCGAGGCAGCTATATACTCCGCTTTGCATGTGGAATCAACTACCATGCTTTGCATGGAATTGCACTAGCTTACCGCACCCCCATTTAGAATAAATATGTATCCGGTTTTAGACGTAGAGTCATGCGGATCAGTGTCAAAGCTTGCATCGACGTAACCCTTTACGACGAGCTCTTGATCACTGATGACCCGCAAGTATATGGGATCAATTGTAGTCATTTCGATAAGTAAGAGTGTCGAACACAACGAGGAGCAGAAGGCTCTGATAAACGGTTTTCAGCAAGGTAATAACTGCAAGCACTGAAACTAGCGGTAACAAGTGATGGTGTAGTGAGGTGGAACGTAGCAAGCGAAAAGTAACAAGTAACAAGTAGTAGAAACGGTGCAGAAAGTGACCCAATCCCTTTTGTAGCAAGGGACAAGCCTGAACAAAGTCTTATAGGAGGAAAAACACTCCCGAGGACACACGGGAATTTCTGTCATGCTAGTTTCATCATGTTCATGTGATTCACGTTCGTTACTTTGATAGTTTGATATGTGGGTGGACCGGCCCTTGGGTACTTCCCTTACTTGGACAAGCATTCCACTTATGATTAACCCCTCTCGCAAGCATCCGCAACTACGAAAGAAGAATTAAGACAACGTCTAACCATAGCATTAAACTAGTGGATCCAAATTAGCCCCTTACGAAGCAACACATAGACTGGGGTTTAAGCTTCTGTCACTCCAGCAACCCATCATCTACTTACTACTCCCCAATGCCTTCCTCTAGGCCCAAATATGGTGAAGTGTTATGTAGTCGACGTTCACATAACACCACTAGAGGAAAAGAGAACATACAACATATCAAAATACCGAACGAATACCAAATTCACATGACTATTATTAACATGATTTATCCCATGTCCTGGGGAACAAAAGTAACTACTCACAAAGCATAATCATAATAATGATCAGAGGTGTAATGAATAGCATCAACTAAAATAACTCTTCCACCAAGTAATCTAACTAGCATCAAGTACAAAGAGTAATCAACACTACTAGCAACCTTACAAGTACCAATCGGAGTCGCAAGACGGAGATTGGTTACAAGAGATGAACTAGGGATTGGAGAGGAGATGGTGCTGATGAAGATGTTGATGAAGATGCCTCCCCTCCGACAAGAGGAGTGTTGGTGATGACGATGACGATGATTTCCCCCTCCGGGAGGGAAGTTTCCCCAGCAGGTTCGTCCTGCCAAGCTCTAGATTGGATCTCCTCAAGTTCCGCCTCGTGGCGATGGCGAAACCATGAAAAAGCTCCCTCCTGATTTTTTCTAGAACGAAACCTTCATATAGCAAAAGAGGTGGCCAGTGGGCCATCAAGGAGCCCACAAGCCCTGTAGCCGCCACCAGGGGGTGGCGGCTACCAAGCTTGTGGCGCCCTGGTAGATCCCCTCTGGTACTTCTTTTGCCTAGTATTTTCTATATATTCCCAAAAAATTCCACTTAAATTTTTAGGGCATTTGGAGTTGTGCAGAATAGAGGACTCAGATCTGCTCCTTTTCTAGTCCAGAATTCCAGCTGTCTGAATTCTCCCTCTTCAAATAAACCTTGAAAAATAAGAGAGAAAAGGCATAAATATGGTACCACAAAGTAATATAACAGCCCATAAAGTAATAAATATCAACATGAAAGCATGATGCAAAATGGACGTATCAACTCCCCCAAGCTTAGACCTCGCTTGTCCTCAAGCGAAAAAGAAGTTCCATAAACATGTCCACATGTTTAGGGACGAAGGTGTCGATAAAACATAATACGGACATGAGGGCATCATGATCACACATAGAATAGAAATACATCATAAAGATTCTTATGGGAAAGTAACAATTCCTTCACAAAGCAAAGTATGAAGAAAAAACCTTACCGAGAAGTAACCAACAATAGTCAAAAGTCATCGAAGCAATTGCAATTTATCATAACATCAGAAAGAGTCAAATAAGAGCTTGTAAGGCAAACCCACATACTCAATCATCTCTTTTATTTTTCACAATTGTTACAACTCACGTGGTACTCATGGTATCAAAGTTTCAGCTGGACACACAGGAAGATAGGGGCTTATAGTTTTGCCTCCCAACCATTTACCTCAAGGGTAAAGTCAACAATAATAAAGCATAAGTACTCAACTCCAAGTTGATATATGAATATAGATCTTTCCCAAGCATGTGACGGTAGCCAAGACAAAGGAAAAAATAGGGAAGTGGTGAAGATCACCATGACTCTTACAAGGGAAAAAAGTAAAGGTACAAGATAGGCCCTTCGCAGAGGGAAGCGGAGGTTGTCATGCGCTTTTCAGGTTTGAATGCGTGTACTCTTAGTGCGGAGGAACGTCACTTTATATTGCCTCGTGTGATAACGAACTTTATTATGCAGTCTGTCGCTTTTATGTCTTCCTCATCACAGGTTCGTACAAAGCTTATTTTCCACACACTAATAGATCATACATATTAGAGAGCAATTTTTATTGCTTGCACCGATGACAACTTACTTGAAGGATCTTATTCAATCCATAGGTGTGTATGGTGGACTCTCATGACAAAAATGGGTTGAAGGTTTATGGATGCACAAGTAGTATCTCTACTTGGTGCGGGAGTTTTGGCTAGTATGAGGTGGAAGCAATCGCCACATGCTATGGGATCTCTAATCATATAACATTGTTTGGAACCAAGCAAACACAATTCATTATGTTGTCTTCTTTGTCCAACATCTACTCCCAAGCATGTAATAGTTTGGTGAGTGCTCACAATTGTAAAAAGTATCTAAGAAGATATATTTATATGTGAACCTCTCTTTCCTTATTACTTCTTATTAATTGCAACAACGACTGAGGTCTATGTTGGTTTATTCTCAACAAGTTTCAATCATCATACGTGTCATATGTGAAGCTATCACTTTCCATAAGATCATCTCATGATCTTTCATGTTATCTTTCTTTTCATACTTTTGATCACAACACAAAGCAAAGCCCTTGACTAAGATACTCTTTGTTATATAGCTCGCAAGCTCGAATACATCGGGGAGACACAAGGCAAAAGACTCAAACTAAACAGTAAAGACTTATTCCACTAAAAGAAGAAATAAAAACTGAAAAGGAAAGAACTAAAACAAAGGTAAAAGCAAAAGATATAAAGGTGATACGATACCAGGGCAACTTCACCAAGCTTGGCAAAAGCCAAGGGGATTGCCCATACCAATGCTTAGTTGTCTTCCTTTGGTGGTGGTGGTGGTGGTGGTGGTGTTGGAGTAGTCTGATCCTCCGTCTTCCAAGGCATAGGTGATCCATCATGGCAGGATGAACAAGTCGCCGGAATCCTCAAATCTGCAGCCAACCTTATTGACTTAAATCTATAGTCATACTCATAGTTTTGGTTCTGCAGGTCATAGATCTGGCCCTGAAGTTGGTCAACCCTGTCATAGAGCCTGGAGAGGTGTTTCCCAATGTCAAGGGCATCCATCTTGTGATTGTTGGTGAACTCCGTGATCATCATGTGGTTGGCTTGAGTCCACGCTCCACCATCCCTTGGCACTTGAAGACTTGTTGCTCCATTTCTTCGAGCCTCGTCTCCATGCTTCCGGTCTTCTTAGGCCCCTCAACATCACGGATATGCAACATCCCCTCGCTCATCTTGATAGATTGAGGGTGTTTCAGCACTTCCGTGAGGTAAGGATTGATGACCGTCTCGAAGATCTTGTCCTTAGGAATGCTTGGGGAAGTCATGATGATCTAGATCTGCAATAGAAACAGGCTCGAAACAAAAACAAAGGAAAACTACGCGATACGGAGATCAAAACCCTCGGGCGTATATATATATATTGGTTTTTATGGACCAGAAGGAGTGCTCCGCAAGAAAACGGAGTCCGGGAGGCACACGAGGTGCCCACAAGCCCTCTAGCCGCCACCAGGGGGGTAGGTGGCGGCTACCAAGCTTGTGGCCGCCTCGTGCGCTCTCTAGACTGCTTTTTATTTTTCTAATTTTTCAAAAGTTCCAAAACGGAGGAAATTTCCTATTGGAAAAGTTTCGGAGTCCAATTACTTACCGAAACAGATACCTCTTTGTTTTCAGGGTCTGAAACAGGATGATAAACATCCCTTATATACTCCTTTGGAGTTATGATATTGATGATATTGGTCTCAATATTTATGGGAGTACCAGAGATGTAATGCTTGATTCTTTGCCCATTTACCACTCTAGGAAAATTTCCTTTCGTGTTATTGATTTTGGTGGCACCGGAACGATATACTTCCTCGATAACGTAAGTACCTTCCCATTTAGAGAGAAGCTTGCCTGCGAAGAATCTTAAGCAACAATTGTATAGCAGGACATAATCACCTACATTGAACTCTCGTTTCTATATTCGTTTGTCATGCCATCTCATAACCTTTTCCTTGAACAACTTGGCATTCTCATATGTCTGGGCCCTCCATTCATCTAATGAGCTGATATCAAACAACCGCTTCTCACCAGCAAGTTTGAAATCGAAGTTGAGCTCTTTGATTGCCCAATAAGCTTTGTGTTCCAGCTCAAGAGGTAAATGACAGGCCTTACTGTAAACCATTTTATACGGCGACATGCCCATGGGCTTCTTATAAGCAGTCCTATAAGCCCATAGTGCATCGTCAAGTTTACTAGACCAATTCTTTCGAGATCTATTGACAGTCTTTTGTAGGATCAATTTGATCTCCCTATTAATCAACTCCACTTGACCACTAGGCTGAGGATGATAAGGAGATGCAACTCTATGGTTGACATCATACTTAGCGAGCATCTTGCGGAAAACACCATGAATGAAGTGTGAACCGCCATCAGTCATCAAATATCTAGGGACTCCAAATCTTGGGAAAATGACTTCTTTAAGCATCTTAATAGAGGTGTTGTGATCGGCATTTTTAGTGGGGATAGCTTCTACCCACTTAGTGACGTAATCCACAGCAACTAAGATGTGAGTGTACCCATTGGAACTCGGAAAGGGTCCCATATAATCAAAGCCCCAGACATCAAATGGTTCAATGACAAGTGAATAGTTCATAGACATTTCCTGACGTTTACTGATGTTCCCTATTCTTTGGCATTCGTCACAAGACAAGACAAACTTACGGGCATCCTTGATGAGAGTGGCTCAATAGAAAGTTGATTGCAATACCTTATGAGCAGTTCTATCTCCACCATGGTGTCCTCCGTAGGCTTCGAAATGACACTTCTCCAAGATCTGTCCCTGTTCATGTTCAGGCACACAACGTCTAATAACACCATCTACTCCTTCCTTATAAAGGTGAGGATCATCCCAAAAGTAGTGTCTCAAAATCAAAGAAGAATTTCTTCTTTTGCTGATAGGTGAAACAGGGTGGTATGTATTTGGCTACGATATAGTTTGCGTAATCAGCATACCACGGTGCACTATGTGAAGTGCGGATGACATTTAACTGCTCATCAGGAAAGCTGTCATCAATAGGTAGTGGGTCATCAAGGACATTCTCTAGCCTGGAAAAGTTATCTACTGCAGGGTTATCAGTACCCTTTCGGTCAATGACATGCAAATCAAATTCCTGTAGCAGGAGAACCCATCTGATTAGCCTAGGCTTAGCGTCCTTCTTCTCCATAAGGTACTTAATAACAGCATGATCAGAGTGAATAGTGACTTTGGAGTCAAATATATAAGATCTGAACTTTTCACATGCAAACACGACTGCTAAAAATTCCTTTTCCATAGTGGCATAGTTTCTTTGGGCACTGTCTAGAGTTTTACTAGCGTAGTGAATAACATTCAACTTCTTGTCAACTCTTTGTCCTAGAACAACACCAACAACATAATCACTAGCGTCGCACATGATTTCAAAGGGCAAGTTCCAATCAGGTGGTTGAACAATAGGTGAAGTTATCAAAGCCTTCTTAAGTATTTTGAATGCTTCCTCACAATCCTCATCAAAAACAAAAGGAACATCCTTCTGCAAGAGGTTGGTAAGAGGCCTAGAAATCTTAGAGAAGTCTTTAATGAACCTTCTATAGAAACCAGCATGACCTAGGAAACTTCGTATACCTCTGATATCTGTGGGGCAAGGCATTTTCTCAATTGCATCAACCTTAGCCTTATCAACTTCAATGCCTCTCTCAGAGATTTTGTGTCCTAAGACTATGCCTTCATTAACCATAAAGTGGCACTTCTCCCAATTCAACATGAGGTTGGTATCTTTGCATCTCTGTAAGACTCGATCAAGGTTGCTGAGGCAATCATCAAAGGAAGACCCGTAAACGGAGAAGTCATCCATGAAAACCTCGACAATCTTTTCATAAAAGTCAGAGAATATAGCCATCATACATCTTTGAAAGGTGGCAGGTGCATTGCATAAGCCAAAAGGCATACATCTATAAGCAAAGGTACCGAAGGGGCGGTTGAAAGTGGTTTTCTCCTGATCAGATTGTGCAATAGGTATTGCGAGAAACCTGAATAACCGTCTAGAAAGAAGAAGTGTGTGTGTTTGGATTACCTTTCTAGCATTTGGTCGATAAACGGCAAAGGATAATGGTCTTACCTAGTTGCCTCGTTCAGTTTCCGGAAGTCTATCACCATCCTATAGCAAGTAATAATCCTTTGTGGGATTAATTCATTCTTATCATTAGGAATGACGGTGATACCTCCCTTCTTAGGTACGCAATGTACTGGACTTACCCAATCACTATGAGCAATAGGATAAATGATTCGTGCTTCCAGAAGCTTTAATATTTCTTTTCTAACGGCCTCTTTCATCTTAGGATTTAATCTCCTTTGATGATCAGCAACTGGTTTAGAATCAGGATCGGTTTTAATCTTGTGCTGACATAGAGTGGGACTAATACCCTTAAGATCATCAAGAGTATATCCAATAGCAGCACGATGTTTCCTAAGAGTTTTTAGTAACTTCTTCTCTTCGTGCTCTCACAGGAGAGCACTAATAATAACTGGATATATCTCCTTCTCATCAAGATAGGCATACTTAAGAGTATCAGGCAACTGTTTTAGCTCGAACACAGGATCACCCTTTGGTGGGAAGGATCCCCAAGCAGTTCAACAGGCAGATTATTCTTGAGAATAGGATATTGTTCTAAGACAATTTTATCTATCTCATCTCTTTCCTCCATATGCATATTATTTTCATGCTCAAGAAGATATTGCTCTAAAGGATCCGTAGGAGGTATGGCAATAGAGGCAAGAGCAATGATTTCATCCCCACCAGACGACTCTTTTTCATGGGGTTGTCTTCCAAACTTGGAGAAGTTAAATTCATGAGACACACCCTCGAAACTAACAGTGACAGTTTTCTTAATGCAATCAATGTGAGCATTGACAGTGTTGAGAAAGGTTCTATCGAATATGATGGGGCAAAAGCTATCTTGTGCAGTACCAAGGACGAGGAAATCAGTAGGATACTTTGTCTTACCACACATGACATCTATGTCTCTCACAATTCCCAGAGGGCAGATAGTGTCTCTATTAGCTAGCGTAATAGTGACATCAATGGGTTATAGCTCAGCAGGTGCGATCACATCTTTGATTTCATCATATAGGGAACGGGGTATTGCACTAACACTAACTCCCATATCACATAAACCATGGTAACAGTGATCTCCTATCTTGATAGAAACAACGGGCAGGCCAACTACAGGTCTGTATTTGTCTTTCGCATGAGGTTTATCAATTCTAGCGGAGTCCTCACAGAATTTGATAACATGCCCATCTATGTCTTTGGCTAAGAGATCTTTTATAATAGCAACACTAGGTTCAACTCTAATCTCCTCAGGGGGTTCAAGTTGTCTAATGTAACCCCTACGTATCACAGTTGGAGCATTAGAATAATCCTTTATCCTAGCAGGGTATGGTGGTTTCTCAGCGTAGGCACAAGGAGCAACAGGATCACTAAAAGCAATGACTTTCTCCTCAACTAGATTGGTTTTGACTATGTTGCTTTCTACAGGAGGATGATACTTAAACCACTTCTCTTTGGGAAGATCAACATGAGCAGCAAAAGATTCACATAGAGAAGCTACTATCTTAGAGTCAAGTCCATACTTAGCGCTAAAATCTCTAGAAGTGTTTGTTTCAAGAAAAGATTTAACGCAATCAAACTGGAAATTCATACCTGACTCCTTACCTTCCTCCAGCTCCCAGTCTTCAGAGTTACGTTTGATTCTTTCCAATAAATTCCACTTGTGGTCAATATCCTTCTTCATGAAAGAACCGGTACAAGAAGTATCAAGCATGGTACGATCTTCATGAGAAAGCCGAGCATAAAAGTTTTGAGTGATAATTTCCCTCGATAGCTCATGATTGGGGCATGAATATAGCATTGATTTAATCCTCCCCCAAGCTTGAGCTATGCTTTCCCTGTCATGAGGCCAAAAGTTATAAATATAATTCCGATAACGATGTACTAAATGCATAGGATAGAACTTTTGATGAAATTCCAATTTCAACCGATTGTAGTCCCATGATCCAGTATCATCACATAGCCTATACCATGTCAACGCCTTATCCTTCAAAGATAAAGGAAAGACTTTCTTATTTACCTCATCCTCGGGCAAACCTGCAAGCTTAAATAAACCACAAACTTCATCTACATAGATCAGATGCAAGTCTGGATGTGAAGATCCATATCCTGTAAAAGGATTAGCCAGCAGTTTCTCAAGCATACCCAAAGGAATTTCATAAAATATATTTTCAGTAGGTACCTCTGGTTGAGGAACAACTCCACGTGCTTCCGTTCGTGGTGAAGATACCCCGAACAAACTCCTCAAATGAACAGTTTCCATAGTGACAAGTGACAATAAATTTCAGCACGGTATATAAATGTTTCCTTACCAATTTCCACTTACCAAAGGCGCTTCACTCCCCGGCAACGGCGCCAGAAAAGAGTCTTGATGACCCACAAGTATAAGGGATCAACCGTAGTCGTTTAGATAAGTAAGAGTGTCGAACCCAACGAGGAGCAGAAGGCTCTGATAAACGGTTTTCAGCAAGGTAATAACTGCAAGCACTGAAAGTAGCGATAACAAGTGATGGTGTAGTGAGGCGGAACGTAGAAAGCGAAAAGTAACAAGTAACAAGTAGTAGCAACGGTGCAGCAAGTGGCCCAATCCCTTTTATAGCAAGGGACAAGCCTGAACAAAGTCTTATAGGAGGAAAAACGCTCCCGAGGACACACAGGAATTTCTGTCATGCTAGTTTCATCATGTTCATGTGATTCACGTACGTTACTTTGATAGTTTGATATGTGGATGGACCGGCGTTTGGGTACTTCCCTTACTTGGACAAGTATCCCACTTATGATTAACCCCTCTCGCAAACATCTGCAACTACGAAATAAGAATTAAGACAACGTCTAACCATAGCATTAAACTAGTGGATCCAAATCAGCCACTTACGAAGCAACGCATAGACTCGGGTTTAAGCTTCTGTCACTCCAGCAACCCATCATCTACTTATTACTCCCCAATGCCTTCCTCTAGGCCCAAATATGGTCAAGTGTTATGTAGTCGACGTTCGCATAACACCACTAGAGAAAGACAAAATACAACATATCAAAATACCGAACGAATACCAAATTCATATGACTATTATTAACATGACTTATCACATGTCCTCAAGAACAAAAGTAACTACTCACAAAGCATAATCATAATCATGATCAGAGGTGTAATGAACAGCATCAAGGATCTGAACATAAACTCTTCCACCAAGTAATCCAACTAGCATCAACTACAAAGAGTAATCAACACTACTAGCAACCTTACAAGTACCAATCGGAGTCGCGAGACAGAGATTGATTACAAGAGATGAACTAGGGATTGGAGAGGAGATGGTGCTGATGAACATGTTGATGAAGATGCCTCCCCTCCAACGAGAGGAGTGTTGGTGATGACGATGACGATGATTTCCCCCTCCAGGAGGGAAGTTTCCCCCGCAGAATTGTCCTGCCGGAGCTCTAGATTGGATTTGCTCAAGTTCCGCCTCATGGCAGCGGCGAAACCACGAAAAAGCTCCCTCCTGATTTTTTCTGGAACGGAACCCTTCATATAGCAAATGAGGGGGGCCAGTGGGCCGTCAGGGAGCCCACAAGCCCTGTAGATGCCACCAGCGGCGTGGCGGCTACCAGGCTTGTTGCGCCCTGGTAGCTCCCCTGTGGTACTTCTTTCGCCCAGTATTTTTTTATATTCCCAAAAAATTCCACTTAAATTTTCAGGGCATTTCGAGTTGTGCAGAATAGAGGACTCAGATTTGCTCCTTTTCCTGTCCAGAATTCCAGCTGCCTGAATTCTCCCTCTTCAAATAAACCTTGCAAAATAAGAGAGAAAAGGCATAAATATAGTACCACAAAGTAATATAACAGCCCATAAAGCAATAAATATCAACATGAAAGCATGATGCAAAATGGACGTATCAATCACCTCCATACACGAGAAACATTTCTTTAGTCTTTTTGAGGTACTTCCGAATATTCTCGACCGCTGTCCAGTGTTCCATTCCTGGATCACTTTCAAAAACTTTCTGCCATACTTATGGCAAGGATGACATCAGGTCTTGTGCAGAAAATTGCATACCTGATATAGCCTATGGTTGAAGCATAGCAAATGACACTCATCTTTTCTCTATCGTCTGCATTCACTCGGCATTGAGTCTTACTCAACTTCACACCTTGCAATACAAGCAAGAACCCTTTCTTGGACTGTTCCATTTTGAAATTCTCAAAACTTTGTCAAGGTATGTGCTTTGTGAAAGTCCTATTAAGAATCTCGATTTATCTCTATAGATCTTGATGCCTAATATGTAAGCAGCTTCTCCGAGTTCCTTCATTGAAAAACTCTTATTCAAATAATCCTTTACGATTCCCAAATATTCTATATTGTTTCCAATCAGCAACATGTCATCCACATATAATATTAGAAACGCTATAGAGCTCCCACTCACTTTCTTGTAAATACAAGCTTCTCCATAAACTTGTATGAACCCAAATGCCTTGATAACCACATCAAAGCGATGATTCCAACTCCGACATGCTTGCACTAGTCCATAAATGGATCGCTGGAGTTTGCTGACTTTGTCAGCATACTTTGGATCGACTAAACCTTCCGGTTGCATCATATACAACTCTTCCTTAAGGAAACTGTTAAGGAACATTGTTTTGACATCCATCTGCCAAATTTCATAATCGAAAAATGCAGCTATTGCTAACACGATTCTGACGGACTTAAGCATAACTACGGGTGAGAAATTCTCATTGTAGTCAACTCCTTGAACTTGTGAAAAACACATTGCCAAAAGTCGAGCTTTATAGACGGTGACATTACCATCTGCATCCGTCTTATTTTTAAAGATCCAATTATTCTGAATGGACTTTAGACCTTCTAGTAATACTTCCAATATCCACACTTTACTTTCATACATGGATCCTATCTCGAATTTCATGGCCTCTAACCATTTGTTGGAATCCGGGCCCACCATCTCTTCTCCATAGCTCGTAGGTTCATCGTTGCCCAAAAACATGATTGTTAAGACATGGTTACCATACCAGTCAGGAGCGGTGTGTGCCCTTGTCGACCTACGAGGTTCAACAACAACTTGGTTCGAAGCTTCATCATCATCATCATTGGCTTCCTCTTCAACTGGTGTATGCTCCACAGGAACATCTTTGTGCGCTGTGCTTCTCTCTGGTTGAAGTAAAGGTTCTACAACCTCCCACTTAATTCTTTCGAGAGACACTCTTTTTCAAGAAATGTTCCATTCTTAGCGATAAACACTTTGCCTTCGGATCTAAGATAGATGGTGTACCCAACTGTCTCTTTTGGGTATGCTATGAAGATGCATTCCCCCGCTTTTGTTTCCAGCTTTTCAGGCTAAAGCTTTTTCACATAAGCATCACATCCCCAAACTTTAAGAAACGACAACTTTGGTTTCTTACAAAACCAAAGTTCATATGGCATCGTCTCAACGGATTTTCATGGTGCCCTATTTAAAGTGAATGCAGTTGTCTCTAATTCATAACCCCAAAATGATAACGGCAAAATGGCAAGAGACATCATAGAATGCACTATATCCAGTAAAGTACGATTACGATGTTCAAACACACCATTAGGTTGTGAGGTTCCATGCAGGGTCAACTGTGAAACAATTACACATTGTCTTAAGTGAGTGCCAAACTCATAACTCAGATGTACTCCTCCTCGGTCCGATCGTAAGAATTTAATCTTCTTGTTATGATGATTCTCAACTTCACTCTAAAATTGCTTGAACTTTTCAAACATTTCAGACTTGTGTTTCATTAAGAAAATATACACAGATCTACTGAAGTCATTAGTGAAGGTGAGAAAATAGCGATATTCGCCGCGCCCCTCAATGCTCATCAGACCGCACACATCAGTGTGTATGATTTCCAATAAGTCACATGCCTGCTCCATTTTTTCGAAAAATGTGGTCTTAGTCATCTTGCCCATGAGGCATGGTTCACATGTGTCAAGTGATTCAAAATCAAGTGACTCCAAAAGTACATCATCATGGAGTTTCTTCATGCGTTTTACACCAATATGACTTGAGAAGCAGTGCTGCAAGAAAGGGGTACTATCATTATTAACTTTACATCTTTTGGCATCAATGTTATGCACATGTGTGCTATCACTATAGAGATTCGGTAAGAATAAACCCCTCATATTTGGTGCATGACCATAAAAGATATTACTCATATAAATAGAACAATCATTATTCTCTAATTTAAATGAGTAACCGTCTCACAATAAACAAGATCCAGATATAATGTTCATGCTCAACGCAGGCACTAAATAACAATTATTTAGGTTCATCACTAATCCCTATGGTAATTGAACTGAGAGCGTGCCGACGATGATCGCATCAACCTTGGAACCATTTCCCACGCGCATCGTCACTTCGTCTTTCGCCAACCTATATCTATTCCGTAGTTCCTGCTTTGAGATGCAAATGTGCGCAACCAAACTGGTATCAAATACCCATGCACTACAATGAGAGTTGGTGAGGTACACATCAATAACATGTATGTCATATATACCTTTTTTGGTGATGACCGCCTTCTTGTCGGTCAGATACTTGGGGAAATTCCGCTTCTAGTGACCAGTCCCCTTGCAATGAAAGCACTCAATTTCTGGCTTGGGTCTAGCCTTGTGTTTCTTCATGTGAGGGGCAACTGCTTGTACAGTCTTCTCGAAGTTACCCTTCTTGCCCTTGCCATTTTTCTTGAAACTAGTGGTTTCATTGACCATCAACACTTGATGGTCCTTCCGAATTTCTGACTGAGCAACTTTCAGCATCGAAAACAGCTCGGCGACTGATTTATTCATCCCTTGCATCTTATAGTTAAACACAAAGCCTTTATAGCTAGGTGGAAGTGATGGAAGAACTTTGTCAGTGATTGACTCTGGAGGGAGAACAATTCCCAACTCAGCGAGATGGCTAGAATACCCACACATTCTGCGTATGTGTTCACTCACAAACCCTTCTCCTCCATTTTGCAAGCATAGAACTTATCGGATGTTTCATACATCTCGATCCAGGCATTCTATTCAAAAATGAACTTCAACTCTTGGAACCCCTCATATGCTCCATGACGTTCAAAACGTCTTTGAAGTCCCGGTTCTAAGCCATACAAAATTGCACATTGAACTACTGAGTAGTCATCCAGATGCGACTACCACACGTTCATAACGTCTTCAGTCGCCGGGACGGGGGCGCATCACCAAGCGGTGCATCAAGGACATAAGCGTTTTCGGAAACCGTGAGGACAACCGTCAGTTTTCGGTCCCACCCTACAAAGTTACTTCTATCATCTTTCAGTTTGGCTTTCTCTAGGAACGCATTAAAATTCACGGGTGCTACTGCACGAGCCATTGATCTATAACATAAATTCACAAAGATTACTTAGACTATTGTTCAACATAATGAGTTTAGTTAATCATATTACTAAAAAAACTCCCACTCAAATTGACACCCCTCTAGTCATTTCAGTGTTACATGATCCATATCCACCAACCCAAGTCCGATCATCATGTGAGATGATCTGGTTTCAATGGTGAACATCTTCATGTTGATCATATCTATTATATGGCTCTTGTTCGACCTTTCGGTCTCTTCTGTTCCGAGGCCATGTCTGTACATGCTAGGATCATCAAGTTTAACCCGAGTGTTTCGCATATGCAAAACTATCTTGCACCCGTTGTATGTGAACGTAGAGTCTATCACACCCGATCATCACGTGGTGTCTCGAAACGACAAACTTCCGCAAGAGTGCACACTCGGGGAGAACACAATTTTATCTTGAAATTTTAGCGAGGTATCACCTTATAATTGTACAGATTGCCATAGCATCGACATTCAAGTCGATATAAACTATTACAACATGATCATCTCATACATCAAATATATATCATCATGTCTTTGGCCATATCATATCACAACATACCCTGCAAAAACAAGTTAGACGTCCTCTAATTTGTTGTTGCATGTTTTACGTGGATGCTATGGGTATCTAGAAAGAACGCTTCTTACCTACACAAAACCACAACGGTTATATGAAAGTTGCTATTTAACCTTCTACAAGGACCACCTCTGTCGAATCTAATTGAACTAAAGTGGGAGAGACAGACACCCGCCAGCCATCCTTATGCAACAAGTTGCATGTTTGTCGATGGAACCGGTCTCTCATACTTGGACGAGTAAGGTTGGTCTGGGCCGCTTCATCCCACAATACTGCTGAATCAAGAAAAGACTAAGGAGGCAAGCAATCTGAATATCAACACCCACAAACTCCTTTGTGTTCTACTCAAGATGTCATCTACGCATAGACCTAGCTCATGATGCCACTGTTGGGGAACGTTGCATGGGAAACAAAAAAAATCTTACGCACATACAAGATCTATCCATGTTGACGACCATCTACGAGAGGAGATATCGGATCCACATACCCTTGTAGATTTCTAAGTGGGAAGCATGAAGAAACGTGGTTGATGTAGTCGAACGTATTCACGATCCAAATCGCAAGCCGTCCAATAATCCAATCATGATCTGGTGCCGAACGGATGGCACCTCCGTGTTCAGCACATGTACAGCTCGATGACTATCTCCACCTCCTTTATTCAGAAAGCAAGGGTGGATAGTTAGATGAGTTATCCCGCAGAAAAAAGGCATGGTGGCGGTGGTGGTGAACTGATCCGGCAGCCGAGCTCTACGGAACTAATCTAGAGGAGGAAGACGATCTATAGAGGAGAGGGCATCACGTGGCTTTTGAGGTGGTGTCTGCCCTCATAACCTCCATTATATATAGGAGTAAGGGGTAGGTAGGTCTAGACTTGGCCCCTCCTCCAAGGAGGAGGGTTCGGCCGAAGTGGGGAAGGAGTCCACCTCCCACAAGGGAGGTGGACACCCTAGGGAGGACTCCTCCTCCACCTCCTCCACCAACTCTTGGCACATGGGCCTCTTGAGATTGGCTTCCCAAGCCCACCAGGGGCTGGAGCGCCACCTCCTACGACCATGTACCCACGGGGCGGGTGGGCCCCCCTTGATGGACCCCTGGAACCCTTTCGGCACTCCCACTACAATACCGGAAAACTCTGAAACTATTCCGGAACCCGAATGTAACTTTCCTATATATAAATATTTACCTCCGGACCATTCTGGAGCTCCTCGTGATGTCTGAGATCTCATACGGGACTCTGAACAACCTTGGATCACCAACGCACATAACTCAATAATACCAAAACATCACCGAACATTAAGTGTGCAGACCCTGTGGGTTTGAGAACTATGTAGACATGAGTGAGACACTCTCCGATCAATAACCAATAGCGGGACCAGGATGCCGATATTGGTTCCTACATATTCTATGAACATCTTTATCGGTTGGACCTCTATGTCAAGGACTCAGTTAATCCCGTATGGTGTTCCCTTTGTCCATCGGTACATTACCTGCCCGAGGTTCGATCGTTGGTATCTGCATACCTAGTTCAATCTCATTACCGACAAGTCTCATTACTCGTTACGTAATACAAGATCTCAAGATTAACTCCTTATTCACATTGCTTGCAAGCTTCTTGTGATGTTGTATTACCAAGTGGGCCTTAGAGATGCGTCTCCGTCATGCGAAGTGACAAATCCCACTCGTGATCCACGCCAACCCAACAGACACCCTCGGAGATACTTGTATAGCACCTTTATGCTCACCCAGTTACGTTGTGACGTTTGATACAAACAAGATATTCCTCCGGTGTCTGGGAATTGCATGATATCATGGTCATAGGAACAGACACTTGACCTGCAGAAAACAATAGCAATAAACTGACAACTCATGTATATGGCCAAGAAACCTTGACCACGTTTGATTAATGAGCTAGTCCTTTATAGGCTCACTAGGGGCACTGTGGTGTCTATGTATCCACACATGTATTTGAGTTTCCAATCAATAAATTTCTAGCATGGATAATAAATTATTATCATGAACAAGGAAATATAATAATAACCATTTTATTATTGCCTCTAGGTCATATTTACAATAGTGATGCCAGCTTGTATAGGATATCTTGTGAGAATTATTTAGGTCACATCATGTTTCACAATGAGCTTGACTTGTCATATGCTATGCATGAGATACACCATATGACATCTTTGCAATTTCATGAAGTAACTATGCATATGCCCTTAAAATAAACTCAATTTGCACATATGGCATAGAGGACAAGACCATGCTTATTGACATTTTCTTTTCTGGTGATGATATTTACATGCTTCATATGCATAATTTGCACAATTGTTCACATATGCCATGCCGTGACCACCATGCTTTGGATATGCATTGGTTTAGATGTTCTCCATATTCTCGATATAATGCTTCCGCTCTTGCACATGAGGATGCCCCCATAGCTTCCTCTTCCATATTAGGAAATTTTGATCCCTCCCATCCGTTGCATGATCACCATGTTTGTGTGCACAATATGCTTGCCATTGATATGAATAATATGCCATGCTATAATTTACGTCCAAATCATGTTGATCATAATAACTATCATTGCATGACGGACGGCGTGTTCGTATACCATGCCTCAAATTTCTTTGAGGATTGCTTATCTTGTGCTAACTCTCGCGTACACATACACATCATGATGGATGATGTGTACATATAGCATGCACACATTTTGTTTCATTTTTTCTTTTGTTGTGTAGGTACCCATGCTTACTTGTCAACTTCGCAAGTACATGAGTTGACAAAACAAGCTCTAGAGAGCAATGAAGACACGCACCCCCACAGAATACTTATCTTCCACTGATCATCTTCGCGTAAAGACTTCATGCATTTCTTCTACATGGCCCTCACATCGTTATGGGTTATCGGCCATTATATATCCTATGCCCACATTGTCATGTTCACTTTGCATGATATGCTCATTTTTGTGCCATTGACATGCATTTTTGACACAAGCTTTGCATCACACATGATCCGTGATTCCCATATTTATATGTGTATTTGCAAAATTGGTGGAGACATTACTTCCTATTGCCATGTTTGGTTTTTGACCCATGTCTATAATGATACTTTGACATTGATTATTGCAATATGTCATGCACATTATTTATGCCCACTATTTACTCACATGACATGGTTGCCATGATTTCCTCTAGTATGTTGCATCTTCACACTACTAGTTTCCCAGAAATGATTGATATGCTTGTCTAGAATTGCATCCAACTTGTGAATGACTTTATCCTATCTTATGCTTGGTTGTAATAATGTCATTTCTTCACATATGCCATGCCCCATTTCTTACTTCATGGTTGACTTGATTGCCTCAAACATGATGAATAATTGGTCTTTCCTTTGTGTTGAGTGCCACAATACTTTCACCACACCTGATGCACACTATGCTTGGATTGTCTTGAACTGGACCCATGTGTTTTGACATTTCATATTTTTTTCGTATCGTGGATGAGTCATATGCCTACCATAGACCATTTGTTGACCACTTTGTGCATACTTGATATGACTTTGAGGTAGATGCCTATTCACTTATCTCACACATTGCATACACGACATCACATTCGCACGCTCGGCCTCATAAAATGATATTTCTATTGGCCATGATTATGTATTTGGTTGTGCTCATTTCACACTTATTGCCATGCCACAATCCTTTGTCGAACCATATGCTATGCTTGATGATGAAACTTGTTGGGTGACTCACCACTTGAATGATTGGTTTTGCATTAACTCTAACCACATTTGTTTTTCCAATTGTTTGTCGTCCTTTGTCTTATTGAATAAATCACTAGACGGTGTGACATTGGAGGGTGCCAATTTAGATCTTAAAGATGATGAATGATTGGTGAAGTCCACACTTCTACACGGCGATGCCATCTCCTTCCCATGGTGATTTGGTTTTTGATCCGAGGAAGGATCTTTCCCAACGGGGCGGGGATGATGCAGAACATCCTACGAACATCACCATATTAAGAGTCCCTTTGTTATGACACACGCTCAAGTTCTACTTCAAGCATACTAAGGTGAATTACATCCTTAACGAGTGTCTTGTTAGTTCTCTCGAGGATGGTATACTACTTGACCTTCCTACCATGTGCATGCATACGCTTGAGCCCAATCATATGTGCCATGGAAGAGGTCATTCACAATCAAGCACCTACACCATCCACGGGAGAAGCTTGGAAGCGGAGACGGAACCGTCAAGAAGAAGGCAATGGTCTAGCAAGCACCGACGGGAGTCCATGAGAAGGCAACTATTTGCAAAGCTTCTGGACACCAAGTGTGTATGGGCCCTTGGACCCCATGCACATGGGACCCCGTGCCCACGATACCTTCCCGTGTGCACGAGCTAAGTCGCGAGCTCTGTACATACACCATGCGCATGGGCTCCACTGACCCCGTGCACATGGGGTTGTCTGCATGCAGCTGTTGGGATTTTCCCTTGTATTACCATTTACCCCCTACTTACCCCTTCATGCCTTG
The DNA here is from genome assembly GCF_904849725.1 of Hordeum vulgare subsp. vulgare. NCBI lineage: Eukaryota > Viridiplantae > Streptophyta > Magnoliopsida > Poales > Poaceae > Hordeum > Hordeum vulgare. Next base: position 245,153,621 of record NC_058518.1, on the reverse strand, counting down.
GACCTATATATATTATATTTCATTCTCCATTTAGAGTTAGCTAAGAATAGATCTCATAGAGTTTAGGTAATGTACCCCTCCTTGTGGGATTCCTCTTACGAGAATATCCATGAGTGGATTAAGGCCGCCTAGTGAGAAGAACCATATATGTTTGCAAGGCCCCATTGAGGTAAGATTCCTCCATCGAATTCAACACCCATGTCTCCTATAGATTTGGATGAACAACCCTTCTATATTTATTTCCCTGGTTGTTTTTGGATCTTGATGCACCCCGTGTATTTCTTGTGATTTGAGGTGTACTTGGTGTGGATCTTATCCAATAGAGTGTTTTCCATTTGATTCATCCATGTTTTCCCATCATGTTCTTCATGTTCTTCGTTTTTTCCGCCTCCAATTCGTGAAACAACAATAGCAATTGCTTGTCCCTATATCATATGTGAAGGTAACTCGAGGTGATAGTAAAAGCCTTTGATTATAACATTTAGAATTGATAGGGGATTTATGGAGAACCCTTAGACAGGATGCGTCCATGGCATAACCATTAATTATCATAGTGATAATCCATAGGGGGGCTATGGTGGTGGCGTGCTTTGCATCAAGTCTACCTAGAGTAGAATGTATAGTGTACCCGGCTCTTCTCGGCATAATCATCAATACTAGCTCAAGTATTCAGACCTTACTATGCACTTGCATAGGTTGCATTAGAACCATACCAATGGGAATTTCAAACTCCGTCACAACACATTAATCCTCTTCCACATCACTATTTACTCATGTTATTGTTTTCTTATTACATTTTATGTTTCTTACTTCTAGTTGGTACTGCATCACAATGGTCATTTATCTTCACCCTCACTTCGTTTGGAGTCTATGATTACTTGCAAGCACGAATCAATAATTCACTACAAGAGCCAACATTTGATTCTTGTGCTCCCTGCGGGATCGATACTCTTTCTTTGAAAAGGCTACAACTAAACCATTTACATTTACAGGTCATCATCTTTCTCCACCCAAATTGTCGGACTGTTATTTTCGTCAAAATATTTGGCCACCCCCCTAACTCAACCTGGTTTCATATTGGGATGATATTTCAAGACAATATCTAGGAATATATTTAATCCAGAGAACGACGGCACACGATATCGCTTTTCTTGTTGGGCAGTAATCCATTATTAACCGATAAACACTTTAAGACATGTTGTGACCGTCTCAGTAATGAAGTGTCGGTGATTAGACTATTTATTTACATAATGTTATCTTCGTACCAAAATATAAGACATTTTGTAACTAGTCTATAAAAAACTCTTATATTTTAATGCAAAGGTAATACAAAATTCTTGAGATAGAGTATTGTCTCCCTTAAAAACTCAACAGAATTCACACCGATAAAGAAAAACGATGTGGTCAAATATGTATCCTCTTATAGTCTACTTCAAAATCAACAAAAATCTATACCTACTAATAAATAGAGGTAAGGTTTCTCCGATTTATTGTCATCCATGTATATAACAATGGAAATTTCGTCCGTGGAGTAGGCATTTTCATATGGGCCATGAATGGACCTTTTCTTATGGACTGTGAGCCACACAAAAAATGTTACTACCACTAGGGATCGAACTTATGACTATATCGTCAATAGGCGCTTGTAGTAGCCAATTCGGGTATCAATATTTCATGTAATATAGTCCCACCTTGCTCCTTTAGATAGATACTTTCCAATTTATATGGGATCACAACTTTCTTAGAATATCACAACGTTCGTCTTAAATCGGACAAGAGGCTTGGATGGATGGATTTTTAAATGAAATTGTGAGCTAACTTCGGGGTTGTTTACAAAGGAATGATGAATTTCAAAAGGGATTGTGGGTTGTCTTTGGGGCTATTAAAAAGGAAGGATGCATTTCGAACGAAATTGTAGGTTGTCTCAGGCTATTATAAAAGGAAAGAATAAGTTTCCGAATTGTGGGCTGCAAGGATATTATTCATAAATTATGATTTCTATATCTTGGGATTATTAAAAATTAAGGATGAATTTCAAGACTCACTCACATTCAAGAATGAATTCTTGGTAGGGTCGTCCCCTGAGCTTCGGGTGACAGGGTATTTACGGAGAACCCTTAGAGAGGGCGATTCCATGGCATAACCATTAATTATCATAGTGATAACCTACAGCGGGAGATTATGGTGGTGGTGTGCATTGCACGAAGTCTACCTAGAGTAGAATGTATAGTGTACCCGGCTCCACTCGGCAGAATCATCAAGACTAGATCCAGTATTCAGACCTTACTATGCCCATGCATATGTTGCACTCGAACCATACCAATGGGAATTCTGAACTACTTGAGAACACCTTAATCCTCTTCCACATCACTAGTTACAAATTCCATTGTTTTCTTATTACTTTTTATGTTGCTTATTTCTAGTTTGTCCTGCATCACAATGCCCATTTATCTTCACCGTCACTTTGTTTGGAGTCTACAACTACTTGTAAGAACGAATCAGAAATTCACTACAAGAGGCGACATTGGATTCTTGTGCTCCCTCTGGGATCGATACTCTTTCTTTGAAAAGGCTACAACTAAATCATTTGCATTTGGAGGTCATCATCTTTCTCCAACCAAATTGACGGAGTGTTATTCTCATCAAAATATTGGGTCACCCCCCCTAACTGAACCTGGTTTCATATTGGGATGTTGTTTCATGACAATATCTAGAAATATATTTATTTCTGAGGACGGCGGCAGGCGATATCGCTTTTCTTGTTGGGAGTAATCCATTATTAACCGACAAACACTTTAAGACTTGTTGTGACCGTCTCAGGAATGAAGTGTCGGGGATTAGACTATTTATTTACAAAGTGTTATCTTCATACCAAAATATAATACATTTTGTAACTATCATATAAAAAATTATTATATTTTGATACAAAGGTAATACAAAATTGTTGAGATGGAGTATTGTCTCCCTTAGAAACTCAAGAGAATTCACACCGATAAAGAAAAACGATGTGGTCAAATATGTGTCCTCTTGTTGGAAATATGCCCTAGAGGCAATAACAAAATAGTTATTATTATATTTCTTCTTTCAAGATAATCGTTTATTATCCATGCTATAATTTTATTGAATGAAAACATAAATGCATGTGTGGATATATAGAGAAAACAATGTCCCTAGTGAGTCTCTAGTTACCTAGCATGTTGGTCAAGGATGGTTAAGGTTTCCTGGCCATAGAAAAGCATTGTCACTTGATAACGGGATCACATCATTAGGAGAATTATGTGATGGACAAGACCTAAACTATAAACATAGCATGTGATCGTGTCATTTTGTTTCTATTGTTTTCTGCATCTCAAGTATTCATTCCTATGACCATGAGATCATATAACTCACTAACATCGTAGGAATGCCTTGTGTGTATCAAACATTGCAACGTTACTGTGTGACTATAAAGGTACTCTAGAGGCATCTCCAAAGGTGTCCGTTGAGTTAGCATGGATCAAGACTGGGATTTGTCAGTATGTGTGACGGAGAGGTATCTTGGGGCCCACTCGGTAATACAACATCATAAACAAGCCTTGTAAGCAATGCGACTAAAGAGTTAATCACGTGATCTTGTATTACGGAACGAGTAAAGAGACTTGTCGGTAACGAGATTGTAATAGGTATGGAGATGCCGACAATCAAATCTCGGGCAAGTAACATACCGAAGGACAAAGGGAATTATATATAGGATTGTGTGAATCCTTGACATAGAGTTTCAACCGATAAGATCTTGGTAGAATATGTAGGATCGAATATGGACGTCCAGGTCCCGCTATTGGATTTTGGCGAGAGAGTATCTAGTTCATGTCTACATAGTTCTCGAACCCGCAGGGTCTGCACACTTAAGGTTCGGTGACGTTTTCAGTATAGTTGAATTATTGATGTTGGTAACCGAATGTTGTTCGGAGTCCCGGATGAGATCCCGCACATCACGAGTGTCTCCGAAATGTTGCGGAAACGAATATTGACATATAGGATTGTTGGATTTGGCTTCTGGAAGGATTTCGGGCATTACTAGTAAAGTACCGGGAGTGACGAATGGGTTCCGGGGTTTTACCGGGAGGGGCCACCCAGCTCGGAGAAAACCTAATAGGCCCATGGGTGGCGCACCAGCCCTTAATGGGCTGGTGAGGCCAGCCCAATAGGTCTATTTCGTCTAGGACAACAATAAAGGAAAACAAAATAAAAAAAGAGAGGAGGTGGGAAAGAAGGAAAGGAATTCTCCTCCAAATCGAATTGGACGAGGAATCCTTCCTCCTTGGCTCGGCCAACCCCTCCTACTTGGAGTAGGAGGCAAGGCAACTATGCCTAGGTTCCTCCTATATATAGTGGAGGTTTGAGAGGGTTTTTGCACCTCAAGCCTTTGTGCAAACCTCTCTCCCTCCACTACTTCATGACATATCATAGCTAGATCGATACGGCACGACGAAGCCCTGCCGGAGTAGCTCCACCACCATCACCGCCACGCCGTCATGTTGCCGAAGATTTCAGCTACCTCTTCTTCCCTCTTCTGGATCAAGAAGGCGGAGATCTTCATCGACCTGTACGTGTACTGAATGCGGAGGTGTCGTTCGTTCGGTGCTAGATCGGGATGGATCATGGGACGTAGGCGATTTGGATCGCGAAGACATTCCACTACATCAACCACGTTTCTTAACGCTTCCCGCTTAGAGATCTACAAGGGTATGTAGATCCGATCTTCCTCTCGTCGATGATCATCACCATGATAGGTCTTCGTGTGCGTAGGAATTTTTTTGTTTCCCATGCAACGTTCCCTAACAGTGGTATCAGAGCTAGGTTCATGCGTAGATGATATCTCGAGTAGATCACAAAAGAGTTTGTGGGCGTTGATGTTCAATTTTCTGCCCTCCTTAGTCTTTTCTTGATTGGGTGGTATTGTTGGATTGAAGCGGCCCGGAACAACCTGACTCGTACGCTTACGAGAGACTGGTTTCATCGACTGACATGCAACTTGTTGCATAAAGAAGACTGGCGGGTGTCTGTTTCTTCAACTTTAGTTGAATCGGATTTGACCGAGGCGGTCCTTGGAGAAGGTTAAATAGCAATTTGCATATCACCGTTATGGCTTTGCGTAAGTAAGATGCAATCATACTAGATACCGATAGAAGCCACGTAAAACATGCAACAAGAAATTAGAGGACGTCTAACTTGTTTTTGCAGGGTATGCATGTCATGTGACATGGCCAAAGACATGATATGATAATATTAGATGAATGAGATAATAATGTTGTAATATTTAAATATCGACTTGCACGTCGATGCTACGGCAACCGGCAGGAGCCATAGGGTTGTCTTTAAACTAACGTTTGTGCTTGCAAATGCGTTTACTATATTTCTAGGTAGTTGCTTTAGTAGTAATAGCATAGATAGCATGACAACCTCGATGGTGGCACAATGGTGGAGGTCATGGTGTGGCACCAGGGATGATGAAGATCATGCCGGTGCTTTGGTGATGGAGTTCAAAAAGCACAAAATCATGGCCATATCATGTCACTTATGATTTGGATGTGGTGTTAATCCTTTTATGCACCTTATTTTGCTTAGAACACTAGTAGAAAAAGGGCATTTAGCCCTGGTTCGGTTGGGCCATTAGTCCCGGTCCGCAAACCGGGACTAATCAACCGAGACTAATGCTAGCCCCGGTTCGGCCCCGAACCGGGGCTAATGATCTTTCATGTGGCGGGGCTGGGAGCGAGGGGGGAGGGGTATTAGTCTCGGTTCGTATTACGAACCGGGGCTATTTCTTCGCTATTTGTTTTACCAATTTTTGGGTCTGGAGTTTTGCACTAAATTGGATGGGGCAATTTTTCTGCCCCCTATTTTCCCATTTATTTGATTTGGGCATTTTTTAATTTTTGTTTTGCACTAAATTGGATTGCACATACACAACAATAAAGGAACAACTATATTGCACATCGTCACAAAAATATTACACCATCTCATCCGTCGTGCTTTGTCGAACGTACTTAATTACAAAATGTAGACACGAGTTACATGCACATATATGCATCTTTTTTACACTATAACATTTCATACCATTCTATTCGAAGGGCAATAGCATTCTCCCTTGGGATCTAGGACCTCTGCATCAAAGAATCTGGCAATTTCCTCTTGAATTGCTCATACACATTCCTGTGGTAGAAGACCCCCCCCCCCGCAACCGTTCAGTCTAATTTAAAGAATGGGTCAATATATATATCAATGAAACCGGACACAATTCTCGGTAATAAAATAAACCTGTGAGTATTGTTTAACTTACTTCGATTTTTTTGATGTCCCGGGTTTTGCCCTTCTCATGGGTCATCTGGTGAATGAACTCGCAAACATAGTATCCACATAAATTGTTCCCGTGTTCCTGCCTCAAGCACTTTACAAGAACAGAGTTCAATCAAAAACATAATCAAGAATTATATTGGTATTGAAACTAGAATAAAGAGATGCATGGATCTAGCTAGTAGTTACTTACATCTATTTGTTTAAATGTAAGTTGTGGCTTCTAATCACCCGAGCCTTGGCGGTGGACTGTTTCCATGCCCTGCCAAGAAAAGGAAATGAATAAAGGATTTCTATATTAATTCCTTGCTATCAGGAAATGAACGAGAAGTTGCCGATATAGTGCCATAATGATTGAAATTACCTCTGGAGGCATTCCTGCATGTTCGTCCATTCAGTGAGGGTGTGCGTTTCGGGTCCATGAATATTACTTGTCCTTTGTCAGGTACAATGATTAACAAAATAAAGTGGAACCTGCGCATGCATAACGAGTCAATTAGACGTACACTTATAATAACATCGAGTAAGAGAAAATAGAATGTGTGTATAGTAACACTCACTTGAAGTTCTAAGGAAATAGTATTTCCCTTCTGCTACTACAAAACCTTAACGCTTGTACCAAGTTATTATCTGTCTCGCGGGGATTCGATTCGACACTTTGGTGATGATTGTAATTTGGGTCAATGAACCCAATGTCATAGATTTGTCCTCTTTTGCATTCGAGAATCTTCATTCTACAAAATTAATATAGTGATGAGTAAGATTATACATGCAAGAACGAGCTGAGTAAGACTTAATGACATAAGTTAATAATACTTACAGAAAGTAGGCACTCATGATAGATTTGTCAAGGGTGTCTTGTTTGTATAACTGAAATAATTCCTCGAATTCAATCATAATCACGCCTCGTCTAGTCCTGAAATGCTCGTATTCATATGCTAAGTAGAGCCAGTTTTTCTGTTGAGCACATGCTTGCATGTACCAGTCATGCAATCTTTGCATTTTTGTTTTTAGCTCTTTGACTAACTCAGGTTTGACCAGCGGAAGCCCGTACCGGTACATGTATCCTACGTCAGTGAATACCTCCAAATGGCTTGAGTACTCATCAATAGACATGCCTTGAGAATTGGACGCTTCTCCTTAGTTTGCAAGAAATTCCGGATCGATCTCAGCTGTTTCATCATTCCTCTGCTGGACCACAGCCCCACTCGAGAACACACTTGTATCAAAAAACACTATGAGCGGGGGGGCAATTGGGTTTTCTGTTGTCCGAGCTGGGAAACTGATTTCCCGCTGGACGTACTACTCTTCAACCACTATTTTTTTGCCTGAGCCGACTTGATAATAGAGCATTCATGGTCTTCTCGCAATGGTGGCGGGGGATCCTCAAGGTTTTTCAGCATTTTCACTACCACGGCGTGCTCTCCTGGGGTGGCCGGGTACTCTGGCTCTTTCGGTTTATTCTTGTTAGCCACTTGAGCCTTCCACTGTTCATGATGGGCGGTTTCCCTCTTAATATTGTCCTCTCCACTATAGTCCCAATGTCTCTTCACCATATTCTTATGAGGTACTGGTGGGAGGGGCGACAACTTAAGTTTTGGTGATCGGATCCTCTTTCTGCCGCCACTACTAGTGGTGGTTTGTTTCCGCTTTTTGCTCTGATCCTGAGTGGATGGAGAAAGCTGATGGGGCGGTGGATACGGCTGACGGGGCGGTGGAGACGGCTTACGGGGCGGTGGAGACGGCTGATGCGGCGGTGGAGACGGCTGCGTTGGAGACTGGTGAGGCGGCAAAGACGACGGCTGCGCTGGAGATTGGTGAGGCGGCGAAGACGACGGTTGCGCTAGAGACTGGTGAGGTGAAGGCGAAGAAGGATTGCTGCTATGAGGAGTCGGTGGCCTTGGCATCCAATTTGGAAGGAAGATGTACTCCTTTGGCCATACAACGGTTTGGGATTTGACTTCTCCAAGTTGAGTCAAATCCCTATCTTCACATTTAGGGTGGTCGAGCTTCAGCTCCTCATAATGTTTCATCACTTCATCCACCGCGACGATATCGTACCCTTGTGGAACCGGAGAGCAATGCCAAGTTGGATGTGGTCCAATTGGTAAGGCCATGCCGACCGCCACCGTCAATCTTAAGTTAGCAACTTTCACCTTTAGCTTACAATGTGTGCTCTTAGTGATATCATCCACTTAGTAGTGACGAGGAGGACTTGTCGTCGGTGCATCATCACCATCATCCTGGAGCTGCGTGGAAGCGATGCTACTGTTCTGATTTGATGCAGCTTCTATCATGAGCCGCTGAGATTGGTCGCTACCTTGCTGTCTCTCGATTTGATCCTACTGCAGTCGCTTTACTGCTTCTTCTATATTACGCAGCCGGTCTGCAGCAGCCGCTTTCTCAACTGCCTCCTTTTCCTTTCTCCTCTGATGGCTTCTATTGGGAAATCTCTTTCTTTCCTCGGAAAACGCAAGCATCCACGGCAGGGATCCTGGTAAGCCTCGTGCTCGCCCTTTATGTTCCTTATTCCAAAGGGCGTGTGTGAGCTCGTTGTTCTCTCTATCGGGAACGAACAATCCCTCCTCAACATCCTGTACTGCACGTCTAATCTGCTCGATGGGTAGGCGGTTATCTTTGTGTCTTTGGTTATATATTGCCTTTCCTTCTTCGTCCAACAATCCCACATGCCCGAAAAACCAGTTTCTTCCTTGTTGGAGCCATCTTAAGGGCTCTAAAGTGATTTTTTTCCAAAAATGATGCCTCAAGTGCTTCCCACTTAGCCATCTTAGTGCCATAGCCACCAGGCCCCATAATGTGGTGGTACTTCTTCTTGCCTGCATTCGCCTTATTTTTTTAGACTTTTTCAAGGCGTCATCCGATTTCTTGTACGTCACAAATTCAGCCCAGTAGTCTTTTATCTTCTCATAGCCGTGATCGAAATCTGGAGTCTTATCTTTCAAGATAAATTCCTGGTGCAATCTTTTTTTTAGCCCCTGAATAGATCGGCCATCTTCTTAAGAGCCCACTCCCTGACTTTTTTCTCTAGGGCCTCTTTTCACCTCTTCATTTCCTCCTCATTTGGATCCTCCTCATCTGGATCCACCTCTGGCGCCGGCAGGGTGAAATTAAGCATGAGCTTTCTCCAAAGGTTTTCTTTGGCTGCTGTGCCGACATATGAGGCTCCTTCCTGATCCCTTGGCTTAATCCATTCTCGAGTGGTGATAGGGATGTGATCCCTAACAACAACTCTGTTGGAATTATGCCCTAGAGGCAATGATAAATAAGTTATTATTATAATTCATGTATCAAGATAATCGTTTATTGTCCATGCTATAATTGTATTGAATGAAGACTTAGATACATGTGTTGATACATAGACAAAACACTATCCCTAGAAAGCCTCTAGTTGGCTAGCCAGTTGATCAAGGATAGTCAGGGTCTTCTGACTATGTACATGGCGTTGTTGCTTGATAACTGGATCACGTCATTGGGAGAATCATGTGATGGACTAGACCCAAACTAATAGACGTAGCATGTTGATCGTGTCATTTTGTTGCTACTGTTTTCTACGTGTCAAGTATTTATTCCTATGACCATGAGATCATATAACTCACTGACACCGGAGGAATGATTTGTGTGTATCAAACGTTGCAACGTAACTGGGTGACTATAAAGATACTCTACAGGTATCTCCGAAGGTGTTCGTTGAGTTAGTATGGATCAAGACTGGGATTTATCACTCCGTGTGACGGAGAGGTATCTCGGGGCCCACTCGGTAATACAATATCACACACAAGCCTTGCAAGCAATGTGACTTAGTGTAAGTTGCGGGATCTTGTATTACGGAACGAGTAAAGAGACTTGTCGGTAAACGAGATTGAAATAGGTATACGGATACTGACGATCGAATCTCAGGCAAGTAACATACCGTAGGACAAAGGGAATGACATACGGGATTATATGAATCCTTGGCACTGAGGTTCAAATGATAAGATCTTCGTAGAATATGTTGGATCCAATATGGGCATCCATGTCCCGCTATTGGATATTAACCGAGGAGTCCCTCAGGTCATGTCTACATAGTTCTCGAACCCGCAGGGTCTGCACACTTAAGGTTCGACGTTGTTTTATGTGTATTTGAGTTATATGGTTGGTTACGAATGTTTTTTGGAGTCCCGGATGAGATCCCGAACGTCGCGAGGGTTTCCAGAATGGTCCGGAGACGAAGATTTATATATAGGATGACCTCATATGATTACCGGAAGGTTTTCGGAATTACTGGGAATGGCGAATGGGTTCCGGATGTTCACCGGGGGCAGCCCACCCCGGGGAAGCCCATAGGCCTTAGGGGTGCCGCACCATCCCTTAGTGGGCTGGTGGGCAAGCCAAAGAAGGCCCCTGCGCAGGAATAAAAGAAATCAAAGAGAAAAAAGGGGAAGTGGGAAGGAACGGAAGGACTCCACCTTCCAATCCTAGTTGGACTAGGATTGGAGGAGGAATCCTCCTCCCCCCTTCGGGCGAACCCCTTGGGGCTCCTTGAGCCCCAAGGCAAGGCCCCTCCCCTCTCACCTATATATACGGAGGTTTTAGTGCTGATTTGAGACAACTTTTCCACGGCAGCCCGACCACATACCTCCACGGTTTTTCCTCTAGATCGCGTTTCTTCGGAGCTCGGGCAGAGCCCTTTTGAGATTAGATCACCACCAACCTCCGGAGCACCGTCACGCTGCCGGAGAACTCATCTACCTCTCTGCCTCTCTTGCTGGATCAAGAAGGCCGAGATCATCGTCGAGCTGTACGTGTGCTGAACGCGGAGGTGCAGTCCGTTCGGCACTAGATAGGAGTGGATCATGGGACGGATCGCGGGACGGTTCGTGGGACGGTTCACGGGGCGGATCGAGGGACGTGAGGACGTTCCACTACATCAACCGCGTTTACTAACGCTTTTGATGTGCGATCTACAAGGGTACGTAGATCTAAAATCCCCCTCATAGATGGACATCACCATGACAGGTCTTCGTGCGCGTAGGAAAATTTTTGTTTCCCTTGTGACATTTCCCAATAGTGGCATCATGAGCTAGGTTCATGCGTAGATGTCATCTCGAGTAGAACACAAAAGTTTTTGTGGGTGGTGATGTGCGATTTGCTGCCCTCCTTAGTTTTTCTTGATTTCACGGTATTGTTGGATCGAAGCGGCTCGGACCGACATTACTCGTATGCTTACGAGAGACTGGTTTCATCGCTACGAGCAACTTCGTTGCTCAAAGATGACTGGCGAGTGTCGGTTTCTCCAACTTTAGTTGAATTGGATTTGACCGAGGAGGTCCTTGGATGAGGTTAAATAGCAATTCATATATCTCCGTTGTGGTGTTTGCGTAAGTAAGATGCGATCCTACTAGATACCCATGGTCACCACGTAAAACATGCAACAACAATTGGAGGACGTCTAACTTGTTTTTGCAGGGTATGCTTGTGATGTGATATGGCCAATGATGTGATGTGATATACTGGATGTATGAGATGATCATGTTGTACTAGTTAATATCGACTTGCACGTCGATGATACGGCAACCGGCAGGAGCCATAGGGTTGTCTTTAAACTAACGTTTGTGCTTGCAGATGTGTTTACTATTTTGCTAGGATGTAGCTTTAGTAGTAATAGCATGAGTAGCATGATAACCCCGATGGCGACACGTTGATGGAAATCATGGTGTGGCGCCGGTGACAGAAGATCGTGCCGGTGCTTTGGTGATGGAGATCAAGAAGCACGTGATGATGGCCATATCATGTCACTTATGAATTGCATATGATGTTAATCCTTTTATGCACCTTATTTTGCCTAGAACAACGGTATCATTATGAGGTGATCTCTCATACGTCTCAAACGTATCTATAATTTTTTATGGTTTCACGCTGATATCTTGTCATCTTTGGATGTTTTATGTACCTTTTATATATTTTTTGGGACTAACTTATTAATTCAGTGCCAAGTGCCAGTTCCTGTTTTTTCTGTGTTTTTGGCTCTTTTCAGATCTGATTTTGGAACGGAGTCAAAACGGAATAAAATCCCCGAAATGATTTTTCCTGAATGAAAGAAGATCAGGGGGCCTGTGGGCCAAGCCATGAGGGCTACATGGAGCCCACAAGCCCCCACTCCGCCACCAGGGGGAGGCGGCGGTGGGCAGGCTTGTGGCCTCCATGGCGCCCCCTGACCTAGATCTTTGGCCTATATATTCCCTAAAATACAGCAAAATATCAGGGGATCCATGAAAATACTTTTCCGTCGCTGCAACCTTCCATTTTCGCGAGATCTCATCTGGAGACCCTTCCCGGTGCCCTGTCGGAGGGGACTTTGGAGTTGGAGGGCTTCTTCATCATCATCATCGCCCCTCCGATTACTCGTGAGTGGTTCACTTCAGACCTACGGGTCCGTAGTTAGTAGCTAGATGGCTTCTTCTCTCTCTTGGATCTTCAATACAAAGTTCTCCATGATCTTCATAGAGATCTATCCGATGTAATCTTCTTTGGCGGTGTGTTTCTCGAGATCCGATGAATTGTGGATTTGTGATCAGATTATCTATGATATATATTTGAGTCTTTGATGATTTCTTATATGCATGATTTTATATCCTTGTACGTCTCTCCGAGTCTTGGGTTTTGTTTGGACAACTAGATCTATGATTCTTGCAATGGGAGAAGTGCTTGGTTTTGGGTTCTTACCATGTGGTGACCTTTCCCAGTGACAGTAGGGGCAGCAAGGCACACATTGAGTAGTTTCCATCAAGGATAACAAGGTGGGCTCTGTCGTTGATATGAGATTGTCCATCCACATCATGTCATCTTGCTTAAGGCGTTACTCTGTTCTTATGGACTTAATACACTAGATGCATGCTGGATAGCGGTCGACGTGTGGAGTAATAGTAGTAGATGCAGAAAGTATCGGTCTACTTGTTTTGGACGTGATACCTATAGATATAATCATCGCCATAGATGATGTCACGACTTTGCAAGGTTCTATCAATTTGCTCGACAGTAATTTGTTCACCCACCGTCTACTTGCTTTCATGAGAGAAGCCACTAGTAAACAATACGGCCCCCGGGTCTATTCACATCTATCGTTTACACCTCCAATTTTACTTTGCTTTGTTACTTTGTTGCTTTCAGCTCTCACTTTGCGAACAATCTATAAGGGATTGACAACCCCTTCATAGCGTTGGGAGCAGGTTCTTTGTGTTTGTGCAGGCACTTGTGATACTCCATCACTGGATCGATACCTTGGTTCTCAAAACTGAGGGAAATACTTACCACCGCTGCGCTACATCACCCTTTCCGCTTCGAGGGAACACCAACGCAAGGCTACAAGGCCACGGGGAAATCCTTTGCATATTTGCCTAGGAAGAACCTAAAGGCGTAGCCGTAGCAGAAGGATTCCTAGTGCCGTTGCCGAGGAGAATCAAGACAAGAACAGTCTCCCGTCAGCACGTGTTTCTGGCGCCGTTGGAAGGTCTTATGTTGTAGTAGCAGAAGTATTTCTGGCGCCGTTGCCGGGGAAGGAGAGATCTATCCAAGTAGGTATCACAAACTCATCTCTTGCATTTACATTTTTTGCCAGTTGCCTCTCGTTTTCCTCTCCCCCACTTCACATTTGCCGTTTTCATTTTCCTTTCTCCTTTGTCGTTTTCTTTTGCCTTTGCCGGTATTCTTGCTTGCTTGTGTGCTTGTTTGTTTGTTGAAGTCATCATGGCTGAAAACACCAAACATTGCGACTTCTCGAGTACCAATAATAATGATTTTATTAGTACTCCAATTGCTCCCGCCACTAGTGCGGAATCGTATGAAATCAACACAACTTTGCTAAATCTTGTTATGAAAGAGCAATTCTCTGGCCTTCCTAGTGAAGGTGCCACATCCCATCTCAGTAACTTCATGGAGCTTTGTGATATGCAAAAGAAAAGAGATGTTGATAATGACGTGATTAAGTTGAAACTTTTTCCTTTCTCGTTGCGAGAACGCGCAAAAACTTGGTTTTCTTCTTTGCCTAAAAATAGTATCGATTCTTGGGATAAGTGCAAAGATGCTTACATATCCAAGTATTTTCCGTCGGCTAAGATCATCTCCTTACGTAACGATATCATGAATTTCAAGCAACTTGATCATGAACACGTTGCACAATCTTGGGAGAGGATGAAGCTTATGATTAGAAATTGTCCCGCTCATGGCTTGAGTTTCTGGATGATTATACAAATCTTTTACGCTGGCTTGGATTTCTCTTCTCGCAATATCTTGGACTCCGCCTCAGGTGGAACGTTCATGGAAATCACGTTAGGAGACGCTACAAAACTCCTAGACAATATCATGACTAAGTACTCTCAGTGGCACACTGAAAGGTCGCCTGCTAGCAAAAAGGTGCACGCTATAGAAGAAATTAACTCGCTTAGTGCTAAGATGGACGAGTTGATGAATTTGGTTGCTAGTAGAAATGCTACTATAGATCCTAATGACATGCCATTATCTTCCTTGAATGAGAGTAGCAACGCTAGTTTGGACGTGAATTTTGTTGGTAGGAACAATTTTGGCAACAACAATGGTTTTAGAGGAAACTATGTTCCTAGGCCTATTCCTAGTAACTCCTCTAACAACTATGGCAATTCCGACAACAACAC
Source organism: Hordeum vulgare subsp. vulgare (assembly GCF_904849725.1). NCBI lineage: Eukaryota > Viridiplantae > Streptophyta > Magnoliopsida > Poales > Poaceae > Hordeum > Hordeum vulgare. Next base: position 245,138,619 of record NC_058518.1, on the reverse strand, counting down.
TTATGGAAGTCACAAAAAATTTCCCTCTGATTTAAAGAGTAATATCAAAGTTCATCAACTCTCAAAAGATTTTCAATGCGTCCATAGAGGAAATACTACTCAAAATAGACGATTTGGCTAAAAGCGTTGATATGATGTCTTGTGATATTGATGCTTTGAAATTTAGATGCGCTCCTCCCAAGGTCAACTTGGATGAAACTTTGAAAGCTATGTGTATCTCCATGAATCAGAGCAAAGAAAGAACCGCCCAAATTCACGCTAGGCATGAATGGTTTAAAAGGGTGCGTTCTAGTGATGCAAACCACGAAGATCTTAAAGTGCTTGGTGTGTCTCCTCTTGAATCTTTGTTTTTGCGTGTCAAACCGTTTGATGGAGAGACTGGATATGAATCCACTTTGGTTGAAAAACGCCCCAATGATTCGGAGTCCACCTATCTTGATGATAAAGGTGTGGAGAGTGGAGTAGAAGAAGTCAAAATTTTGGGTAGTAATGAAACTCCCACTTTGGATTTCAAGGAATTCAATCATGATAATTGCTCCTTGTTTGAATGCATTTCTTTGATGCAATCCATTGCAAACTCTCCACATGCTTATAGCCAAAGAAAAGCCTTTACCGCACATATCGTAGATGCTATGATGAAATCTCTTGAAGAGAAGCTCGAATTAGAAGTCTCTATACCTAGAAAACTTCATGATGAGTGGGAACCTACTATCAAAATCAAGATCAAAAACTATGAGTGCAATGCTTTGTGTGATTTGGGTGCTAGTGTTTCCACGATTCCAAAGTCTTTATGTGATATTCTTGGTTTTCATGAGATTGAAGAGTGTTCTCTTAATTTGCATCTTGCGGATTCTACTATCAAGAAACCCATGGGAAGGATCGATGATGTTCTTACTGTTGCAAATAAGAACTATGTACCCGTGGATTTCATTGTACTTGACATAGATTGCAATCCTTCATGTCCCATTATTCTTGGCAGACCTTTCCTAAGGACTATTGGTGCTATCATCGATATGAAGGAAGGGAATATTAGATTTCAATTTCCTTTAAAAAAGGGCATGGAGCACTTTCCTAGAAAGAAAATAAGATTGCCTTATGAATCTATGATGATGGCTACTTATGGTTTGAGCACCAAAGATGACTATACATGATTCCATCACCTTTTGCCTAGCTAAGGGCGTTAAACAAAAGCGTTGTTGGGAGGCAACCCAATGAATCTATCATTTTTCTTTCTGTTTTGAGTTTTCCGCACTTTCATAATTATGTTATGATTGTGTTTTTTGTGTTTCTTTTTGCGTTTGTGCCAAGCAAAACCGTTATGATTAGTCTTGGGGATGATCGTTTGGTCATGCTGGAAAAGACAGAAACTTTGTGCTCACGAAAAGAAAGAAAAAATCTGTAAGAACTTTTGAGTTGATTCTTTTTGCTTCTTATTGGTACGCAAATTCTTCAGACTGTAGTAATTTGTCAGAATTTGTGAAGTACCAGAACTATACGAAATATACAGATTTCTACAGACTGGTCTGCTGTTAACAGATTCTGTTTTTGTTGCGTTGGTTGCTTATTTTGATGAAACTATGGATATTATCGGGGGTATTGGCCATGGAAGATTGAAAATACAGTAACCCAACATCAGCATAAGTAGAATTTAAGTTTGCTACAGTACCTAAGGAAGTGGTGGTTTGGTTTCTCATACTAATGTTATCACGAGTTTCTGTTTAAGTTTCGTGTTGTGAAGTTTTCAAGTTTTGGGTGAAGTTCTTATGGACAAAGATATAAAGAGTGGCAAGATCTCAAGCTTGGGGATTCCCAAGGCACCCCAAGAGATTCAAGTATGCCATAAAATCCTAAGCTTGGGGATGCCCCAGGAAGGCATCCCCTCTCTCGTCTTCAATCCATCGGTAACGTTACTTGGGGCTATATTTTTATGCACCACATGTTATGTGTTTTTTCTTGGAGCGTATTGTATCGTAGGAGTCTTTTTTTGTTGTTGTGTCACAATCATCCTTTCTGCACACCTAGAGATATCGACATGCACTCACCGTGATTTTGTCGAGCTTCACTTATATCTTTTGGTAGACAATCCAGCTCACATGTGCTTCACTTCTATCTTTTGAGATAGATACTTTTGCTCTTTGTGCTTCACTTATATCTTTTACAGCGCAGCGGTGCGTGGCTTGGTAGTTGATCTATGCTTTGAAAGTAGTCTCAAAAGGGGTAGTTATCCAAAGGGATACAAAAACTTCCACCTTCATGTGCATTGAATAGTTAGAGAAGTTTGATTTATCTCAATTAGTTTTGAGTTGTGGTTATGGTAATATTGAAGTTATGCTAGTAAGGTGTTGTGGATCTAGAAATACTTGTGTTGAAGTTAGTGATTCCCCTAGCATGCACGTATGGTGAACCGCTATGTGATGAAATCTGAGCATGATTAGTCTATTGATTGTCATCCTTTGCGTGGCGGTTGGGATCGCGCGATGGTTTATACCTACCAACCCTTCCCCTAGGAGTATGCGTTGAATGCTTTGTTTCGATTACTAATAAAACTTTTGCAACAAGTATATGATTTCTTCATGACTAATGTTGAGTCCATCATTTAGATGCACTTTCACCTTCCAGCATCACTATCTTCTTAGTGTCGTGCAACATTTGCCGGTGCACAAAACCCACCATTAGCCTCCCTCAAAACAGCCACCATACCTACCTACTATGGCTTTTTCAAAGTCATTCCGGGATATATTGTCGTGCAACTACAACCAAGACATCTGCCACCACGTCTACATTGCCATTGCACGATCGTCAGATAGCTAGCATGATGTTTCCATTAATGCCTATGCCATGCAAGATCATTGCCACGGTACACTACCGAAGGCATTCCATATAGAGTCATCGTTGCTCTAAGTTCTGACTTGAAAGTGTGATGATCATCATTAATGGAGCATTGTCCCATGTGAGGAAATAAAAGAGGCCAAAGATGCCCACCAAAATAAAAAAGATGCCAAAGAGCCCACGAAAAAAATGAGAGAAAAAGAGAGAAGGGACAATGTTACCACTTTTTCCACACTTGTGCATATTAAGCACCATGATCTTCATGATTGAGAGTCTCTCGTTTTGTCAACACAATATAGCTAGTGGGAAATTTTCATTTTATAACTTGGCTTGTATATTCCAATGATAGGCTTCCTCAAAATTGCCTTAGGTCTTCGTGAGCAAGCAAGTTGGATGCACACCCACTAGTTTTCTTTAAGAGCTTTCACATACTCTTAGCTCTAGTGCATCATTTGTATGGCAATCCCTACACATTCACATTGATATCTATTGATGAGCATCTCCACAGCTCATTGATATGCCTAGTTAATGTGACTATCTTCTCCTTTTTTGTCTTGCAACCTCCACCACACTCCACACCATCTATAGTGCTATAACCATGGCTCACGCTCATGTATTGCGTGAGAGTTGAAAAGGTTTGAGAAAGTAAAGATGTGAAACAATTACTTGGCCAATACCGGGGTTGTGCATGATTTAAATTCGTTGTGCAATGATGATAGAGGATAGCCACCCTATATGCTTTTGTAGGGATAACTTTGTTTTGGCCTTGTTATTTTGAAAGTTCAGGATTACCTTGCTAGTTTGCTTGAATTATTATTGTTTCCACGTCAATAGCAAACTATTGTTTTGAATCAAATGGATCTGAACATCCACGTCACATAAGAGGAGTTACAAAGGACATCTATGCTAGGTAGCATGAAAGCATCAAAAATTCATTCTTTATCACTTCCCTACTCGAGGACGAGCAGGAGTTAAGCTTGGGGATGCTTGATATGTCTCAAACGTATCTATAATTTTTGATGGTTTCACGTTGTTATCTTGTCATCTTTGGATGTTTTATGTACCTTTTATATCTTTTTTGCGATTAACTTATTAATTCGATGCCAAGTGTCAGTTCCTGTTTTTTCTGTGTTTTTGGCTCTTTTCAGATCTGATTCTGCAACGAAGTCCAAACGGAATAAAATCCCCGAAATGATTTTTTCTCGAACGAGAGAAGGTCAGGGGGCCTGTGGGCCAAGCCAGGAGGACTACAAGGAGCCCACAAGCCCCCACTCCGCCACCAGGGGGGAGGCGGTGGTGGGCAGGCTTGTGGCCTCCCTGGCGCCCCCCTCACCTAGATCTTTGCCCTATATATTCCCTAAAATACAGCAAAAAATCAGGGGATCCATGAAAATACTTTTCCGCCGCCGCAAGCTTCCGTTTCCGCGAGATCTCATCTGGAGACCCTTCCCGGTGCCCTATCGGAGGGGACTTTGGAGTTGGAGGGCTTATTCATCATCATCATCGCCCCTCCAATGACTCGTGAGTAGTTCACTTCAGACCTACGGGTCCTTAGTTAGTAGCTAGATGGCTTCTTCTCTCTCTTGGATCTTCAATACAAAGTTCTCCATGATCTTCATGGATATCTATCCGACGTAATCTTCTTTGGCGGTGTGTTTGTCGAGATCCGATGAATTGTGGATTTGTGATCAGATTATCTATGATACATATTTGAGTCTTTGCTGATTTCTTATATGCATGAGTAGATATCCTTGTAAGTCTCTCCGACTCTTGGGTTTTGTTTGGCCAACTAGATCTACGATTCTTGCAATGGGAGAAGTGGTTGGTTTTGGGTTCTTACCATGTGGTGACCTTTCCCAGTGACAGTAGGGGCAACAAGGCACACATTGAGTAGTTGCCATCAAGGGTAACAAGGTGGGCTCTGTTGTTGATATGAGATTGTCCATCTACATCATGTCATCTTGCTTAAGGCGTTACTCTATTCTTTTGGACTTAATACACTACATGCATGCTGGATATCGGTCGACGTGTGGAGTAATAGTAGTAGATGCAGAAATTATCGGTCTACTTGTTTTGGACGTGATGCCTATAGATATAATCATTGCCATAGATGACGTCACGACTTTGCGCGGTTCTATCAATTGCTCAACAGTAATTTGCTCACCCACCATCTACTTGCTTTCATGAGAGAAGCCACTAGTAAACACTACGACCCCGGGTCTATTCACATATATCGTTTACACCTCCGCTTTTACTTTGCTTTGTTACTTTGCTGCTTTCAGCTCTCACTTTGCGAACAATCTATAAGGGATTGACAACCCCTTCATAGCGTTGGGAGTAGGTTCTTTGTGTTTGTGAAGGCACTTGTGAAACTCCTTCACTGGATCGATACCTTGGTTCTCAAAACTGAGGGAAATACTTACCACCGTTGCGCTACGTCACCCTTTCCCCTTCGAGGGAACACCAACGCAAGGCTCCAAGGCCACGGGGAAATCCTTTGCATATTTGCCTAGGAAGTCCCTAATGGTGTAGCCGTAGCAGAAGGATTCCTGGTGCCATTGCTAAGGAGAATCAAGACAAGAACAGTCTCCCGTCAGCACGTGTTTTGGTGCCGTTGGAAGGTCTTTTGTTGCAGTAGCAATCTCTCACTAAAATTTCAAGACGAAATTGTGTTCTCCACGACTGTGCATCGTTGCTATAGTTCGTCGTTTCGAGACACCACGTGATGATCGGGTGTGATAGACTAAACGTTCACATACAACGGGTGCAAAATAGTTGCACACGCGGAACACTCGGGTTAAGCTTGACGAGCCTAGCATGTGCAGACATGGCCTCGGAACACAAGAGACTGAAAGGTCGATCATGAATCATATAGTTGATATGATTAGCATAGGGATGCTTACCACTAAAACTATCATCAACTCACGTGATGATCGGACTTGAGCTAGTGGAATTGGATCATGAACCACTCACATGACTAGAGAGATGTACTTTTTGAGTGGGAGTTTAGCAAGTAATTTTATTAAGTTAAACTCTAATTATCTTGAACATAGTATAAGTCCACTTTGAATATATTTGTGTTGTAGATCATGGCTCACGCGACAGTCACCCTGAATTTTAATACATTCCTAGAGAAAGCTAAGTTGAAAGATGATGGAAGCAACTTTGTAGACTGGGCTCGTAATCTTAAGTTGCTCCTACAAGCTGGGAAGAATGATTATGTCTTTAATGCTGTGCTAGGAAATGAACCACCCGCGACGGCTGACCAAGATGTTAAGAACGCTTGGTTAACACGTAAGGAGGACTACTCAGTAGTTCAATGTGCAGTCTTGTATGGCTTAGAGCCGGGACATCAATGTCGCTTTGAGCGTCATGGAGCATATGAGATGTTCCAGGAGTTGAAGTTTATCTTTCAGAAGAACACCTGAATGGAGAGGTATGAGACCTCCGATAAATTCTATGCTTGCAAGATGGAGGAGAATTCGTCTGTCAGTGAACACGTGCTCAAAATGTCTGGGTACTCAAACCGTCTATCTGAGCTGGGGACTGAACTCCCGCAAGAGGCTATCACTGACAGAATTCTTCAATCACTGCCGCCAAGCTATAAGGGCTTTGTGTTGAACTACAACATGCAAGGGATGAACAAGTCACCCGGCGAGTTGTTCGCGATGCTGAAAGTCGCAGAGTCAGAACTCCGTAAAGAGCATCAAGTGTTGATGGTGAATAAGACCACTAGTTTCAAGAGAAATAGCAAAGGAAAGAAGTGTAATTCAAAGAAGAGCGGCAAGCCTGTTGCCAATCCGACGAAGAAACCCAAAGCTGGACCTAGGCCTGAAACGGAGTGCTATTATTGCAAGGGTATGGGTCACTGGAAGCGCAACTGCCCCAAGTATCTAGCTGATAAGAAGGCGGCCAAAGAAAAATCAGGTATATTTGATATACATTTTATTGATGTGTACTTAACCAGCTCTCGTAGTAGTGCCTAGGTATTCGATACCGGTTCTGTTGCTCATATTTGCAACTCGAAACAGGAACTGCGGAATAAGCGAAGGCTAGCCAAGGATGAAGTGATGATGCGCATGGGAAATGGTTCCAAGGTTGATGCAATCGCCGTCGGCACAGTTTCTCTTCAGTTACCATCAGGATTAGTTATGAACTTAAATAATTGTTATTTAGTGCCTGCGTTAAGCTTGAACATTATATTTGGATCTTATTTATTGCGAGACGGTTACTCGTTTAAGTCAGAGAATAACGGTTGTTCTATTTCTATGAGTAATATCTTTTATGGTCATTCAACCAATGTGAGAGGATTGTTCATATTGAATCTTGATAGTGATAATACACATATACATAACATTGAGACCAAAAGAGTTAGAGTTAACAATGATAGCGCCATGTTTTTGTGGCACTGCCGCTTAGGTCATATTGGTCTAAAGTGCATAAAGAAACTCCATACCGATGGACTTTTGGAGTCACTTGAATTTGATTCACTTGACACGTGCGAACCATGCCTCATGGGCAAGATGACTAAAACTCTGTTCTCCGGAACAATGGAGCGTGCAAGTGACTTGTTGGAAATCATACATACTGATGTGTGTGGTCGGATGAGTGTGGAGGCACACGGCGGATATCGTTATTTTCTCACCTTCACTGACGATTTGAGTAGATTTGGTTATGTCTACTTGATGAAGCACAAGTATGAAACATTTGAAAAGTTCAAGCATTTTCAGAGTGAAGTTGAAAATCATCGTAACAAGAAGATCAAGTTCCTACGGTCTAATCGTGGGGGTGAATATCTAAGTTTCGAGTTTGGTGCTCACTAAAGACAATGTGGAATTGTTTCACAGTTGACACCGCCTGGAACATCACAGCGTAATGGTGTGTCCGAATGTCGTAATCGTACTTTATTAGAGATGGTGCGATCTATGATGTCTCTTACCGATTTGTCGTTATCGTTTTGGGGTTATGCATTAGAAACAGCTGCATTCTGTAAGTGCATCTAGTGCCCCTTAGTGATTTTGGTGGTTTGAAGACTTATAGGTTAAGTATCTAATGTGTTCATGAGTGTACACAGGATCTATAAGTCACTGAGGAGTTTGAAATATTTGATGAATATCGACCCCTAAAAATGTATATCTTCGATTGAAGAAATTGGTCTGAAGCTGAAGAGTTGAATCGCGAAGAATCTGCGATGAAATTGATATTCCTCATGAAGATATTGAAATTGAGGAATTATGTGTGTCCTGAAGAAAATAATTCTGAAGACTTTGAAGCATGATGATTTACTCTTTCTGTTTTGTTTTCTTCACACTTGAGTAATAGGAACACCGTACTGTTAAAGGGGGTCGAAGTTACACTTTGGAATGAATTTCCTCATGATGCTCAACCCAATCCTAATCCTACCAAAAGCCTCAAGTGAGGAATACGAGTGACATGAGGGCTCTCATAGTTGAGGGTTCCGACCGTTTCGATAGCCACGCCACATCATTGGTCTTATCCACACCAATAGTCATGTTATGTAAGGGCATTAGTGTCAAATCATGTCAGGATGCTCCCAGGCTATAAATAGCCGCCCCCCACAACCATTAGCTGGTCGGCTGCTCCGTTAGAAACTGACACTTGTCATAAGAGCAACCCAATTCCTCAGAGTCTTCGAGAGTAATTCATCAGTGAGGAAATACCCCAAACACCAAGCCACAAACCTAGAACCAAGTGATTGAGCATCACTGAAGAAGTTGTTCCTATGTGGGACTGAAGCCTTTTACCTTCGAGGACTGTGCATCCTCCAGACGGTTAGGCGTCATGGTCTAGAGCAATTGAGCAGTCAATTGTGGATCGTCGGGTGACCAAGTTTGTGAGGGTTTGGAAGTCTGCCCTGAAGACTTACCATGAGTTTTGGGCGAGGACTGTGTGTTCTTAGCCAAAGAAGAATACAGTAGGGACTATGTGTCTTTTGGTTTCAATACCAAGCCGCTCCAAACCTAATGTACAACTGTCACAGCAGTTGGAACTGGGTCATCAACTACTGTCTTCGCTATGAAATGGGTTCTAATTCCTCATCTCCTTACATTTCTCAGATTATGTGTTGATGACTTCCACTCTCACTGTTTGAAGAATTTGCTGAAGACTTTCTCTGAAATTCCTCAACCCCAAATTATTCACGCTAGTTAATCCTCATCTGTTTTCCGCGTGCCTGCTCGTTGTGCAATCTGTTTTCACATTCCTCACACTGAAAAACTGATGTTGTCAAACTTTGCACTCCTGATCCTTTACTGTTTCCGCTGTAAGTTAGTCATCAGTGAGGAATTTCCTCAAAACGAATTTCCTTAGTGATGAAATTCTAAAAATCTCCTATTCACCCCCCGCCCCCTCTAGTCGATATAACCCACTATCAATTGGTATCAGAGCAAGATACTCCCTTGTTCTGTGTGATTTTGGTTTAACCACCTGGAGTTTTAGTTATGTCGACTGCAGGCATGATTAAGGTTACTGCAGCATGTCCTACTTTCAAAGCAAAGAGCTTTCCCTTTTAGAAGACCAAGATGCAGATGCATCAACAAGCTATTGACAATGATCTCTGGTATATTGTGGAACATGGCGTCCCCATCATCTCTGCTAGTGTCTCTGCTGCTGATGTGAAGAAATTCAAGCAACTTGATTTTCAAGCAAAGAATATCATCTGTGGCCATCTGAGCCTAGGCCAGTTTGGAAGAGTGAGTGCTTTGGGCTCTGCAACGCTTATCTGGGAAAGACTGTGCAAAGTAAATGAAGGAGTATCAACCCAGCGTGACTCTCGTGTTGATGTTCTTCGCAATCTCTTCAATCGCTTCAAGAGGCATGACAATGAAAGCTGCCAAGATACCTTTGATCGCCTCACTGACATATCAAATGAACTACAAGCACTTGGAGCTCGAGACATCACTGATCAGGAAGTTGTGAAGAAACGACTAAGATCTTTGGATTCTTCATTTGATACTTTAGTCTTGATGATTCAAGAAAGACCAGACTACAAGATGCTTGATCCAGCTGATATACTCGAAAGGCTCAATACTCAGGAATTCCAGCAAGAAGAAAAGAAAGATCTATATGGACCAAGCTATTCTAGACCACGTGCACTGAAGGCTAGAGCAATTTCCTCATCTGAAGAAGAAGACTCAGATGACAGCATTGGTGACCCTGAAAAATTTGGACAGGAGCTTGCAATGCTCGTGAGGAAATTCCATAGGTTTACACGACGTGGCCAGTTCGGTAAATCTTCAAGAAGAGACATGAGGAAATCAGAATCTTCATCTGAGGACTACAAGAAAAGAACCTGCAACAAATGCAAGAAATCAGGTCATTACATTGCTGACTGTCCCCATTGGGGAAAGGAATCAAAGAAGAAGAAATACAAGGATGACAGTTCTGATGACTCGAAGAAGAAGAAGAAATCTTCAAAATCCTCATCTTCAAAGCCCTCATCGCACAAGAAGACTAGTTTTAGAAAGGCTCGGGCACTTATTGGCAAGGAAATGGATTCCGAGGCAGAATCTGAGGAATGTGATGAAGAAGAGGGTTCTGATGAAGACTCAGAATCCGGATAGGCCAGTCTTGCACTTGCAATCACTTTCGTCAGCAAGTCAATCTTCAACCTTGAAGAAGATGATAACACCATCCACACTGATGACTATGCTCATGACTTCGCTCCAACCTATTGCTTCATGGCAAAAGGTTCAAAGGTACCGAATGATGCTTCCTCCTCTGATTCAAGTGACTGTGAACCTGATGATTAGAAAAAACCCAGTTACGGTAAACTTGCTATCATTGCCACTAAACAACAAACTGCCCTGGAAAAGCTTCAGAAACTGCTAGATAGAAGTGATGATCTGTTGGATGATGAAATGAATCTTACCCAAATCCTCACTGAAGATGTGAGAAGTCTTCAGTCTAGATTTGATAATCTTCAAGATCGTTATGATACACTCCTCGCTGATCATGAGAAACTTTCCTATGAATTTCTTGAAAGGAAGCTTGATCTAGAGGAGCTGAGGATTTCTCATGATGATCTTCGTATGGAAAATGATTCATTACTAGCTCAACAGATCAGCGCTGCTCAAGCTGAATTCATTCCTCCATGTCTTAAATGCATTGAACGCAAAACTGCTAATTCTTCACCAGAATCATCAAATGCTTCTATTGCTACAAATTCTTCAACTGCACCTGTCGTGTCTATTTCCTCACTTGAGGAAAACACAAATGTTACTGATGAAAATGCACGGTTGAAGGAATTGTATGTGACAGGCATATACAAAAGCCTCAAAGGACATCAAACCCTTTGTGATGTGCTCAAAGAGCAGATCTTGAACAGGAACCCGAGGAAAGAAGGAATTGCCTTTGAGAGGGAATTGAATGCTGATGGATCTTATTGGAAACCTGAGCAGTATCCCAAAACCTCATGGGTTGCTGCTACTGGGCCTCCTTTTGATCCATCCAATCTAACTGGCTTTTCATGTGAATTATCCTATTCCCTCAGATGAGTCATTTGACTCCAACTATAAACTGTTCAAAAATCAATTTGGTGAAGTATTTGCTCGATATGTTGGAACTAACTGCAGGAATGACCCTCCTTTGAGGAAAATTTGGGTTCCCGAAAGTTGTATTGAAAATCTTCAGGTGAATGTCCTCATGACACCATCAATGAAGAATCTGAACCCCAGATCAAAATCCTCAGGAGGACCAAAGTCTTCAAGAGGATCAAAATCCTCAACTGGTCAAAATTATGCTCGTTCCCGTGCTAATACTTCTAACATGCAGGGAAACTACAAGGAATATGAATATGAGCATTACTCTTCAAATCATTATGTTCATAAGTCCTCAAACCAGTTCTCTACATATTCATGTGAGTACTTTAACCCCCCTACTGTTAAGAGAAGTGCATTAGCTTCAATGCCACCTTTCTCATATGGTGCTCGCAGGATGATGAATGCTTTACCACCCCTTCAGATGTGGGTGGTGAAGAAATCGAACTAATCACTTTTGCAGGTCAGGTCTCCAGATGAAAATCATCATCTGAAGAATTTGCTGGAGACCTGAGGAAATGCTTGATAGGACGCAAGCTAATATTGATGAAATAGAAATATTTCACACGTCCTTATAATTCTGTTGTGATGAAATTCTTATCTAATGAAATTGATATCATATTCTTCAAATCTGAAGCATATGAGATGGTAAGCTGTACTAATTCATTTGTAGGATGACAAACCCAAGAATATTGAGTGGGTTCTTGATAGTGGTTGCACACATCACATGACTGGTGATAAAAGCTTGCTGATGAATATGCCACTAACTCAATCACCTCTGAAGCAAATCACATATGCTAACAAAGGTAAAAGCAAGGTATTGGGACTTGGCAAAGTGGCTATTTCCAAGGATAGGCATATGGACAAAATGATGCTTGTTGAATCCCTTAGTTTTAACCTCATGTCAGTCTTGATGCTTTGTGATCTTGATATGATTGTTATCTTTGGCAGATATAGATGTGTAGTCATCATGGAATCTGACAGATCCAAAGTCTTCAAAGGTGTAAGAAGAGGGGATTTGTACATTGTTGATTTCTCTATAGGTCCTCAACCAGCCACTTGCTTACTAGCAAAAACCTCAGAAGGATGGCTGTGGCACCGAAGACTAGGTCATGCAGGCATGAGGAATTTGCACACGCTCGTGAAGAAGAAGCATGTCATCGGCATCGAATCAGTCAAATTCCTCAAGGATCATCTCTGCGGTGCATGTGAATCTGGGAAAATGACCAGATCCAAGCATCCCTCGAAGACTATCCTGACCACTACACGTCCCTTCGAATTGCTTCATATGGATCTATTTGGACCTACTCACTATGCCACACTAACCAATGCAGCATCTATATATGGCTTCGTCATAGTTGATGATTATTCCATATATACATGGGTGCATATCATCGTCTATAAAACTGAAGTGCAGGAAATCTTCAAACGATTCTCTTCAAGGGCCTCGACGAACTTTGGCATCAAGATCAAACATATTAGGAGTGATAATGGAACATAGTTCAAAAACACTGGTCTTGATGATTATCTTGATGAACTTGGTATTACTCACGAATTATCTGCTTCTTATACTCCTCAGCAGAACGGTGTCGTCGAAAGGAAGAACAGAACTCTGGTTGAGATGGCAAGAACTATGCTTGAAGAATATCAGACTCCTCCTCGCTTTTGGCCTGAAGCAATCAACTGTAATGCCCCAAGTGTGTACCTTACCATATTTGGAACCTTCTCTATGTGGGTCCAACTTGTCATTAACATGAGATTATGTGCATGCGATATTTCATGTGATGCTTCCCTTGTTTTCTTTCCTTTTGCATGCAGGCATCCATTCCATCCCATTCATCCTTGCCTTTGTATTGTTGTTCTTGTGTTCCATGAGTTGTGATGTGATGATGGTATGTGTGATAAGTGGACTTGTGGACTGGTGCAATGGTAGTAGGAAGCTATGTGGTTGCTCTAGGTTTATAAAACTTCCCCCTCTCTTTTATCTTAAGCCCTATATTCACTTGTCCCATCCTTGTCTTAAAAATGTCCATGATTTGGTATATTTTGTGGTGGATGTCAAGATGTGTTTTTGCTGTTTTGGAAGTTGGTTTGTGAGGTGCAATTATTCACAAAAAAGAGGATCAAATTTTGTTTTTCAAATATTTAGTTGCTCCAATAATCCCTTTTCTATTTTTGTTAAATAGGTCATAATTCCTTATGACCAGGGGTATGTTGCTTTATTTTTTTAGCTTCTTCAAATTTGCCTAGGTAATACTTTTCCTTCCTCTGTTTGTTTCTAAATAGAAGACCTCTAGGAGTCTTTTCTCTTACCAGGAGCCAGATGGGCCACCTCCTTCCTCCGGAGGCCCATCACTACTCGCTGCCTCCCCAGCTAGAGCCCAAGCAGCACGACCGCGTCCTTCCTGACGCCGTTCCCTCCCAGCGCGCACGCTTTCTGTTAGCATCAGAGAGAGAGAGCGAGCATGCCGTGAGGTCTCACGGACGTCGAGGTCCCCCCTTATAACGCGTTGGCGTCCGTGCCTCCCCCCTCCTCCTAGGGTTCCTCCTCTCCCCTCATCCGCCGCCGCCACTTCTCTCCTTCCCCATCTCTCTTCTCTGTCAGGTAAGTCGTCTGTAGACAGTAGCAGAGAGAGGGAGTACTCGCCGCGTCTACCCCGCCTACGTCGCCGTCCGGCGAGTCCGCCATGTCCAGGAGCTCGAGCCTCGACCCCGGGTTCCATTCCCGGCACTAGGAGCCCCGGGGATTGACCGCTCCGACGGCCCCGAGTACGTCAAGGCCGTGCCCGTGGCGTTCTTCCACCTCTTCTTCGGTTCGGCAGCAGGATCTTCTCTGAGCCTCTTCTTCCTCTCCGGCTGGCCTCCTCCTTCAGATCGGATCCCCCCTTCCTTCCCAAGGTGAGGCCGCACCTCCCCCTTCCTTCCTCCTCCGTAGTTCAGCCCGGATCCGACGAGTGCGTGTGCGTTCTCTCTGTTCAAACAGCAGCAGCAGGTTGATGGTTGGAGGTAGTAGATGCGTGAGGTAGTGCATGTGGGTGTGTTGTGGAGAGAGGGGCTCCCTCCCCACTCATGCTAGCAGCGCCGCGGCCAGGGAGTTTCCCTCGTCGTTCTCCCTGTCGCCGAGTTCTCTGTCGAGCAGAGCAGCAGCATGTTTCCCTCGTGTGATGTGGTGTGTGGTGCAGTGCTAAGGGGATGTTGTGCCTGTATGTTGTGCACAAGGGGCTCCTCCCCTCGTAGGGCATCGTCGGTAGTAGAGGTGGCTCGCCTCTCCTCTTGGCGCAGCAGCAGCAGCAACGTCGAGGCAGCCCCGTCGTTCTCCCTAACGCCGGTGCGCCCCTGTAGACAGGTGCACAGTAGCAGTAGCCTTTCTTGCTTCAGTACCCTCCTCTGTTCAGTCATCGATTCGTAGCCTAGTGGTAGCAAGTGCGTGTGCCTAATGAGAAGGGCGCGGGTTCGATTCCCCCCTTCGGCACCTTTATTTTTGATTTGCGTTGTTTGCACAGTAGCACAGTAGCAAGGTAGTAACCTTACCTTGCATGGTCCTCTCTATTCTGTCGATCTAATGACAGAAGCAGAGTGGTATGAGCTGCAGGTGGTGTTCAGGGGCTCTGGGGTTCGAACCCCAGAGAGACCCCCATTTTCTTTTCCTTCCTTTCTAGTCTTTTTCCCTTGCTTTGTTTGCTTACTTGTGACTAGATCAATGGGTGACAAGTGTCATTATATTTTTTACCTCTTGCTTGATGGAGGAGTGGCAGAGAGCATGTATATGTGTTCATGTGTGTTATGGTAGATGTGTGTGTGTGGGTGCTTGAGGGTGAGTGTGTGTGCAAGTGTGTGTGTGGATCTACACACATGCTTGTGCAATTGCACAATCACTTGAGATCAAGCCTTGTGTGTTAGTGGATTTGTGCATGTGTGTGAGAGTGTTGCACACACATGAGGTGTTGCTAGTGTAGGTATGCATGTATGTGTAGCCTTTATATCACTTGCTTGATAGCCTTCCCTTATGTTGTACTTGGGGTCTTAGGGCTTATGATGAGTTTGTGGTATGACATGTATGTGGTAAAACAGCCCCATATGCAAGTGGTGCCCCTCCTCATGTTTAATATGAGAGAGAGCATGATGTGTGTGTGTGGGTGACTTAGTGAGAAGTATTTGTATTGTTGATGTGCTTGACACCAACATGGGGTCCAAACCCTCATGTCCATATTGTCTTTGTGCACATGAGCATAGCTATGTGATAGTTGTTCTAGTGAGATGTAGCGACCCGACTCAAGACGAGTCAAGCCTCTGTGTTTCTGTGCCATCCCTGGATCAGTATGCTGGCACACACAATACATCAATGTATATATCAAAGTGCAATCACATGTAAAATAGCATAAAACTGATATATACCTTAAATATCTCAGCGGAAGCAGTCAAGGGAGTGGAGTCCCCATAAACACCAACGACAAGTTGAGTGTAGACCGTAACCCTGAATCGTACTCTTACTCGTCGATGAAAATATCTGCAACATAAGACGTTGCAGCCGTGTAGGTCAGCATATTGAATATGCCGGCAAGTCACATAAGAGAGGGGTGAAAAGTAATCATCTATAATATATGCATATGTGGCAGGTGGGGCTATAAGTTTTTAGTGAAAAGCAAGTTTTCTCCTACATCAAGAGAGGGCTAAAAGCAAAATATTACTACGCTGTTGGTTGTTAATGAGATGGTTCCGCCAACCAGTTCTCATACCCATGTTGTCAATAATACCCACATCAATATTATTATTTGTGTTGAGAATTTCAGATAACTTCAGTTCCTTTGGCTCAAGTTGTCCATGACCGTGGACACGGCTAATCGATTAGGTTTGAGTACTCTGCAGAGTTTTGCACACGTTCCCCACAAGATTTGATCGCCTCCGTGTATGTCCTCTCACTTCAGGGTGTTTGAAGACCGGATGATCAAAACATGGTCTTTCAACGGGTCCCTCTGAATCCCTGTCGATGCCCATCCATTCCTACCGTTCGTCTACATCTGCTAGCACCGCCTGTCCAGAGTTGCCGCATTGTCCAACCAAGCCAGAGCCCATAATGACTTGTGGATGTGCAGGTAAGCCTTGGGTCTTGAAAATATCCGTCCGTCTCTTTGAGCCTGGGTGAAGCTTTACGCAGGATGACATGGCCTCTCCAGCATCCCGGGCATCCACTGGGTTTTCCAGGGAGCCGATCAACCGTCCTTCACCCAGAGTTGCATTGCGTCCAGGGTCTTGAAAATCTTGTCTTAGTCCGGTCTTGATTATTATATCAACCTCGCATCACTCGTGGTATACACTCAACTGATAACCCGTCTACACAAGCATAGCATTAAGAAATTGTCGTCCCGGGGCCAAGTATAGGGGTTGTTGTGTGCCTACCACATGATACTACAATCTATACTAAAATTTCCAAGTACCTACTCAGCATGCAATTGGGCATAGGATGGTAGAACTACGATGCATAAAACATAGGTGATAGTATGATCAAAGTGACTTGCCTGGTGATGTTGACGAAGAAGAATTTCTCAAGAAAATAACTTGATAGACTACTCGTCACTCTCCGATGAAATCTATATAAGAAACATATCATTCACATAAGCACTCATACTAGCAATCATTCTAGCAATCAAAACAAAAGAGAGAGCGAATAGGAATCCGAAGGAAACTTCAAATAAGACTAGAGAGTCTTCTACTACGTCAAACACTAAATAGTTTTTGTCTAATAGAAAATAATAACAAGGAACTAAGATATAAATCTAACTAAGATAAAATAAAGTATTTTCACAAAACTTTTTGAAAGTATTCCCAAACGGGATTTGAAACAGTGTAGAAACCAATCGCAAGTTACTAAGGAACTAGAATTGATTCCATGATAACAAATAGAAAAAAATAAAAACTTGTTGCAAAACTACTGTTAACTAACTTAAAACCAAATATAAACTTTCTCAAATATAAAAGAAACTAATTTAAAAACAAATATAGAAAAAGAAATAGCTATAATCCTAAAAGAACTAAAACAGAATCTGTTTTGGTAAAAAACCCAATTAAAAATATTTTAAAACAACTGAAACTTAAACTACTGAAAGATATGATCAATAGGAAGCAGCAGCAAAAAGAATAAAATTAAAAGCTATTTTTAAACTCCCGGAATAAGCAAAACAAGATTTAACTCAAATCTGATCTAACTCAATTTTTATAAATCCAAACATAGACAAGTTATATATCTACAGAAACTGCATAAAATTTGTGATCCAACGCAAAAAGAATCACCTAATTCGGAGGTATAGACTAATAGATATGAATTTTCTAAGATTGCAATTTTCTGAAAAAACTGCAATACGGGATTTCGTGAATCTCACCGGAGTTAGTCGCCGGAGTTGGAGAAGACGACGGGAAGGTGGCTCCGGTGGCCGGCCGAGGCAGCGGAGGAGTCCAGGCGGGGGAGGAGGGCTCTGACCGAAGGTTGCTGGTGCCGGCGGGGCGTGGGGCGACGGGAGGAGGCAGCAGGACCTCCGGCGAGTTCCTGTTGAAGATGAACTCCGGCGAGGCGGGGGCTGCGGCTAGAGGCGAGGAGAGGTATGGTTCTTGGAGAAAAAGGATAGAGGAGGGTGTGGGGGTTCTTATAGGGGCGACGGGAGGTGCTGGGAGGGAAAGAGCTTCGCGAATCCCGGAGGTGGGGATTCTCCTCTCCATGGAAGGTAAGTTCTGTGTCACGTGGAGAAGAGATGGAGGTAGGAGATGATCTCATGTTGGGCTAGAATAGGTATGTCTTAATGGGCCAGCATGCAATTCCTAATAAAAGGGATTTCCTTCCTATTTTCAAAACTAGGAAACTAAAACGTTAAAAAGGAAATCAAATCAATTCGGAATAAAGAGTTTTTATATACTAAAATTATCAGAAAAATAAAATATAGATGATGGGCATTTTTCCATGGCAAAAATAAAAACTTCAGGAATTTTTTTTTCCAAAAATCCCTAAAAGCATTATTTCTTTTTGCAAATAATTTTCAAATGATCCTGTAAGTTTGAGGGTCTAAATAACATTCAAAATGCCAGTGTATTTGAGGGTCATGTTCCTCCGCTCTTTAGAATGTATTTCCCGGCATTTCTTGCATGAAGAAAACGGATAGAAATGCAAGAGAATTCAAATGCAAATATCTCCGTTCAAATTATTTATAGTTGAAGAAGTCATGTCATCTTCTCTCTTTGCTTTTAAAAGCTTGAATTTGAATTCACCGGAGAAGGGGAAAGTCATTTTATTCCCTCTCATTCAAAAGTTTCGAAAATTTTCAAATTTCACACAAGTTTCAGTCACTCAGCAAACAAACAAACAAACAATTTAATAATTATATTAACATTCCAAAATTTATAATTTTGGGATGTTACATGAGAGTTGCATGAAATGTTGCACTATTCACTATGTTGGATTCTATGTAGTTTTCCCTTCCTAGTTTGAGCTCACTTGCTCCGAGCAAGGGCATATGTTTTACATATGTTTTTGGGGTATAAAGATCCCAGGAATCCAATGGTGAAATCATTTTTGCCATTGGAACATTTTTCGGGAGAAGTCCTATTTGCATTTTCTTCTAAGTTTAGAGCTTGGTTCCATGAATTGTGATGTGCTCTTGTGTTTGTTTCTTGCTTGTGCTAGTAGAGGGTGACCCCCTATACCACATGTTGGTTTCAATTCATGATTTGGAATCCATGTGTGCAAGTTGTGCCCATACAAAGTAGTTGTGTGGCTGAAATTCCAGCTTAGTGAAAATCTGGAATTTTCACTAAGTCTGAGAATCTGTTTATATTTTCTTCTCGTGTAGATGAGGTTGTGCTGGTCATTGTGTTGAGATCTAGCCCTAGAATTCAACTAAGAAGTTGGACCTGATATGTTTTGTCTAGCTCCCTGTAAAATTTCATGTCATTTGCAGCGCTGTAGGTATTGTTTTGGCTGCTGTCAAAAAGCTTCAGAGCAAAGACAAAAAGTTAGGTGCAGGAATTTTCACTAAGTCCGTGTGATCTGATGGTTTTGGGAAAGTTTGCAGCCTTGTATCCTCCTGTGTTTAATTCATTTTTGTGTGATTCTTGCTTGTGCTGGTAGTATTCTTGGCTAGCTACAGCCACATATATTATTTGTCACACTTGGGTGGTTGTAGGTGCTTTGCATGTAGCTCACAAAGTGCTATGATGTAGTTTATGGCAGATTGTGTAGTTTTGTCATGTTGATGTTTGTGAGTGCTTAGTTGATGTTGTGGTGTTCTTCTTTGCTCCACCCCATCCATGATGGTTTTTTATATGTCTTGGCAACCTGGGAATACCACATTTGTGCCATTTGAGTGTGTGGTGATCATTTTGACACGTAGGGCTTCATATCGTGTTTCGTTGATTCCCGTTGATCCGTAGCTCCGATTGTATTGTTCTTTATATGGTTTTGCATCGTTTTCACGAGACGCATCTGATCATGTAATTCTCATGCATGTCAAAATAGGTTAGCATGAATTTCTGTCCAGGAACTTGTTTTAGCTCCTTAAGCTTGTGTTAGTGATAGAAATAGTGATGCATGCTCATTCTTCATCTCATGCATCATGTGCTTGTTGCATCTTGAGGTGCTGTTGTTCATTGGATGTTATTCTTATGTTGGGTAGCACCAGGATCGAAGAATGAGTACGTGGATTCGGGAGAGTACGTGCAGGACGAACAAGAACCATTCCAAGCTGAGGATATCACACGCAAGATGATATGACCTTGATTACATCTCTAGACTTGTTATGCTAGTTTGCGTTTCCATGTCATATTGCTCGCTGCCTACCACTGAAATATTTCCCTCTTGATATACCATGAACCCAAACACTGATCCCTTCCTAGCAGACTTGAATGGCTAAGTAGGCTTTGCTCAGCTACAAATGTTAGCGTTGCTAGATGCAGGTGCTTTGACTCATGTGATAACATGAGTTTGATATCATTATCTTAAATTCTGTTATTTAATTAATGCACCTATATACTTGGTAAATGACGGAAGGCCTAGCCTTTTCCCGGGTGCTTTGTTCCGTTATTGCGCCATAGTTACCGGCTACCGGTGTTTGATCCCATATTGATCGCTCCTAACATGTTCGGGGTTGTTATGGGGACACCCTTGATAAATCGCGTAGTGCTAAGGCTTGTCCGGCAGGACCCAACATTGGTGTTAATTTGCTAATCACTTAATAATAATCTGCATAGGGAGTAGCTATCCCAAGGAATTTAATCAACAACCCGGGCCAGTGCTCCTCATGAGTGTTGGTCCAAACTAGAGCACCCTACGGTGCCATCCCGGGGGAACTCGGGAGATTTCTCTAGCCACTGTACGCTTCGCTTATCCGGCGTGTCCCAAGACTGAGATAATCGGGTCTTATCAGGGTCGTCGACACATCGGGAGGTCCTGCTAGTCTTGCCTTACCTTAGCGATATATCTTGCGTATAGGAATCCTAGTGAAGCTTTGGTTTCTCCCAGAGTTGAGGTTTTCCTCTGTCACACCCTGTTTTTCACCCCAAGTATTCTATGTTGCAAAAATCAGAGCTTGTTAAAACTTTTTCAAACAATGTTGTGAGTGCAATGTGAACCCTTGTTTGAGTGTGTGCTTGTTTGTTTGATGACTCAAATGTCACATCCCTAACCCTTAAGCAAGATAGCATTGTGATCATGTCTTCTTTGCATTTGCATCTAAGAAGTTTCAACAAAAACAACAAAGTGGCAAAGGAAAAACTCAAAACCCTAGCCACCATTTCAATTAAAGGAAATTTCAACTAGTTCAAAATCAATGAACCCAAAATGGCCTCAAGAAATGTTCAAACTTTATGATAAATCATGAAAGTAAATGAGCATTGGAGAAAACTATTTTCTTGACACTTTAAGCATTTTAAATAAATGCAAAAGCTACTGGTTTCAAATTTAAAAATTGAAATCAGAAACTATAATTTTCCAAAAATGTTGAAAATTTGGAAATGAGTGGGGATATAATAACAAATATTTCTGGAGGTCTAAAATACTTTTTACTTTTTGCTTTGGAGCTGAATTAATTAGCAAAACAATAATTAGCAAAACAGAAAAACAAAAAACAGACAAAATGGAAAAAAAAAACTTACCTGTCGCCCAAGCCTGGCCCGGCCCATCTCCCCGCTCGTCCCCTCCCTCGCGCCAGTAGGCAGCAGGAGGTGGCCGCCGCCTCGTGCTGGCGACGACGGGGATAAGCTCCCCAGAGCTTCCCCTATCCATTCCCCGCCTCGGTTCTCCTCCTCCTCCCGGATCTCCTCCTCCTCCTTGCTGCCGCCATTAGAGCCGAGCTCGAGCTCGAGCTGCCCGTGCCCCTGGCCATAGGATCCCCTCCCAGAGCACGCCATTAGCTCCGCCTCGTCGCCCTAGTCATCTCTGCAGAAGCTGAAGCTTCCTCGAGCCCTGCAACGCCCGCAACGCCGTCGTCTTCCTCCTCCGGCCGCCGGACCTCTCCCGTCGATTCGTCGCCCCAGGCCTTCCCCGAGCCGTCTAAGCTCTGCTCTGCACTCCCCGTGAGCATGCGGTCATTTCCCCTAAGTTTTCCCCGTCGATCCCCTCCTCTAGCCCTAGTTTCACCGGAGCCCGACGAGGACCGCCGTTGCCGCTCGTCGTCGGTAGCCCTCCGATGATCAGCTCGTCCTTCCGAGGGCACCAGCAGCTCCAGGACGACGCGTAGATGCCGTAGCAGCTAAGAACCGAGCGTAGATCCCCCTAATTCAAAGACCCCGAGGACGCCCGAGCTTTGGCCGCCGCTCCGGCTCGTCGCCGACGCCTCTTCCGGCGACCCTAGCCTCCCAGTTGGTCCTGCCAGATCGGCCACTTCGCGAGCATGCTGTAGCTGCCAACTGCGTGCGTTTTGGTGCTGTGCAGCGCCGTCTAGGTCGCCTCCGGCGAGCCCTCCGCCGCGGGTCTGGTCGCCGGCGACCACCCTCCGGTGGGCGTCGACGTGGCCGACCATTAGGGCGTAATCGCCCTCCCCTCAGT
This sequence comes from Hordeum vulgare subsp. vulgare, assembly GCF_904849725.1. NCBI lineage: Eukaryota > Viridiplantae > Streptophyta > Magnoliopsida > Poales > Poaceae > Hordeum > Hordeum vulgare. Next base: position 245,116,206 of record NC_058518.1, on the reverse strand, counting down.
CGCTGCCAGAGGGCCCCACGCCTGGTCAAACCCCAATTAGGGGCTGGTTAGCGCGGGATTAGTCCCAGAGAGGCTGACCAGTGGGGCCCCCCTGTCAGGTTTGACCTGAACAGGTCGGCTGACCTGCTGACGTCAGCCTCACGCAATAAATAGAATTTCCAGTATAAAACTAATTCAGGAAATTGCTAAAAATTGTAAAAATCATAGAAATTAATCTGTAACTCCAATGAAAATAATTTATATATGAAAAAGTATCAGAAAAATTTAAGGATTCTGATTATGCTATTTTAAACTATGTTTGAAAAAGTTACAGAACCCTAAATTGTGAAATAAGGAATAATTCAATTCTTTTAATCACTTTATAAATGGAATTTGCAAAAATATTCAAATTTCATTATATATGCAATGATCACACACTGCCCTAATTGCAAATCAGTATCATAACATGACATTCATGGATGATAACACCAAGTTGATCTGAGCATCAGGTCGAATCAATTAAACCGGTATCCGAGAATACCCCGTTTGAATTGCTATTCGAATGTGATTCAAATCAACTCTAAACCTAATACATGTTGAAAATAATAACTTATCACTTGCATTCTCATGCCATTCTCATGCATCATTTTGAGTGCATATGATTGTTATTGAATGTTGCCATTCTTTTCGGTAGGCTCCGCACCCCCGGATTCCACCGAATATCCGTCTGACGGATATCGTTCCTCCTCTGAGCAACAAGGCAAGCAACCCTTTTGATCATCCCGATAACTCCTATGTTCTTGCTCCTGCACCTATTTATTGCATTAGGATCAAATGCTTCAACTGCTTTTGCCACGATAGTTGGACCCACCTCCTTTGCATGACTTAACCTTGTCACAGTAAATAGCCGAACCTTGCAACCTAGCATACCTGGTAGTTGCTTGAGCTATGATGTGCCTTATCCTGCTATGCATGCTATGCTTAGAGTTGTGTATGGTCTGTCATCTGGGAGATGAACAGAAATGTGGAATGTGTTCGGTGAGCAAAGGTTGTGTCTTGAACTTGATTTGGTAAAGGTACCCGTGAAAGGCTGTGTAGGAGTACATGGCGGGTTGTTTCATTGGAACTGTCCTTAGGAACTGAGTTCCGTGTATGTAATCCAAGACTAGATACTACCACATGCTGGGCCATGAAATATGACCCCGCTCGGCCTATTAATCGCGTAGTACTCGGTCCAGGAGTTGCAAGTAGTTTCTGGTGTTTATAGTAATGCTGGAGGCCGTGCATGGTGCTGACCTGAGAGGTGGACCGTGATGCGGTAGGCAGTGGCACGGTGTACCAAGTGGCACCCGGATGGTGGGCTTGGGAACCCTGCGCACATCGTTTGAGGCCGTGGCGGAAACCTCGGCCGGACTTCCGTACGGGTTACTCTCAGATAGGCGATAAACCTGGACTAGGTACTAGTGTGGTTAACGGTCGTGGCCGACTCCCTCGCTGGGCTTCCGCTTGAAGGTTGCCGAGGTGCATGACGTGCACATGGCGATAAGTGGCCGAAGCGTGTGTGACGAAGTACACCCCTGCAGGGTTATGATCTATTCGAATAGCCGCGTCCGCGGATATGGACTACTTGGAGGCATATGTTGTTCATAGATAACTTCAATGGCTACTCATAAAATTGTCAAGATAAGCGTGAGTGTCGTGGACGGCATTCCCGTATGGAGACGGGTTGATTCCACGATAGTGTATTGTTGTGGTGTTAGTGGACTCGTGTGCGAGAAATCAAGTTGTCAAACCTAATTTCCAAAAAAGCAAGTTGTCTAGCCACGAGTCAAATGCTGGCTTCCCGCATGAAACCCCACAATACTCTTTGATACCTTGCATAAGTAGTTAGTTCTCCTAAAGTCTTGCTGAGTACCTTCGTAATCATGTTTGCTTAATAAATGTTGCAGAGGTTTCTAATGACCCTAATGGAGGGTTCTTCGTAGACATCGACGACGACGAGTAGCTGGTGTCCCAGCTACGATCTGGCCCTACGTCAGCTCTGTAGTATAGTCAGGCCATGTGCCTTCTAGTTGCTCTGTCTGTACCCAGACAGTTTATAACTCTTCCGCTGGCTTGTATTGTATGACTGCTATTATGGGTCGTGAGACCTTAATGTGTAATATTATGTGTGTGGCTCTTCCGAGCCTCTTAAATAAAGGTTGTATGTTCATGGTTATGTTGTGATGCCATCGATGTATCTATACATATCGGTATGCCATGCGTACGTGTGTCGTACTTGATATGTATGGGGTTCGATTACCTAGTCGTGAACTTTAGTAGCACTCCTTACAAGGAAATGCCCCTTTGTGATCCAACGAGCCTTGGTAGTTCGCTACTGCTCCGGACACATTGGTATACCGGCATGTGTCCTTCTTAGCTGTTGTGTCTGTCCCCTTTGGGGAAATGTCTCGCGACGTAATGGAGTCCTTGTAGCTTGCTACGACTCGTCTACGTTCGCTGATGACCGACACCTGCTTTGTTGGGTCATGTATGCCTGTCCTTGTGCGGTACTGCCACTTTGGTTTATGACTAGACATGTCGATCCGGGTTCTTTGACATTGGATTGCTAGCGACACCTATCGCATACGTGAGTCAAAAGACGCAAACGGTCCCGGCTAAGGTAAGGCTGCAGCCGTGGAGTTAACCGTGCGTGAGACCACAAAGAGATGCGATGTGTTACATGCTGGAATCCTATGGCTTAGGATCGGGGTCCCGATATCAAACCTATGAAAATTATTTATTTTGCTCTCTTCAAAAACCATTTCTCCTTTATATCAAGATCACCTTCATCATGTTGGGATACACTACTAGCTCATGATGCCAAGTGGCACTTCCAACCAAAGTTGGTGATCTGATCCAAATATTATTTTCATTCATTAAAAACATAAATTGGTGATTTAAAATATTATTTTCCTATTTTATATCTATGTCTGTTTCTAAGGCCAGTAATGATATTCCCACAAGGAAAATTACTTTCCTGCCTTAGAATTCTGAGTAAATTCATGAAAGCTCAGAAGGACATATATTTTCCATATATAAGATTTTCAACCCTACTTTATATTAACATTATTTGAGTAAAACCCTGAAAATCATTTCTGTCTGTTTTAGCTTTTTGAGATGTTTCCAAAGGAAATTATCTCAATAAAATCCCATAAAATTACAGGAGCCCTCCCAAACCTTATTAGGTGCTCACCTAAAATATCACCTTGATCCAAGGTGGGGAAGTGCACCTAAAGAGCCCAAAATCCTCTCTGTCCATAGTAGAGTTGGAACAACTTTGCATTGCAAAGTTTCTCCAATGGAGCTAAAACTTTGCAGAGGTGTTTAACAACCCAAATGAGGAATCCACACCAAAGATGAGATTTGTGAGACTCTGTTTGGCCACACTTCCTTTGTAATGGACAGTACTGGTCATTTTGAGACATTTTCAAGTTTACAAAGCCAAACTTGTTCAATAGAGCTCGGATTTGGTGGAACCCCATGTTTTTACCCCAAGACCAAACCTGTTAAGTTTCATTTACAGTGGTGGAGTGGAAGCACCCCAAGTCACTGTCGAACACCTACTGACAGGAAGGTAAAAACCTTCCTAGCCACTGTTTTACCCAATGTCAAGGACCCAAACTTGGTGGATTAGAGCACCAGAACACCCTGAGCACCCAGTCAATCAGCCCCTCCCCAACTCCAAGCACAAGTGACAAGAACTCCAATTTGAGCTGCAGGGCAGTACTGGCAACACTAGTGTTCCTTGCTCCCTTGACCAGCTCGAGCTCCCACTAAACCTCAACGGCTAGGCTCACTCCCAGCAACACTCGGGACATGGAGGACACGTCCCAAGTGCCCCAGAGCGAGCCAGCATGCCGTGGCATGCCAAGACTGTGCTCTGGGCGTGCTGCGGAGAGCCACCAGCAAGGGGCCGACGCTCCGGCCGGTCCCAACCTCCCCAGTTATGTCCAAACACTTCCCCGACAACCATTCAGTGCAAAGCTACCCCAGGGACCCTCTCCCCTCGCGCAAGAGCTCAGGCGACGCGTGCCCGTGCGCGCCCGACGCGGCCGAGCAAGCACGGTCGCTGCGGCTCGACCCCACTCGCTTTCCCTCTGCGGCCGTTGCACCAGGACGTCCTAAACCACGTCCCGAACCTGTGGTTTCACCGCCAACACCTCACTGTGCTCGCACGCGCGCCACGGTGAGCCACCGGAGCGCCCGAGTCGGGTCACCGTCGTTGGCCTATAAATAGGTCCCCCCGGCACTCCAGCACCCTCCAAGCAGCTTCAGCACTAACCAGTAGACACTCCCTAGCCGCCCAATCGAGCTCGTAGAGCCCGGTGCTCGAGATCGACCGAGGCCCCTCCGCCTCGGAGCTCCGGTCGATCTCCGGCTACACGTCGGCTCCTGCGCTGCCCGACCTCCCATTACACTCCCCTTGACACCAGGAACATTTCCCCTAACTTTCCCGAGCGAATCCATACCCCTAGCCCCTACTTCAACACCAACCCGAAACCCTTCCGCCACAAGCAACTCGTTGCCGGCGACCCAGACCACCTCCGGTGACGTCCCGACCACGAGCAGGTAGGCGGAGGCACGAGGGACCCGTTCCCGTTCCTAGCTAGGCCTAAGGACAACGGCAGCCTCGCAGGCGTCCATGTCCACCTCTCTGGGTGGAGGTAGGAGAAGGACCCGATAGGTGGAGCCCACCTGTCGGTGTCCTGGGGCAGCCAGCGGGCGCAGCCGCTGACGCTGACCCCAGGGGCCCGCACGTTAGGTTTGACCAAGGCCCGCGCGCGCCTGGTGGCCAGGCCTGCTGGCTGGGCCAACTGGGTCCAACCCCTGGCCTTTTCCTTTTATTTTTAATCCAGCAAACTAAATGATTTTTTCTAAAAAGATTTAGCCAGTAGAAAAATATAATTCTTCCACCAGTAATTTTCTAAAAATGAGTAGTATTTTATTCTGTAATAGTTGACATTTATCAAAAGAAGAAACTATTTTGATATAATAAAATGATATTAAAAAGCACTTGTTTGCTTTTGTTTGCTTTTAAATAAATATGCTTAGCTAATAAAACTATAGGAAACATTTTCCAAAATAATAAACTGAATTTATTCAAGCCTTGCAACATTTTTAAAAGCACATTGTGATCTGTTTTAGTGAGAGCTAGTATTTATTTATTCCTTTCTCGACGGTAGAGTTACCGAGTGACGGAGGATCCGGAGCGGAAGACCTCGAAGACCCCGGATACCTAGCTGACCAAGGCAAGCAGCCCTTTTGCCATGACTTAAGTATATAAAATGATGCATGCTAGAATAGCAAGTATTTTCCGTTACATGTGATCACGATGCCGGTTCATCATTGATGTGATGGTACCGAAGGCTTCTTCGAAGCACTTGCATTGATAGTAATGATATTCACATGGCTCCTCGGAGCACAAACATGATGAGCTGACCCTACCATCTACGAGGATCATGCTACTGTCATGTTGTCTAGTAAAGTAGAATCACTGCATTGAGCTTGAACCTACCCCGTGAGGGTCATGATATTACCATGTTGACAAGTAATGTTAAGGCATATTATCTCAAGCATAATGTTGAGTTAAATAAAGAGTTTATGAAAACCTCGTCGGGTGCCACTAAATGCCCGAGGGTCATGATGAGTTGGTGATCACTTTTGGTGAAGTGATGCACCGGTGTTTTGGTGTGAGTATGGTTTCGGAAATGGATTAGATTTATGATGTGTCGACCGTCCCAACCTTACCAGTACGACCACGATTCCCCTTTATGGGGCGGGGCTTTGTTGATTACTCTGGCCGGTACTAGCAAAGAGCCACATTACTAGTGGCGGGAGTGATCGGTGTCACTCTCGTGATAGGGTCGTGCCAGGTAGGACGACTATGCCATTATTATGAGTTTCAGGCACACCGTTGGTCCCTGCATGGTTGATACAGTCCAGAGTCGGTGCTCGTAAGACGTACAACATGTGGGCTGGGTACCAATCGAGTGGACCTCTTTGTCTAGTATCATCAGGGGAAAGATGATGATCGGGTACTTACCTCGGGTATATGTGATATACTGCGAGTCGTGGATGACACGGAAGTTTCCCATTTCTCGTGGGTCCAGCGTACTACCTCTGCAGAGTGTAAACTGTTCGAATAGCCGTGTCCACGGTCAAGGACAGTTGGGTGGTGCTGCTTAAACTACGTCCAGTGTTTCTGCATAAACCAAGTGTGTGTACGTGGTGTTAAAAAAGGTGTTGTTATGGTAATCACAATAATATGATCAAGTTCGGTGACTTGACATATAGGGTAAACCCGGATGGTTTAGCCCTCATTAATACCTAGAGGATATGACAAGTCCGATGACTTGGCATACAGGGTGAACCCGGTGTGTTCAACCCTTGACAGATATGTCAATATCTGTAACCTATTCTTCAAAAGTAATTCTTTAACTTGTTGCACATACCTGATCGTGCCACCACATTGCATTCCATTAAAGATACATGTTATTGTTATTCCTTACCACATATATTCACATCATGGGCTATTTGCGAGTACATTCAAAGTACTCATTGGCTTGCCACTGGTTATGTTATTGACCAGACATGGAAGGACCGGAGTTTGGCGATGAGTACGCCATCGGAGACGAACCTGCGATCTAGGACCCTTCCAAGTCAGAATGCCTGTCGGTATAGGCTTGATGGCATGGGCACCGCTTAGCCCCTACGAGTTTCCGCTACTCGATGTATCCGTTTAAATTGGCTTTAGGCCTTGCTCTTGAACCCGACCTTCGGGTCGTTCGATGTAATAAATTCGGTACTTGGATGTAAGACTCTATTATTCAGTATCTGTGTTCAGTGAACATTGATCCTTGGGGTCACTGGGCACGGCAAACTCGACTTGCTAGTCGGGGTCCCCACAGAACTGGTATCAGAGCCATCCTGACTATAGGAACCCTTAGATAGCATGGACGTTAACCGAGAATGTTAGAATGCCAACCTTGCACAAGACTCTTGCAGATACAACCTTCTGACTTCTCTCCTATGCCTTGTAGATGGCTGCCGTACCTGAGACGCTTCTGCAGACCGGCTTTCCACTACTTCCGGTGGATTGTCTCAAGAAGTGCCACGTACGACGCACGCCCATCTTCCTCTACCACGAGCACTGGGTCAACGCCGACACCAAGGAATATCACGTGGACGTGATAGTGAAGGCTAATGACTCCCCGTCTAGTTGGTTCTTTGAAGGACCACAGATGGGAGAGCTGATGTTGGCAGTGGAGACGGCTGCACGAGAGGCGCTCGTGCAACTCCGCAGCATCCTCCCTAAGATGGCTAATGAGCCTGTCACTCGTCATCTACCTTTCATTAAGGAAGGAGTGGATGGGAGTTGGACACTCACCCCAGCCATGGGGGATGGGATGCCATTAAGGTTTCAGACCTACTTCAGTCTCTCGTCGGACACCCTGGCACACTTCTTGGTTAAGGAGTCAGTCAAGCTTCGCCAAGAGTTGCACCTAGTCAAAGGCCTGCTCCACACTGAGAAGATGCAGAACCGCAAAGTAAAGAAGGAAGGCGCACCTGAAGGGAGGGCAGTTGTTGCCACTAGCGGTGGTGTGTTACCCATCCAGGCAGTCCCTCTTCGGAGTCGTCGCCTGACAGCGGAAGAGTACACTGAGATCTTCGCCGCCTCGCCCAAGAGACGCTGTGATGTGCGGATTGTTTCTTCCACCCCTATAAAGGAAGAGGATGTTGATGCAGATGAGGATCCTGTTGAGTCCGCCTTTGAGACCGAGCAGTCCGCCGCGTAGGTTTTAGTGTAGGCAATTCGGAGTACCCCGAGCATAGGGTATCCATGTATCCGTTTTAATTTGCGTATGTGTGCTTGATGTAAGTCACCTATTGCCTTAGGCAGCGTGTAAGTGACTACATCACCTAGTTGTCGTGAATGCAATTTCCAGTTTGTCCGAAAACTTTGGTTTTATAAACTTGGCACATGCACGTATTGGACCCCCTCTTACTAGGAGCGAATCCTTGTATTCCCGAGCAAGGTGGCATTTTGACATGTCTGTTTCTATGACAGGATGGTGAACGCAACCCGCAACAGCACCTTCGGCAACCCCGGTGCCAGCTCCTCAGGGACGGCGCAGGGAACCGAAGGAGAAGCTCACGCTGGAGGTCACCACGAGCAGCCTAGAGACCTTCCGCCACCACCTCCTCGTGAGAACTTGACGATGGCTTAGTTCCTTCAAGCTATTCGGGAGGAGCGTCAAGCCAGCAATGCCGCTATCCAGCAGCTGACTCGAGTCCTGGTGGAGAACCCGCCGCGGAATGGGAATGGCGGTGGTCTCTCTACTCTTTCTGAGTTCATGCGGACTACGCCTCCCATATTCACGGAGTCAACTGAACCCCTGGACGCCGATGACTCGATTCGCACCATTGAAGACCTCCTTGCGCTGGTCAAGTGCACCGATGATCATGAGAAGGTCCTTTATGCTTCTCACTGTCTCGGAGGCACCGCCAGGGCATGGTGGGATGGATTCCAGATCATGCGGGCAGGGCAAGTCATCAGGAGATGTTCAAGGAAGGATTTCGCGCGGCTCACATTCCACCAGGACTGATGACCATTAAGAAGCGGGAATTCCGAGCCTTGAGGCAGGGCAGTGGAACTTTTAAGGAGTACCTGCAGAAGTTTAACCTCTTGTCAAGGTATGCGCCTGAAGATGTTAACACTGAGGCCGCTAAGGTGGAACGCTTCATGGAAGGGTTACAGCAGTCCCTGCAATACCAGCTGGTGGTTTGCGACTGCCATACTTTCAGCGAGCTGGTTAACAAGGCGCTTATGCTAGAAGACAAGCGTCGTGCAATGGACGACACCCGCAAGCGCAAACTGATGGGCAGTGGAGGACCCGGTAACGCAAGACCATGGCAGTCAGCACCTGCAAGACCCAACTTTCAGCAGCAGTAGTACAAGTATCCGGTGTTCCGCCAGAATAATCAGCCTTAGCAGCAAGCCAAGCCAGTAGTCAACCCGCCGAACCACGGTGGAGTCAAGACCAACCCTCCGGGGCAAGTCACCTGCTTTGGCTGTGGTCAGACTCGGCACTATTCTAGGCAGTGCCCCAACAAGAAGCCCGATGCACCACGTCCCAATGCACCCAACGCCGGTCAAGGTGCACCAGGAAGGAACCAGACCCCCCGCAACCAACAGTTCAATGGTAGGGGCCGGATCAATCACATCACTGCAGAAGAAGCACAGGAAGACCAGGACTGCATTCTGGGTACGTTCCTCGTCAACTCAACTCGAGCAACAGTCTTGTTTGATTGTGGTGCTTCGCATTCTTTTGTTACTCAAGGGTTTGCGGAAAAGTGCGGTTTAAAACCCAATTTACTCCGCGGGCAGATGGCAATCCAAACCCCGGGAGCAGTATTGAGGACCAACTTAGGGTGTAGAAGGGTCGAGATAGTTATCAACGGGACGAGTTTCTTGGCAGACCTTATTGTGCTTAAATCGCAAGGTGTAGAAGTAATCCTCGGCATGGATTGGTTGGCCAAGCACCAGAGTCTTTTGGACTGTGCCAACAGGGCCATCACCATGATAAGAAACCAAGGGGTCAAGGTCAAGTTCGTCTCCGAGCCAGTATCGGCTCACGCACCTCGAGTCAACAGTCTATCTCAGGTAGAGCTTGATCAAGTGCATATAGTCAGTGAATACCCGGACGTCTTTCCTCACGAGCTACCCAGAATGCCTCCTGACCGAGACATCGAGTTCATCATTGAGCTCATGCCCGGATCGAGGCCTATTTATAAAAATCCTTACAGGATGGGTTCCGAAGAGTTGGCAGAGCTGAAGAAGCAGTTGGATGAGCAACTCAGGAAAGGGTTCATCCGTCCGAGTGCGTCACCTTGGGGATCACCTGTTCTATTTGTTTCAAAGAAGGATGGTACCATTCGACTCTGCATCGACTACCGTTCCCTTAATGAAGTCACAATTAAGAACAAGTACCCGCTCCCCAAGATGGAAGAGTTGTTTGACCAGTTAAACGGGGCCAGGGTATTTTCCAAGATCGATCTTCGATCGGGATACTACCAGTTGAAGATCCGACCCGAAGATATACCCAAGACTGCATTCGTGACCCGGTACGGTCTATATGAATGCACTGTCATGCCCTTCGGTTTGACAAATGCCCCAGCCTACTTCATGTACCACATGAACAAGGTCTTCATGGAATATTTGTACAAGTTTGTCGTCGTGTTCATCGATGACATACTAATCTTCTCCAAGTCTGAAGAAGAGCATGAGCAACACCTGAGGCTAGTTCTGGGAAAGCTTCGAGAGCACCAACTTTATGCCAAATTCAGCAAGTGTCAGTTCTGGCTGAACGAAGTTGGATTTCTGGGTCATACACTGACAGCACGCGGTTTGGCCGTAGATCAGTCCAAGATTACTACAGTGACCAACTGGGAATCACCAAAGGACCTGAAGGATGTCAGGAGTTTCCTCGGGCTCGCGGGATACTACCGCAAGTTTGTCGAAGGATTCTCCAGCATCGCTCGACCTATGACTCAGCTCTTGGAGAAAGGCCGGAAGTTCGAATGGACACCGGCGTGTGAAGCAAGCTTCCAGGAGTTGAAGAAGAGGCTAACTACCGCCCCGGTATTGGCTACCCCAGACATCAACAAGGAATTCGTGATATATTGTGATGCCTCTGGAACCGAGCTCGGTGGAGTCCTGATGCAAGATGGCAGGGTCGTGGCGTACTGGTCACGGCAACTGCGACCGCATGAGGAGAACTATGCCACCCATGATCTTGAGCTAGCAGCTGTAGTGCATGCTCTGAAGAAGTGGCGACATTACCTTCTGGGAAAGCGGTGTGAGATATATAAAGACCACAAAAGTCTGAAATATATCTTCACTCAAAGGGAGCTGAATATGAGACAGGAAGATGGCTTGAGTTAATCAAGGATTACGACCTCAGCATTCAGTACCATCCCGGCAAGGCGAACGTGGTAGCCGATGCCTTGAGCCGGAAGGCAGGCTCCTTGAACGTCACGCTCAAGGAAAGGTTACCCGTCTTGTGTGAAGAGATGGAGGGCTTAGGACTTAAGATAGTCGAACCAGGGTACCTAGCCAACCTCGAAGTCAAGCCTACTCTGGCAAATGACATCAAGAAAGCCCAGAAGGGGCACAAGAGTATCGAAGGCCTCAAGAGGAAGCTGCGAGAAGGCAAAGCCCCAGGATTCTCGATTGACGAGCAAGGAGTACTGTGGTACGGGAAACGCTTATACGTACCCAACAAGGCCGAACATAAGGACTTGATCCTGCAAGAGGCACATGGCACACCGTACTCTATCCATCCAGGTGGTACGAAGATGTACCAAGACATCCGAGAATGATTCTGGTGGCATGGCATGAAGAGGGAAATTGGCTCCTATGTCGCTAAATGTGATGTATGTCAGCGAGTCAAGGCTGAACACCAGCGACCCGCTGGATTACTACAACCACTTCAAGTGCCGGAATGGAAATGGGATAAAGTCGGCATGGACTTCATCACCGGGTTGCCCCGGTCGAATAAGGGTCATAACTCCATTTGGGTCATAGTTGATCATTTGACCAAGGTGGCCCATTTCATCCCCGTTAACACCACTTACGATGGCAGCCAGCTGGCCAGTCCGTACATTCATCGAGTGGTGAGTCTCCATGGAGTTCCCAAAGAGATCGTGTCCGACCGCGGCACGCAATTCACCTCAAGATTCTGGAAGAAGTTTCAAGAAGCTCTCGGAACCAAACTCTCCTTCAGTACGGCTTTCCACCCACAAACGGGCGGACAGACCGAGAGGGTAAACCAGATACTTGAGAACATGCTCCGCGCTTGTGTTTTGGCCCATGGTGCCAAGTGGGAAGACTGCCTACCCTTTGATGAGTTCTCTTACAACAACAGCTACCAGTCCAGTCTTCCGATGGCCCCATTCGAAGCATTATATGGGCGGAAGTGCCGCACCCCGCTCAATTGGTCCGAAACCGGTGAAGGACTAGTTTTCGGACCAGAGGCACTGCAGGAAGCAGGGGACAAGGTTCAGCTTCTCCGAGAGAACATGGAGGCAGCTAAGTCAAGGCAGAAGAGCTATGCGGACCCTCGCCGCAGAAACGTGGAGTTTGTTCCCGGAGACCAGGTGTACTTGCGAGTCACGCCTCTCAAGGGGACCAAGAGTTTCCACGTCAAAGGGAAGCTAGCTCCAAGGTTCATTAGACCCTTCAAGATCACGGCAAGGCGCGGGGAAGTAGCTTACCAGTTGGAGCTACCTCCTGAGCTTTCGGGTGTGCACAACGTGTTGCATGTGTCACAGCTCCGGAAGTGTTTGCAAGTGCCGAACCGTCCCGATCTTTACAAGGACATTTATCACCAAGCTATTGACCTTCAACCGGATCTTACCTACCGCGAGAGACCGATCCGCATTTTGGATGAAGCCGCGTGTTGCACCAGAAGCCGCACCATCAAGTTTTTCAAGGTTTAGTGGAGCAACCATGCCGAAGCAGAAGCCTCGTGGGAACGTGAAGACTATCTCCGATCAGAATTTCCCGAGTTGTTTAACGCTTAGCTTAGGAATCTCGGGGACGAGATTCTTGTAAGAGGGATAGGTCTGTCACACCCTGTTTTTCACCCCATGTAATCTATGTTGCAAAAATCAGAGCTTGTTAAAACTTTTTCAACCAATGTTGTGAGTGCAAGGTGAACCCTTGTTTGAGTGTGTGCTTGTTTGTTTGATGACTCAAACCTATGAAAATTATTTATTTTGCTCTCTTCAAAAACCATTTCTCCTTTATATCAAGATCACCTTCATCATGTTGGGATACACTACTAGCTCATGATGCCAAGTGGCACTTCCAACCAAAGTTGGTGATCTGATCCAAATATTATTTTCATTCATTAAAAACATAAATTGGTGATTTAAAATATTATTTTCCTATTTTATATCTATGTTTGTTTCTAAGGCCGGTAATGATATTCCCACAAGGAAAATTACTTTCCTACCTTAGATAATTCTGAGTAAATTCATGAAAGCTCAGAAGGACATATATTTTCCATATATAAGATTTTCAACCCTACTTTATATTAACATTATTTGAGTAAAACCCTGAAAATCATTTTTGTCTGTTTTAGCTTTTTGAGATGTTTCCAAAGGAAATTATCTCAATAAAATCCCATAAAATTACAGGAGCCCTCACAAACCATATTAGGTGCTCACCTAAAATCTCACCTTGATCCAAGGTGGGGAAGTGCACCAAAAGAGCCTAAAACTCTCTCTGTCCAGAGTAGAGTTGGAACAACTCTACATTGCAAAGTTTCTCCAATGGAGCTGAAACTTTGCACTGGTGTTTAACACCCCAAATGAGGACTCCACAACAAAAATGAGATTTTCGAGACTCTGTTTCGCCACACTTCCTTTGTAAAGGACAGTACTGGTCATTTTGAGACATTTTCATGTTTACAAAGCCAAACTTGTTCAATGGAGCTCAGATTTGGTGGAACCCCATGTTTTTACCCCAAGACCAAACCTGTTAAGTTTCATTTATAGTGGTGGAGTGGAAGCACCCCAAGTCACTGTCGAACACCTACTGACAGGAAGGTAAAAGCCCTCCTAGCCACTGTTTTACCCAATGTCAAGGCCCCAAACTTGGTGGATAAGAGCACCAGAACACCCTGAGCACCCAGTCAATCAGCCCCTCCCCAACTCCAAGCACAAGTGACAAGAACTCCAATTTGAGCTGCAAGGCAGTACTGGCAACACTAGTGTGCCTTGCTCCCTTGACCAGCTCGAGCTCCCACTAAACCTCAACGGCTAGGCTCACTCCCAGCAACACTCAGGACATGGAGGACACGTCCCAAGTGCCCAGAGCGAGCCAGCATGCCGTGGCATGCCAAAACTGCGCTCTGGGCGCGCTGCAGAGAGACACCAGCAAGGGGCCGACGCTCCGGTCGGTCCCAACCTCCCCAGTTATGTCCAAACACTCCCCCGACAACCATTCAATGCAAAGCTACCCCAGGGACCCTCTCCCCCTCGCGCAAGAGCTCAGGCGACGTGTGCCCGTGCGCGCCCGACGCGGCCGAGCATGCACGGTCGTTGCGGCTCGACCCCACTCGCTTTCCCTCTACGGCCGTTGCACCAGGAGGTCCTAAACCACATCCCGAACCCATGGTTTCGCGGCCAGCACCTCACCGTGCTCGCACGCGCACCACGGTGAGCCACCGGCGCGCCCGAATCGGGTCACCGTCGTTGGCCTATAAATAGGTCCCCCCGGCACTCCAGCACCCTCCAAGCAACTTCAGCACAACCAGTAGACACTCCCTAACCTCCCAATCGAGCACGCAGAGCCCGGTGCTCGAGATCGACCGAGGCCCCTCCGCCTCGGAGCTCTGGTCGATCTCCGGCTACACGTCAGCTCATATGCTGCCCGACCTCTCATTACACTCCCCTTGACACCAGGAACATTTCCCCTAACTTTCCCGAGCAAATCCATACCCCTAGCCCCTAGTTCAACACCAACCCGAAACCCTTCTGTCACAAGCACCTCGTCACTGGCGACCCAGACCACCTCCGGTGACGTCCCAACCACGAGCAGGTAGGCGGAGGCACGAGGGACCCGTTCCCGTTCCTAGCTAGGCCTGAGGACAACGGCAGCCTCGCCGGCTTCCATCTCCACCTCTCTGGCTGGAGGTAGGAGAAGGATCCGACAGGTGGAGCCCAGCTATCGGTGTCCGAGGGCAGCCAGCGCGCGCAGCCGTTGACGCTGACCCCAGGGGCCCGCAGGTCGGGTTTGAACCTGGCCCGCGCGAATCCTGGTGGCCAGGCCTGCTGGCTGGGCCGACTGGGTCCAACGCCTGGCCTTTTCCTTTTATTTTTAATCCAGCAAACTAAATGATTTTTTATAAAAAGATTTAGCCAGTAGAAAAATATAATTCTTCCACCAGTAATTTTCTAAAAATGAGTAGTATTTGATTTTGTAATAGTTGACATTTATCAAAATAAGAAACTATTTTGATATAATAAAATGATATTAAAAAGCACTTGTTTGCTTCTGTTTTCTTTTAAATAAACATGCTTAGCTAATAAAACTATAGGAAACATTTTCCAAAATAATAAACTGAATTTATTCAAGCCTTGCAACATTTTTAAAAGCACTTAGTGATCTGTTTTAGTGAGAGCTAGTATTTATTTATTCCTTTCTCGAGAGTAGAGTTACCGAGTGACAGAGGATCTGGAGTGGAAGACCTCGAAGACCCCGGATACCTAGCTGACCAAGGCAAGCAGCCCTTTTGCCATGACTTAAGTATATAAAATGATGCATGCTAGAATAGCAAGTAATTTCCGTTACATGTGATCACGATGTTGGTTCATCATTGATGTGATGGTACCGAAGGCTTCTTCTAAGCACTTGCATTGATAGTAATCATATTCACATGACTCCTCGGAGCACAAACATGATGAGCTGACCCTACCATCTACGAGGATCATGCTAGTTAAGTAGAATCACTGCATTGAGCTTGACCCTACCCGGTGAGGGTCATGATATTACCATGTTGACAAGTAATGTTAAGGCATATTATCTCAAGCATAAAGTTGAGTTAAATAAAGAGCTTATGAAAACCCCGTCGGGTGCCACTAAATGCCCGAGGGTGTTGATGAGTTGGTGATCACTTTTGGTGAAGTGATGCACCGGTGTTTTGGTGTGAGTATGGTTTCGGAAATGGATTAGATTTATGATGTGTCGACCATCCCAACCTTACCAGTACGACCACGATACCCCTTTATGGGACGGGGCTTTGTTGATTACTCTGGTCGGTACTAGCAAAGAGCCACATTACTAGTGGCGGGAGTGATCGGTGTCACTCTCGTGATGGGGTCGTGCCAGGTAGGACGACTATGCCATTATTATGAGTTCCAGGCACACTGTTGGTCCCTGCATGGTTGATACAGTCCAGAGTCGATGCTCGTAAGACGTAAAACATGTGGGCTGGGTACCAATCGAGTGGACCTCTTTGTCTAGTATCATCAGGGGAAAGATTATGATCGGGTACTTACCTCGGGTATATGTGATATACCGCGAGTCGTGGATGACACGGAAGTTTCCCGTTTCTCGTGGGTCCAGCGTACTACCTCTGCAGAGTGTAAACTATTCGAATAGCCGTGCCCACGGTCAAGGACAGTTAGGTGGTGCTGCTTAAACTACGTCCGGTGTTTCTGCATAAACCAAGTGTGTGTACGTGGTGTTAAAAAAGGTGTTGTTATGATAATCACAATAATATGATCAAGTTCGATGACTTGACATATAGGATCAACCCGGATGGTTTAGCCCTCATTAATACCTTGAAGATATGACAAGTCCGATGACTTGGCATACAGGGTGAACCCGGTGTGTTCAACCCTTGACAGATATGTCAATATCTGTAACCTGTTCTTCAAAAGTAATTCTTTAACTTGTTGCACATACCTGATCATGCCACCACATTGCATTCCATTAAAGATACATGTTACTGTTATTCCTTACCACATATATTCACATCATGGGCTGTTTGCGAGTACATTCAAAGTACTCATTGGCTTGCCACTGGTTATGTTATTAACCAGACATGGAAGGACCAGAGTTTGGCAATGAGTACGCCGTCGGAGACGAACCTACGATCTAGGACGCTTCCAAGTCAGAATGCTTGTCGGTATAGACTTGATGGCATGGGCACCGCTTAGCCCCTACGAGTTTCCGCTACTCGATGTATCCGTTTAAATTGGATTTAGGCCTTGCTCTTGAACCCGACCTTCGGGTCGTTCGATGTAATAAATTCGGTACTTGGATGTAAGACTCTATTATTCAGTATTTGTGTTCAGCGAACATTGATCCTTGGGGTCACTGGGCACGGCGAACTCGACTTGCTAGTCGGGGTCCCCACATCCTCTAAGGAATCCGACGAGATCACGAGATTCGTTATAGAGGATTACTTTGTGACTTGTGTATGTTTGAGATGAACTAGTTGGAGCACCCCTGCAGGGTTTAATCTTTCGGAAAGTCATGCCCGCGGTTATGTGGCAACTTGGAATATTTTTTTAACATCCGGTATTAGATAACTTAAACAAAGGCTAATAAAATTGCCAACCGTGTGCGTAACCGTGACTGTCCCCTCGAAGATCTCTCTTCGATCGGGAACACGGTGGGGTTATGAATGGCGTAGGTAGGTGTTCAGGATCACTTAGTGATCAAGTATTCGCGACCGCTAGTATAGTCCACCTTCATACATGTTCTACGTAAGTTAGCCACCAAATCAAGCTTAGGATGCTGCAACCTTAAACACTTCACCTTACCCTACCTAATAACTTGACTAGTTCTGGCACCAAGATCTTAGATTGCTGAGTCCCGTGGCTCACGGATTCCTCCACAATACCAACAGGTTCAGGTACCCCAGAGACAGATGATCCCGACGGCACGCAGCTGGCATGGCAGTACGATGAGGAGACAGACCGCCTGTACGTGAACTATCTAGAAGATTGAGGCGTGGTCGTGATCGTGGGCCTGCAGACAGGGTAGCATAGCCTTTCTATGTTTTGTAGTCCGTAGCGGAACTACCTTGGTTGTATGTGTGATGTACTCTGAGATATTTATGAGAAGGCAATTGAATCCCTGATTGTCTATCTTTATTATTATGTATGTGTTGTGTTACCTGTTTGCGAGACGCTTAGATGCGCTCCTTTCCAATTCGGGGCCTCGATCCCCAGATCGGAAAGGACCGCATCTTGGTCGTTACAAGTTGGTATCAGAGCCTTACGACCATAGGAGCCTTTATGTGATCGTACTTGGCTGAGTCGAGTATAGAAGATGTTTTGAGCCTTAGTTATATCGGAGAGTAGGATTCTTTTTTCTCCTCTTCTATGCTCTGGTGAGGTTCCCGTCTTAGGAAATCTTTAACTCTGCTCCTTTTCTCGCTCAAAAAAAATTTAGGATCACGCGGGTATTTGTGAAATCTATATGATTTCAATGTGACGGAATCTTGTCCTGGTGCCTCCTATCTGCTTTAAGTTTCAGTGGAGTTGAGCTCCGGGGGATTCTTGCGCACATCGCCATCATTCAGATCTCTGAGTATCTAACAACGAAGGATGTTCGTTATTGCTTCAATACTGGTAGTGGTGAGATAACCCCGATGTCCCCAGTACTGGTGCAGATTGTTCGGGGGTACTACCACACTTGGTATGGTTGTGATCACGAGGATCTGTTGTAGATGAAGGTCCGAGATGCTGGTTGTGTGTTGAAGGATGTGATACAGGTGCTGGGTTAGTTTAGGAGTTGTGTGAAATACTCCTTGTATCCGTGTACCAGATTGCATGACCAGTTATTTCGGAAATTCATAGGTGGGATATCAAGTAGTATCTTATAGGACTATCTTCCTACAAACGCTTGATTGAGGTTTGGGAAATCTCGATCATATGTTTGTTCCGAGCAGTTCTAGCTCACACTTGTTTGAAGTGGTCCTTATCGGAATTTTGTCGTCCGTCACTTTCAGGATGCATTCTTGCTATGTTGTTCAAGTGCAATTGCTAAATTCTGTTCAGATATTCTATCTTTTGATTCAGCAACATCTTCAATTATTCTGTGGACTAATATGTTGTCCGTCTTCAGGATGGCTCCACCCACTCGTCAGAACCCAGGGCGTGAGGATATGCCGCCTCCACCTCCTCCTCCTCCGCCGCCGCCGCCTCCTCCTGCAAAGGTCTGGCAAGCGGTGATGGCAGGTACTAATGCAAAGACCCAGATGCTGATTCAGTTGCTGCAAGAGAGAGCCAACCAAAAGCAAAGCAATGTTCAACATGGTGGAAATCAGTTTGCGAGTCTGAGTCAGTTCCTGTCGAACCAGCCAAAGACGTTCACTTCATGCGACCAACCATTTGATGCAGAAGATTGGATCCGTGATATGAATAAACATTTCGAGTGTAGCAATGTCCGTCTGGAGGACTATGTTAAGTTTGCAACGTTTCAGTTGAAGGGGCAGGCTTCTATCTGGTGGCAACAGCTCAAGGACTCTAGAGGTGCCAGGGTGATGTCTTGGGAGGAGTTCTGTCTTGACTTCAGGTCCCACTACATCCCTTCCAGTTTTGTGGAGGAGATGCGTGAGAAGTTCACGCGTTTAAAGCAGGGCGGCAATTCCGTGTACAAGTACAATGTCGAGTTCCACGAGCTGGCCCGTTACGCGGTGCAGGATATCCCGGATCAGAAGAGCAAGATCTATCAGTTTAGGGGTGGCTTGAAAGAAGACTTGCAGTTAGCTCTTGCCTTGCACGATCCTGAGGAGTTCGACAAGTTCTACAACCTAGCTCTCAGAGCAGAGGCAGCCTTGCTCAGGGTGGAAAATTCCAAGAAGCGCTTTAGAGATTCCAGCTCTTCCTCGACTCAGGTGGTTCAGAAGCAACAGAGGTTTTGGGTTTCTCCTCCTCCTCCTCGGCACTCACCGCAGCTGAAGCACTCAGGTGTTCGTGGTTCTTCCCACCCACCCAACCCTGGCTTTCAACAGAGATACCAGCATCAGAAACAAGGGCCTTCTCAGATTCAGTTCCGGCAGCCAGCAGATGTCACTTGTCACAAGTGTGGGCAGAAGGGTCACTATGCCAACTAATGTACTTCTCAGCTCCGTCTCCCGCCTCCTCCTCTAGGCAAACCTCCAAGCAACGCTCTTGTCAAGTTCAACCCAGATCAGCTCGAGTCAACATGGTGAACGCAGCTGAAGCAGACAACTCCTCTGATGTGATCATGGGTAACCTCCTCGTCAATGATTTTCCTGCTAAAGTCTTGTTCGATTCTGGTGCTTCGCATTGCTTTATGTCAAAGTCATTTTTCATCAAGCATGATTTTCCCTCCACAATTTTGCATAGACCTTTGGGTGTTGTTTCTCCGGGTGCTCAGATGAGGTCAAATTATAGAGTTCCCGATGTTTCTATCAAGATGGGCAGTTATTCTTTTCTGGCTTCTCTGTATGTCTTGGGCAATTCCGACATTGACTTGATTCTTGGTATGGACTGGTTGGCAATGAACAAGGCGTCAATTGATTGTGAAGCCAAAGAAGTGAAGCTTACCCACTCTTCGGAGGATGTGATTATATTCGCGGTGTGCGATGATACAATTCGTCTGTTCTCTTTGAATGAAAAGGGTGAGATCAATCCTATTGAGCAAGTCCCAGTGGTCTGTGAATATCAACATGTGTTTCCTGAATAGCTGCCAGGCATGCCTCCGCACCGTGAAGTTGAGTTTGTCATTGAGCTTGAGCCAGGCACAGAGCCAGTGTGCAAACGGCCGTACAAGCTGGGTCCAGAAGAATTGAAGGAACTTAAGAGGCAACTCGATGAGCAGGAGCGTTTGGGTTTGATCAGACCGAGATCGTCTCCATGGGGCTGTGGTGTTCTGTTTGTCAAGAAGAAGGATGGCACGGACCGACTGTGTGTCGATTACTGTCCATTGAACAAGAAGACAATCAGGAACAAATATCCACTTCCGAACATAACTGAGTTGTTCGAACAGTTGAAAGGAGCTAAAGTATTCTCCAAGCTTGATCTCAGAATGGGCTATCATCAAATTCGCATTCGCGAGGAAGACATTCCGAAGATGACCTTCAGGACTAGTTTTGGCTCGTATGAGTATACGGTCATTTCTTTTGGTCTGGCAAATGCTCCTCCGACATTTTGTCGATTGATGAACTATATTTTCTCCCCGTACAAGAATGAATTTGTCTTGCTCTATCTCGACGACATTCTGGTCTTTTCTGAGACTAAGGAAGAACATGACGAACATCTCAGATTGGTGCTTCATAAGCTGAGGGAGTAAAAGTTGTATGCTAAGTTTTCCAAGTGCGAGTTCTGGCTGAAAGAAGTGGTTTATCTTGGGAACATTATCTCTGCCGAGGGCATTAAAGTTGATCCGTCCAAGGTTCAAGCCATTGTTGAATGGGAGCCTCCGCAGAATGTGAATCAGATTCGAAGCTTTCTCGGGCTTGCTGGCAATTGCAGAAGTTTCGTTTGGAACTTCTCCAAGATCGCCAAGCCGCTCTCAAGTCTTCTTCAGAAGGGTGTTAAGTATGCTTGGTCTCCAGAGTGTCAACTGGCCTTCGATACACTCAAAGAGAAGCTTATCTCCACTCCAGTCTTGGCCCCTTCGGATGATTCCAAGCCATACCAGGTCTTTTGTGACGCTTCTCTCCAGGGTCTTGGTGCAGTCGTGATGCAAAAAACGAAGGTGGTTTCTTATACCTCGAGGCAGTTGAAGCCTGTGGAGAAGAACTATCATGTGCATGATCTCGAGCTAGCAGCTGTTGTACACGCCTTGATGACTTGGAGACATCTCTTGTTGCAGCGTAAGGTTGAAGTCTTCACCGATCACAAGAGTCTCAAGTACATCTTCACTCAGCCTAACTTGAATCTTCGGCAAACACGTTGGGTGGAAATGCTCCAGGATTTCAATCCGAGTGTTGAGTACACGCCAGGCAAGGCAAATGTCGTGGCGGATGCATTGAGCAGGAAGGCATATTGCAATAGTCTGATTCTGCAACCTGTCCAGCCGGGTCTTTGTGAATCTTTCAGGAAGCTCAACCTTCAGCTAGTACCTCAGGGATTTCTTGCGAACCTTCAGATCTCTCCTACCTTGGAAGATCAGGTCAGAGCAGCTCAGCTTCTTGAAGCTATGGTGAAGAAGGTCAAGATTGGCGTGGGAAAGAGTCTTCCCAAGTATAAGTTCTTCACTGTTGATGCCAGGGACACGTTGTTTTTCGAGGATCGCCTTGTCATCCCAAAAGGTGATCTCAGGAAGGTGATCATGGAAGAAGCTCATAACTCTCTACTCTCTATTCATCCTGGAAGCTCCAAAATGTACCATGACTTGAAGCAGACATTCTGGTGGACTCGTATGAAACGTGAGATTGCTCAGTTCGTAAACGAGTGTGATGTATGTCAAAGGGTGAAAGCAGAACATCAACGCCCAGCAGGCCTTTTGCAGCCTTTGCCGACTCCCGAGTGGAAGTTCGATCACATTGAGATGGATTTTGTCACCGGGTTTCCAAAGTCCAAGAAGGGTAATGATGCTATCTTCGTCGTCATCGACAAGTTGAGTAAAGTGGCTCATTTTCTTCCAGTCAAGGAGTCCATTCCAGTCAAGGAGTCCATTTCAGCACCTCCAGGATTGTCTCTTTGCACGGCGTGCCTATGATGATCTCTTGAGATCGCGGAAGTATCTTCACTCCCAAGTTCTGGGACTCCTTTCAGTCTGCTATGGGCACGAAGATCCGTTTCAGCACAGCGTTCCATCCTCAGACTACTGGTCAAGTGGAGAGAGTGAATCAAGTTCTTAAGGATATGCTGAGAGCCTGTGTTATCTCTTTTGGCATGAAGTGGGAAGATTGTCTGCCTTTCACAGAGTTCTCGTATAACAACAGTTATCAAGCTAGTTCTGGCAAGGCTCCGTTTGAAATTCTCTATGGCAGGAAGTGTCGTACTCCGCTCAACTGGTTCGAGACCAGCCAGCGTCAGATCCTTGGGAATGATATGATAGAAGAAGCTGAGGAGATGTGTCAGATCATTCGCGACAACCTCAGAGCAGCTCAGTCCCGTTAGAAGAGCTATTATGATAGCAAGCACCGTGACATGTCTTATGAGCTTGACGACTTTGTCTATCTCAAGGTGTCGCCTATGAAGGGTATGCAGCGCTTTGGCATCAAAGGCAAGCTAGCGCCTCGTTTCGTTGGTCCATTCAGAGTGGTTTGCAAGAGAGGTGACCTTGCGTACCAGCTCGAGCTCCCGTCAACCTTTGCAAATGTCCATGATGTGTTCCATGTTTCTCAGCTTCGGAGGTGTTTCAAGACCCCCGAGCGCACAGTGCATCTTCAAGACATCGATCTTCCGACTGACCTTTCTTATCGTGAGCTTCTAGTTGCGGTTCTCGAGAGGATTGAGCGCAAGACCCGTAACAAGACTGTCAAATTTCTCAACGTGCAGTGGTCTCACCATTCCAATAAAGAGGCTACTTGGGAACGCGAGGATCACCTCCGTTCTGAATTTCCGGAGTTCTTTCAGTCTTAGATCTCCGGGCGAGATCTTTTTGTAGTGTGGGAGAGTTTGTAATGCCCCAAGTGTGTAGCTTACCATATTTGGAACCTTCTCTATGTGGGTCCAACTTGTCATTGACATGACATTATGTGCATGTGATATTTCATGTGATGCTTCCCTTGCTTTGTTTCCTTTTGCATGCAGGCATCCATTCCATCACATGCATCCTTGCCTTTGTATTGTTGTTCTTGTGTTCCATGAGTTGTGATGTGATGATGGTATGTGTGATAAGTGGACTTGTGGAAGTGGTGCAATGGTAGTAGGAAGCTATGTGGTTGCTCTAGGTTTATAAAACTTCCCCCTCTCTTTTATCTTAAGCTCTATATTCACTTGTCCCATCCTTGTCTTAAAAATGTCCATGATTTGGTATATTTTTGGTGGATGTCAAGATGTGTTTTTGCTTTTTTGAAACTTGGTTTGTGAGGTGCAATTATTCACAAAACAGAGGATCAAATTCTGTTTTGCAAATATTTAGTTGCTCCAAAAATCACTTTTCTATTTTTGTTAAATAGGTCATAATTCCTTACGACCAGGGGTATGTTGCTTTATTTTTTTAGCTTCTTAAGATTTGCCTAGGTAATATTTTTCCTTCCTCTGTTTGTTTCTAAATAGAAAACCTCCACGAGTCTTTTCTCTTACCACGCGCCAGATGGGCCACCTCCTTCCTCCCGAGGCCCATCACTCATCGCTGCCTCCCCACCTAGAGCCCAAGCGGCACGATCGCCTCCTTCCTGACACCGTTCCCTCCCAGCGCGCATGCTTTCTGTCAGCATCAGAGAGAGAGAGAGATAGAGCATGCCGTGAGGTCTCACGGACGTCGAGGTCCCCCCTTATAACGCGTTGGCGTCCGTGCCTCCCCCCTCCTCCTAGGGTTCCTCCTCTCCCCTCATCCGCCGCCGCCACCGCTCTCCTTCCCCATCTCTCTTCTCTGTCAGGTAAGTCATCTATAGACAGTATCAGAGAGAGGGACGACTCGCCGCGTCTACCCAGCCTACATCGCCGTCCGGCGAGTCCGCCATGTCCAGGAGCTCGAGCCTCGACCCCTCGTTCCATTCCCAGCGCTAGGAGCCGTGGGGATTGACCGCTCCGACGGCCCCCAGTTCGTCAAGGCCGTGCCCACGGCGTTCTTCCACCTCTTCTTTGGTTCGGCAGCAGGATCTTCTCCGAGCATCTTCTTCCTCTCCGGCCGGCCTCCTCCTTCAGATCGGAGCCCCCCTTCCTTCCCAAGGTGAGGCCGCACCTCCCCCTTCCTTCCTCCTCCGTAGTTCAGCCCGGATCCGATGAGTGCGTGTGCGTTCTCTTTGTTCGAATAGCAGCAGCAGCAGGTTGATGGTAGGAGGTAGTAGATGCGTGAGGTAGTGCATGTGGGTGTGTTGCGCAGAGAGGGGCTCCCTCCCCCCTCGTGCTAGCAGCACCGCGGCCAGGGAGTATGCCCCGTCGTTCTCCCTGTTGCCGAGTTCTCTGTCGAGCAGAGGAGCAGCATGTTTCCCTCGTGTGATGTGGTGTGTGGTGCAGTGCTAAGGCGATGTTGTACCTGTATGTTGTGCACCAGGGGCTCCTCCCCCTCGTAGGGCATCGTCGGTAGTAGAGGTGGCTCGCCTCTCCTCTTGGTGCAGCAGCAGCAACAACATCGAGGCAGCCCCGTCATTCTCCCTAACGCCGGTGCGCTCCTGTAGACAAGTGCACAGTAGCAGTAGCCTTTCTTGCTTTAGTACCATCCTCTGTTCAGTCATCGATTCGTAGCCCGGTGGTAGAAAGTGCGTGTGCCTGATGAGAAGGGCGCGGGTTTGATTCCCCCCTTTGGCACCATTATTTTTGATTTGCGTTGTTTGCATAGTAGCACAGTAGCAAGGTAGTAACCTTACCTTGCATGGTCCTCTCTGTTCTGTCGATCTAATGACAGTAGCAGAGTGGTATGAGCTGCAGGTGGTGTTCAGGGGCTCTGGGGTTGGAATCCCAGAGAGACCCCCATTTTCTTTTCCTTCCTTTCTAGTCTTTTTTCCCTTTCTTTGTTTGGTTACTTGTGCCTAGATCAATTGGTGACAAGTGTCATTATATTTTTTTCCTTTTTCTTGATGGAGGAGTGGCAGAGAGCATGTATATGTGTTCATGTGTGTTATGGTAGATGTGTGTGTTTATGTGCGTGTGTGGGTGCTTGAGGGTGTGTGTGTGTGGAAGTGTGTGTGTGGCTCTACACACATGGTTGTGCAATTGCACAAGCACTTGAGATCAAGCCTTGTGTGTTAGTGGATTTGTGCATGTGTGTGAGGGTGTTGCACACATGAGGTGTTGCTAGTGTAGGTATGCATGTATGTGTAGCATTTATATCACTTGCTTGATAGCCTCCCTTATGTTGTACTTGGGGTCTTAGGGCTTATGATGATTTTGTGGTATGACATGTATGTGGTAAAACAGCCCCATATGCAAGTGGTGCCCCTCCTCATGTTTAATATGAGAGAGAGCATGATGTGTGTGTGTGTGGGTGACTTAGTGAGAAGTATTTGTGTTGTTGATGTGCTTGACACCAACATGGTGTCCAAACCCTCATGTCCATATTGTCTTTGTGCACATGAGCATAGCTATGTGATAGCTGTTCTAGTGAGAGTTGCATGAAATGTTGCGCTATTCACTATGTTGGATTCTATGTAGTTTTCCCTTCCTAGTTTGAGCTCACTTGCTCCAAGCAAGTGCATATGTTTTATATATGTTTTTGGGGTAGAAAGATCCCTGGAATCCAATGGTGAAATCATTTTTTCCATTGGAACATTTTTTGTGGAGAAGTCATATTTGCATTTTCTTCTAAGTTTAGAGCTTGGTTCCATGAATTGTGATGTGCTCTTGTGTTTGTTTCTTACTTGTGGTAGTAGAGGGTGACCCCCTCTACCACATGTTGGTTTCAATTCATGATTTGGAATCCATGTGTGCAAGTTGTGCCCATCCAAACTAGTTGTGTGGCTGAAATTCCAGCTTAGTGAAAATCTGGAATTTTCACCAAGTCTGATAATCTGTTTATATTTTCTTCTCCTGTAGATGAGGTTGTGCTGGTCATTGTGTTGAGATCTAGCCCTAGCATTCAACTCAGAAGTTGGACCTGATATTCTTATCTAGCTCCCTGTAAAATTGCATGTCATTTGGAGCCATGTGGGTATTGTTTTGGCTGCTGTCAAAAAGCTTCAGAGCAAAGACAGAAAGTTAGGTGCAGGAATTTTCACTAAGCCCTTGTGATCTGGTGGTTTTGGGAAAGTTTGCAGCCTTGTATCTTCCTGTGTTTAATTCATTTTTGTGTGATTCTTGATTGTGCTGGTATTATTCTTGTCTAGCTACAGCCACATATATTATTTGTCATAGTTGGGTGGCTGTAGGTGCTTTGCATGTAGCTCACAAAGTGCTATGATGCAGTTTATGGCAGATTGTGTAGTTTTGTCATGTTGATGTTTGTGAGTGCTTAGTTGATGTTCTGGTGTTCTTCTTTGCTCCACCCCATCCATGATGGTTTTTTATATGTCTTGGCAACCTGGGAATACCAGATTTGTACCATTTGAGTGTGTGGTGATGATTTTGACATGTAGGGCTTCATATCGAGTTTCGTTGATTCCCGTTGATCCGTACCTCCGATTGTATTGTTCTTTATATGGTTTTGCATCGTTTTCACGAGACGCATCTGATCATGTCATTATCATGCATGTAAAAATAGGTTAGCATGCAGTTCTGTACAGGAACTTGTTTTAGCTCCTTAAGCTTGTGTTAGTGATAGAAATAGTGATGCATGCTCATTCTTCATCTCATGCATCATGTGCTTGTTGCATCTTGAGGTGTTGTTGTTCATTGGATGTTATTCTTATGTTGGGTAGCACCGGGATCGGAGAATGAGTACGTGGATTCGGGAGAGTACGTGCAGGACGAACAAGAACCATTCCAAGCTGAGGATATCACAGGCAAGATGATATGACCTTGATTCCATCTCTAGACTTGTTATGCTAGTTTGCGTTTCCATGTCATATTGCTCGCTGCCTACCACTGAAATATTTGCCTCTTCATATGACATGAACCCAAACACCGATCCCTTCCTAGGAAACTTGAATGGCTAAGTAGGCTTTGCTTAGTTACTAATGTTAGTGTTGCTAGATGCAGGTGCTTTGACTCATGTGATAACATGAGCTTGATATCATTATCTTAAATTTTGTTATTTAATTAATGCACCTATATACTTGGTAAATTACGGAAGGCCTAGCCTTTTGTCGGGTGCTTTGTTCCGTTATTGCCGCCATAGTTACCGGCTACCGGTGTTTGATTCCATATTGATCGCTCCTAACACGTTCGGGGTTGTTATGGGGACCCCCTCGATAAATCGCGTAGTCCTAAGGCTTGTTTGGCAGGACCCAACATTGGTGTTAATTTGCTAATCAGTTAATAAAAATCTGCATAGGGAGTAGCTACCCCGAGGAATTTAATCAACAACCCGGGCCAGTGCTCCTCATGAGTGTTGGTCCAAACTAGAACACCTTGCGGGGCCATCCCGGAGAAACTCGGGAGATTTCTCTAGCCACTGTACGCTTCACTTATCCGGCGTGTCCTGAGACTGAGATACGCGGCTCTTATCAGGGTCGTCGACACATCGGGAGGTCCTGCTAGTCTTGCCTTACCTTAGCGATATATCTTGCGTATAGGAATCCCAGTGAAGCTTTGGTTTCCCCAGAGTTGAGGTTTTCCTCTAAGGAATCTGACGAGATCACGAGATTCGTAATAGAGGATTACTTTGCGGCCTGTGTACATTTGTGATGGACTAGTTGGAGCACCCCTGCAGGGTTTAATATTTCGGAAAGCCGTGCCCGCGGTTATGTGGCAACTTGGAATATTTTGTTAACATCCGGTATTAGATAACTTAAACAAAGGCTAATAAAATTGCCAACCGTGTGTGTAACCGTGACTGTTCCCTCGAAGATCTCTCTTCGATCAGGAACACAGTGGGGGTTATGAATGGCGTAGGTAGGTGTTCAAGATCACTTAGTGATCAAGTATTCGTGACCGCTAGTATAGTCCACCTTCATACATGTTCTACGTAAGTTAGCCACCAAATCAAGCTTAGGATGTTGCAACCTTAAACACTTCACCTTACCCTACCTAATAACTTGACTAGTTCTGGCACCAAGGTCTTAGATTGCTAAGTTCCCGTGGCTCACGGATTCCTCCACAATACCAACAGGTTCAGGTACCCCAGAGACAGATGATCCCGATGGCACGCAGCTGGCGTGGCAGTATGATGAGGAGGCAGACCGCATGTACGTGAACTATCCAGAAGATTGAGGCGTGGTCGTGATCGTGGGCCTGCAGACAGGGTAGCATAGCCTTTCTATGTTTTGTAGTCCGTAGCGGAACTACCATGGTTGTATGTGTGATGTACTCTGAGATATTTATGAGAAGGCAATTGAATCCCTGATTGTCTATATTTATTATTATGCATGTGTTGTGTTATCTGTTTGCGAGACGCTTAGATGCGCTTCTTTCCAATTCGGGGCCTCGATCCCCAGATCGGAAAGGACCGCATCTTGGTCGTTACATCAACACTGCTTGCCATATCATCAACAGGGTATATCTTCACAAATTCCTCAAGAAAACCTCATATGAACTCCTCACTGATAAGAAACCCAATGTAAGTTATTTCAAAGTCTTCGGTGCAAAATGTTGGATTAGAGATCCTCACCATAGCTCAAAATTTGCACCTAAGGTACATGAGGGTTTTATGCTCGGTTATGGAAAGGACTCGCACACCGACAGAGTCTTCAACAACTATCACAACAAAGTTGTTGAGACTGTAGATGTGCGGTCCGATGAAACTAATGGCTCGCAAAGAGAGCAATTGCCTTCTGATCCAGCTAAGTTGTCTCCTGAGGAAGCATTAAAGCTCAAACCTACTGAAGACATTGTTCCCACTGAGGAAATTGATGAAGAAACCATCCCCATCACTTATGAAAATCAAGAAGATGCTCCTGAGGACATTGCTCCAGAACCACTTCCTCTGCCCAGACGAAATCCTCAACCAGCTCATCCGAGGATTGCAAATGAAGTAGAACTTGACAAAATCCTCAACGACATCAACGCGCCAGGTCTTCTCACTCGCTCAAAAGCTTCACACTTAGTTAACTTTTGTGGGCATTTTTTCTTTGTATCTGTCACAGAACCCTCAAAAGTTGTTGAGGCTTTCTTGGAACCGGAGTGGATCCAAGCT
Source organism: Hordeum vulgare subsp. vulgare (assembly GCF_904849725.1). Classification (NCBI taxonomy): domain Eukaryota; kingdom Viridiplantae; phylum Streptophyta; class Magnoliopsida; order Poales; family Poaceae; genus Hordeum; species Hordeum vulgare. The sequence continues at coordinate 245,086,847 of NC_058518.1, read as the reverse complement.
ATGCAAGACGAACTTCTTCAATTCAAGCTGAATGACGTATAGGAGCTAGTCAAACGACCAGATCCTCGCAAGCACAACATCATCGGAACCAAGTGGATTTTCTGAAACAAGCAAGATGAGGATGGTCAAGTGGTGAGGAATAAGGCACGACTCGTAGCCCAAGGCTACACCCAGGTTGAAGGAATAGATTTCGATGAAACTTTTGTACCTGTTGCTAGACTTGAAGCTATTCAAATACTACTTGCTTATGCTAATCATCATAACATCATCTTATATCAAATGGATGTGAAAAGTGCATTCCTCAATGGTAAGCTTGACGAAGAAGTATGTGTTGCTCAGCCCCCAGGTTTTGAGGTTCCAAAGAATCCAGACAAAGTCTTCAGACTCAAAAAGGCGCTCTATGGTCTCAAGCAAGCCACTCGGGCATGGTATGACACATTGAAGGAATTGCTCATGAAGAAAGGCTTCAAACCTGGTTCACTCGATCCAACTCTTTTCACTAAATCCTATGATAATGAGCTATTTGTGTGCCAAATATATGTCGATGATATCATATTTGGCTGTACTGACAAACGATATAGTGATGAATTTGCTTACATGATGAGTGAAGAATATCAGATGTCCATGATGGGGGAGCTGAAATTCTTCTTACGTCTTCAAATTCGTCAACAACACAATAGAATCTTCATATCACAGGAGAAATACCTCAAGGATGTTCTGAGGAAATTTGACATGCATGAATGCAAAGGTGCCAAGACTCCAATGCCTACCAACGGCCACCTTGGTACTGATGAAAATGGTAAAGAATTCGATCAGCACGTACATAGCTCTATGATTGGCTCATTATTGTATCTATGTGCATCAAGGCCAGATATAATGCTTAGTGTTTGCATGTGTGCACGTTTTCAAGCAAAACCGAAGGAATCACACCATAAGGCTGTGAAGCATATTCTTCGATACTTAGCTCACACACCAACACTAGGATTATGGTATCCCAAGGGCTCAAATCTTCATCTGGTAGGGTATTCTGATTCTGACTACGCTGGTGATCGTGTGGATCGCAAGTCAACTTCTGGTACATGCCATTTCCTCGGAAGATCACTAGTTTGCTGGTCCTCAAAGAAGCAGAACTACGTATCACTCTCCACTGCCGAAGCTGAGTACATTGTTGTTGGTTCATGCTCTGCTCAATTACTATGGATGAAGCAAACCCTCAAGGACTACGGCATCAACATGAAGAATGTGCCTCTCTACTACGACAACGAGAGTGCAATCAGGATTGCATACAACCCAGTACAGCACTCAAAGACTAAGCACATCCAGATTCGTCATCATTTTCTTCGGGACCATGTCCTCAAGGGTAATATACTCATCGACCATGTGAAGACTGATGATCAACTGGCAGATATCTTCACTAAGCCCTTGGATGTGAAAAGGTTTTGCAAGTTGCCGTGTGAGCTAAATATCTTAGAATCTTCAAATGTTTTGTAAAACATGCACACATCCTAACACTTATGCAAAATTGATGACTTAGATGTGCAACACATGATGAATCGATTTTCTTCAACTGATGAAGAATATCACTCTGAATGTGAAGAAATCAACGAAGAAATTGATTCTCAGGGCCCAACGACAATTGTACGCGGCGTGTGTAATCAACATTCTTATATGGTGGGTCACACCACCGCCCAACGTGAAATCCTCAAGTTGATTTTCTTCAAAGTTCCATTTCCTCAAAACTTGTTTTTCTTCAAAATAGTTTTTCTTCATTGTGACGATTTATCACAAAATCCTCAAGTTATTCAAATCTTCAAAAACACTTGATGACTTTTGTTTAACTAGATAGACTGTGATTTCAAGTCCTCAGCAGCATTCACTTATAGCTATTTCTTCAAGTTGATATTTCATCTAAGTGAATGTGATTGGACCCTACTTTCCCTCTATGCTATTCTCATCCAGTCTATTCAAGTCTTAATATGCGTTCTACTTGAAACTTTGTTCAAAATCCTCACTACGTCCTTGTTAGTTGATGATTTTGTAACAAAATCCTCAAATCTTCAAAAATATCTCTTTAATGAATAGTAATTGAACCCCACTTCCCTCGTTCGGATAACCACGATCTCTACCGCCTTGCTCGGGAGCTACACGTGTCCAGCGGAGACGTAGAGGCAAGGGCTATTTGGTCCGATTTCTTCGCGCCAACAGTAACTGCCTGGCTATAAATATGTCCTTATCCCCCTCGGCAAACACTTCTTCGCTCCATCGCTCTCCCGCCATAGCAAAATCCCCGAACCCTAGCGCCACCGCTGGAAGTCTCGTCGCCGGCGAAGAAGAGCTTCACTGCCTCGACTTTTCCGTCGCCGAAACCACGCCGGAGTCGGACCATCTTCGTACGCCGCCGCCGTAGACGTCCTCTGCTGCCGGGTTAGGGCGCATTGGACACGCACCGAAGAGCTTCTCCCGACAACTCTCCTCTGTTCTTCGTGCGCGCCATCTAGGGTAACTAAAAACCCTATTTTTACAGCAAGTTAAATCTACTATTTTACATCTGAGATGTGAAATCTGTTTTTCCTCAAGAATCCATATGCATATGATTCCTCAAACACTGCCTATCACCACACTATTGATGAACTTCACTAAGCATCTAAGATTTTCACGAGATTCCTCAATTGTGCGAATTTTCGGATGTGTACAACTCTGGAACCCAAGAACTGTATGCTTAGGCAAATTCCTCAACCACTGGTTAAATTCCTCAACTGTCAAACTTTTTCATCTTCTTCCAATCTGAGAACGCATATGACCTCTCCAAATTCCTCGCAACTATACTCTGTTCATAGGTACACACATGTCAGCTGATGAATCTCTCGGTTCTCATCACATTAACTCATTTGCAGCGTTTCTTGAAGAAAATCTTCAAGTCTCATCGGAATCCTCAAGAGTGCAATCTCATCAGCAAAATCCTCAGCTGAAGAAAATGGAGGATGACAGGAAACATAAGGGAGGCAAGAAACTTGAACAGAATACAGCTTTGGATATCCCTGAGGATATTTACTTGGACTATTGCACACCTGATGAAAATGAAACAATGGCCAAGAGAAAGATTCGGCTTCAGAAGATAGAACACCGATGGGCTAAGGAGTGGAAGGAATACAGATATGTCACTCCCAAGTATGCGAAGAAATTCGCTCTGAAGCCTCCTCGCAAATGGGCTCCACTTGAGGCTCATCAAGTAGCACATCCCTCAAGCCTCAAGACCCTTGATGACTATCCTGATGAAAAGGACAAGCACTTGGCCAAGATTAAGAAGCAGGCAGATGCTGCGGTGAGGAAATTCAATGAATCATCTGTTGCAGCTTCAACTGCAACTACTTCCTCTGCCGCTGAGACCTCTGGTTCAGCAATTCCTCAACAAAAGTCTATGCTGTCAAAACTAAAGGCTCCAAAGCCTCAAGAGAAACCAGCTCTGGCATCAGCTACAAAACCCTCAGCGCCACCACAGGTTTCAAAACCAGAACTGAAACAAGTCATGAAGCCACTGCCCGCTACCTCCAGCTCCTCACTCCCAGTTGCAACCAGCTTGGAGACAAAGTCTTCACCACCTCCTATGAAGACTCAGGTGTCTGCTGAAAGAGGAACAAAACCAAGCCCTAGCAAAATCATCACAGTCCCTTCTGCATTAGAGGGTAGTGATGAATATGATGATGAAACCCTGCAAGCTATAATCAGAAAGAAGCAGGAGAGGGTAGCTCAAGCGTCTGGTAGCGCTATTCCTCTGGCCATGGACCCCAAAGTCCTCCTAGACTACATAAACATCTGGTATGAGGACCCCAACACTCCGCTTGATGATTTGAAACTTCCCCCTGGCATCAGCCACATGGTGGTCACATTCATCAACGAGGCCAAGTGGAAGGAGCAGCAAGCCAAACAGGCCAAAGTTGCTAAGCTCAAGAAGGAGAAATTCCTCAAGCAGAATCTCCTCAACCTGACTCCTGATGCACTGGTGTCAACATAGGCTGACTTGAAGACTTTGATAAATAAGTACTCCAAGCTATCTGATCGTCAGAGTCTCGAAAGCAGTTTCATCAAATTTGCCACTAAAGCTGTTGACGACTACAACAAGAAGGCTGCCCCTCCAGTACCAACTCCTCAGCCTCTGATTGAAGAGCCAGCCGACAAATCTCCTCAAGCTGATGAAACTCCTCAAGCTGAGGAAATACCACAAGAGAGCCGTCTGGATGTACCGGCAATTGAAGAAATCACCATAGAAAATCCAGCTGATGAATCTGCTACAGCTGGTGAGACTGCCCCTGATCCAGCTACTGCTTCAAAGCAAGCTGATGACTCTGATCGAGCTGGTTCCTCAAAGCCAGCTGATGAATCTGCTGAGAAAACACCTTCACCAAAAGCTTCAAAGGTGAAGAAGATGACTCCGTCTGCATCAGACGTGAAGAAGACAAGGGCTGCTGAGAAGGAAGCCAAAAAGAGAAAGGCCTCCTCAGCAGAAGAAAACACTAAGGCCAAGCGCCTCAAAGCGCTTGAAGAAAATGCTCCACTGGACCCTGTGCCCCTCAACGTCACTCCATCTTATGAAATGGTCACCTTTGAAGACCAGGAGAAAGGGCCAGATGAGGAAATGACGGATGCCGCATCTGAGGAACACACTAACGAAGAAATTCGCATTGACGACAGTCCTCAGCCCTCCATTCCTCAGGTAACAACTGCACAAGGATCAGCTGCACCAGCTGATGAATCTGGCTCGGTCACCAAGCAATTTGAGGAAGAGCAAAGTGAAAATCCTCAAGCTCATGAAATTCAGAGTCCTAAGAAAAATCCTCAAGTTGAGGATCAGGTTGACCCAACTCCTCCTCCTGAGCAAGATCTTCACACTGGGGCTCAGAATGAACCTATTCCTCCTCCTGAGCAGAACCCTCAACAGGATGCTCTAGTTGATGACATTCCTCAGCCTGAGGCACAGCCAGATCCCGTTCCTCAACCTGAAGCACAACACGAGCATGCTCCTCAGCCTGAAGCCCAAGCTAATGAAATTCCTCACCCTGAGGACAATGCTGATGAAAATGCACCAGACCAAGACAATGCTTTCGTCGTGCTCAATCCAGATACTGCAATTGTTGTCTCCCCTCCAGTTCCTCAGCAAAGTCTTCAGCCAATGCAGCGTCAGCCATTCTCCAAGCGGCCACAGTTTCAAAAGGAGAACTTCTTTGAAGAACGCTTGTACTTCATTGGAGAAAATCCCTATGACAAGCCTCAAATCAGACATCTGAAGTTTTGGACGAGGACACAGCTGAATTACTATGCCTCTGTGCTGTGTGGAAGAAATAAGATATTCTAGCACAGGCATATTCCTCATGTTGAACTTAAAGCAATACCATGCCTGGCTCCAGTCCTCAATGTCCTTCATGAACCTGGACTGCTACCAATGTGCTCAGATATCTCTGATTGGAATAGCGAGCTCATTCTTCAATTTTATGCCACTCTTCACATCTCTGGCGATCCTGAAGATATTAACACCTGGGTGTTTGACTGGATGACGCAAAACACTCACTACAAGGCTCCTGCTACTGAGCTACTGCGTGAATTGCCAGTATCAATTCCCTCAGAGGAGGCCATGAAGCTTTATAGTGAGCGTGAGCTGCCCAACGGGATGATGGAAGTCCTCATGAAGCCTTTGGCTAAAGGGCAACCACCGAGAAAAACCTTCCTCGTCCACGAGCTCAAATATACACCAAGGTATGTTTACAGAATCCTCTGTAGTGTTCTTGCGCTGATCAAAGGCCATGATGATGAAGAAGATGTTGTAGGCATCATGAAGAATATCATTTTCAACATCATCCATGGCATTACTATCAAAATACATGATTTCTTCTTGAGGACTTTGACCGACAATGCCATGTGTCCATTTAATCACAAGATATATGCCCCATGGATGATGAGATTCATCAGGACAAGGGTAGGCATCAACTTCCACACTGATTTCAACAACCATGTTGGTTATATGCCTCCTATCAGGGTCAACAAGAAGACTTTTGAGCCAGTTGAAGGAAAAGGCAAGTCAGTTATTGATGAAGGCCGTAGGCCCCTTGATGGCCAATTCAGAGAGCCGGAAGCATATTCTTCATGGGATGATACTGAGACTCACCCTCCAAGCCGTGTTGCTCCTCGCGTGATGAATACAAGAGAGCTTCTCCTCAGTCTTCACCAGAAGGTGGATCGCAATCACAAGTGGGTCAAACGCCAGTTCGGCGCCATTGTGAAAACCCTCACTGAAACACAGAACTTTGTGAAGCTTAACCATCACTATCTGGATGAGGTTTTTGATCGCACCTGGGCCACACTTGCTCATCCGAAGACTCAGACAGAACTTGAAGAATTGGAGTTTGAGCAAGACTTTGACTAGTCGTGGCCTCCCAAGAAGAAGTTCAGGAAAATTCCAGTCCAGACCTTGAAGACAGTTCCTTTTCTTCATTCTGCACTGCTGAATCTGATGAAGAACAGCACGACAATGCCACCGGTCCAAGGAAGAAGACTACTCCCAAGAAGCACCACGCATCTTCATCAACCGCCAAGGAGTGAAGTCTTCACAGGCGTTAGTCCTCAGTTTGTCCCTTTTTGTCACTTGATGACAAAGGGGGAGAAACTTGAGATTTAGTCTTCAAGCGGGATATTTTGGGTCTTATGAACTATATTTAAGTTACAAACTCTTGGCTCTTCTGAAGTTTTTATGTAATGAGTTGTAACTTAAGCCCGATGGTACTCTCACGCTTTTGAACGTTTTTCTTCGCATGCTTATTCCTCAAGTTTTTAATGCACGCATGCTGGAATTCGTAGATACCATTTGTCATCATGCATCTTCAATTTCTTCATACTATATGTCATATGTATGCATGTATTGCAAGACTCAGGGGGAGATCTCCATGATATAAATCATCAATGTGCATTTGCTGTGAAAAGCAAAATCCTCAAGATATGCACATCTTCAGGGGGAGTCTCTCTGAATCTTGATTTCAAATTCCTCAAATTAGTATTTACACTTCATATTTTTATCCCTGTTGAAGACTTAACCTAATTGTCATCAACCACCAAAAAGGGGGAGATTGTAAGTGCATCTAGTGCCCCTTGGTGATTTTCGTGGTTTGAAGACTTATAGGTTAAGTATCTAATGTGTTCATGAGTGTACACAGGATCTATAAGTCACTGAGGAGTTTGAAATATTTGATGAATATCGACCCCTAAAAATGTATATCTTCGGTTCAAGAAATTGGTCTGAAGCTGAAGAATTGAATCGCGAAGAATCTGCGATGAAATTGATATTCCTCATGAAGATATTGAAATTGAGGAATTAGGTGTGTCCTGAAGAAAATCATTCTGGAGACTTTGAAGCATGAAGATTTACTCTGTCTGTTTTGTTTTCTTCAAACTTGAGTAATAGGAACACCGTACTGTTAAAGGGGGTCGAAGTTACACTTTGAAATGAATTTCCTCATGATGCTCAACCCAATCCTGATCCTACCAAAAGCCTCAAGTGAGGAATACGAGTGACATGAGGACTCTCACGGTTGAGGGTTCCGACCGTTTCGATAGCCACGCCACATCATTGATCTTATCCACACCAACGGTCATATTATTTAAGGGCGTTAGTGTCAAATCATGTCGGGATGCTCCCAGGCTATAAATAGCCGCCCCCCACAACCATTAGCTGGTCGGGTGCTCCGTTAGAAACTGACACTTGTCATAAGAGCAACCCAATTCCTCAGAGTCTTCGAGAGTAATTCATCAGTGAGGAAATACCCCAAACACCAAACCACAAACCTAGAACCAAGTGATTGAGCATCATTGAAGAAGTTGTTCCTGTGTGGGACTAAAGCCTTTTACCTTTGAGGACTGTGCATCCTCCAGACGGTTAGGCGTCATGGTCTAGAGCAATCGAGCAGTCAATTGTGGATCATCGGGTGACCAAGTTTGTGAGGGTTTGGAAGTCTGCCATGAAGACTTACCACGAGTGTTGGGTGAGGACTGTGTGTTCTTATCCCAAGGAGAATACGGTAGGGACTGTGTGTCCCGGGACTGTGTTTCTTTTGGTTTCAATACCAAGCCGCTCCAAACCAGATGTACAACTGTCACAGCAGTTGGAACTGGGTCATCAACTACTGTCTTCGCTGTGAAACGGGTTCTAATTCCTCATCTCCTTACATTCCTCAGATTATGTGTTGATGACTTTCACTGTCAGTGTTTGAAGAGTTTGCTGAAGACTTTATCTAAAATTCCTCAACCCCAAATTCTTCACGCTAGTTAATCCTCATATGTTTTCTGCGTGCCTGCTCACTGTGCAATCTGTTTTCACATTCCTCACACTGAATAATTGTTGTTGTGAAACTTTGCACTCCTGATCCTTTATTCTTTCCGCTATAAGTTAGTCATCAGTGAGGAATTTCCTCAAAAGGAATTTCCTCAGTGATGAAATTCTAAAAATCTCCTATTCACCCCCCCCCCTCTAGTCGATATAACGCACTTTCACATTCACTTTAAATAGGGCACCATCAAAATCCGTTGAGACGACACCATACGAATTGTGGTATGGCAAAAGACCAAAGTTGTCGTTTCTTAAAGTTTGGGGATGTGATGCTTATGTCAAAAAGCTTCAGCCTGAAAAGCTGGAACCCAAAGCAGAAAAGTGCATCTTCATAGGTTACCCAAATCCGAGGGCAAAGTGTTTGTTGCTAAGAACGGAGGTTTTCTCGAGAAGGAGTTTCTCTCGAGAGAATTGAGTGGGAGGAAGATAGAACTTGATGAGGTTGTCAAACCTCTCATCCCTCTGGATGGTGGCACAGGGCAAGGGGAAACCCCTGTCGTTGCGACACCAGTTGAGGAAGTTAATGATGATGATCATGAAACTCCGGATCAAGTTCCTGTCGAACCTTGCAGGTCGACGAGACCTTGTACTACTCCAGAGTGGTACGGTAATCCCATCTTATCAATTATGTTGTTAGACAACAATGAGCCTGCGAATTATGAAGAATCAATGGTGGGCCCAGATTCCAACAAATGGCTGGAGGCCATGAAGTCTGAGATAGGATCCATGTATGAAAACAAAGTGTGGACTTTAGAAGTACTACCTGAGGGCTGCAAGGCTATTCAGAACAAATGGATCTTTAAGAAGAAGACTGACGCTGACGGTAATGTGACCGTTTATAAAGCTCGACTTGTGGCAAAGGGTTTTTCACAAGTTCAAGGAGTTGACTACGATGAGACGTTCTCACCCGTAGCGATGCTTAAGTCCGTCAGAATCATGTTAGCAATATCTGCATTTTTCGATTATGAAATCTGGCAGATGGATGTCAAAACGGCGTTCCTTAACGGTTTCCTTAAGGAAGAGTTGTATATGATGCAACCCGAAGGTTTTGTCGATCCTAAAAATGCTAAAAAAGTGTGCAAGCTCCAATGATCCATTTATGGACTGGTGCAAGCATCTCGGAGTTGGAATAAACGCTTTGATGAGGTGATCAAATCATTTGGGTTTATACAAGTGGTTGGAGAATCTTGTATTTACAAGAAAGTGAGTGGGAGCTCCGTGGCGTTTCTAATATTATATGTGGATGACATATTGCTGATTGGAAACAACGTGGAGTTTTTGGAGAGCATAAAGGATTACTTGAATAAAAGTTTCTCTATGAAGGACCTAGGAGAAGCTGCTTACATTCTAGGCATTAAGATCTATAGGGATAGATCGAAACGCCTGATAGGACTTTCACAAAGTACATACCTTGATAAAGTTTTGAAGAGGTTCAAAATGGAACAGTCCAAGAAGGGGTTCTTGCCAGTTTTACAAGGTACGAGATTGAGTAAGACTCAGTGCCCAGCAACTGATAAAGATAGAGAGCATATGAGCACCGTCCCCTATGCTTCAGCCATAGGTTCTATCATGTATGCAATGTTGTGCACTAGACCGGACATTAGCTTGACCATAAGTATGGCAGGCAGGTTCCAGAGTAATCCTGGAGTGGATCACTGGACGGTGGTCAAGAATATCCTGAAGTACCTGAAAAGGACTAAGGAGATGTTTCTCATGTATGGAGGTGACGAAGAGCTCGCTGTAAAAGGTTACGTCGATGCAAGCTTTGACACAGATTCGGACGACTCTAAGTCGCAGACCGGATACGTATTTATTCTTAATGGGGCTGGGGTAAGCTGGTGCAGTTCCAAGCAAAGCGTCGTAGCTGATTCCACATGTGAAGCGGAGTACATGGCTGCCTCAGAGGCGGCTAAGGAGGGTGTCTGGATGAAGTAGTTCATGACGGATCTTGGAGTGGTGCCAAGCGCACTGAATCCAATAACCTTGTTTTGTGACAACACGGGTGCCATTGCCTTAGCAAAGGAACCACGGTTTCACAAGAGGACCAGACACATCAAACGACGCTTCAACCTCATCCGCGACTATGTCGAATGGGAGAACGTAAATATATGCAAAGTGCACACGGATCTGAATGTAGCAGACCCGCTGACTAAACCTCTTCCACGAGCAAAGCATGATCAACACCAGAATTGTATGGGTGTTAGATTTATTACAATGTAATTCGCATGGTGATGTGAGGGCTAGATTAATGACTCTAGTGCAAGTGGGAGACTGTTGGAATTATGCCCTAGAGGCAATGATAAATAAGCTATTATTATAATTCCTGTATCAAGATAATCGTTTATTGTCCATGCTATAATTGTATTGAATAAAGACTTAGATACATGTGTGGATACATAGACAAAACACTGTCCCTAGCAAGCCTCTAGTTGGCTAGCCAGTTGATCAAGGATAGTCAGGGTCTCCTGACTATGTACAAGGTGTTGTTGCTTGATAACTGGATCACGTCATTGGGAGAATCATGTGATGGACTAGACCCAAACTAAAGACGTAGCATGTTGATCGTGTCATTTTGTTGCTACTGTTTTCTATGTGTGAAGTATTTATTCCTATGACTATGAGATCATATAACTCACTGACACCAGAGGAATGCTTTGTGTGTATCAAACGTCGCCACGTAACTGGGTGACTATAAAGATGCTCTACAGGTATCTCCGAAGGTGTTCGTTGAGTTAGTATGGATCAAGACTGGGATTTTTCACTCCGTGTGACGGAGAGGTATCTCGGGGCCCACTCGGTAATACAACATCACACACAAGCCTTGCAAGAAATGTGACTTAGTGTAAGTTGTGGGATCTTGTATTACATAACGAGTAAACAGACTTGCCGGTAAACGAGATTGAAATAGGTATGCGGATACTAACGATCGAATCTCGGGCAAGTAACATACCGAAGGACAAAGGGAATGACATACGGTATTATATGAATCCTTGGCACTGAGGTTCAAACGATAAGATCTTCGTAGAATATGTAGGATCCAATATGGGCATCCAGGTCCCACTATTGGATATTGACCGAGGAGTCCCTCGAGTCATGTCTACATAGTTCTCGAACCCGCAGGGTCTGCACATTTAAGGTTACCGAATGTTGTTCAGATTCCCGGATGAGATCACGGACGTCACGAGGGTTTCCGGAATGGTCCGAAGAAGAAGATTGATGTATAGGATGACCTCATTTGATTACCGAAAGGTTTTCAGAATTACCGGGAATGTACCAGGAATGACGAATGGGTTCCGGATGTTCACCGGGGGGGCAGCCCACCCCGGGGAAGCCCATAGGCCTTAGGGTGCCGCACCAGCCCTTAGTGGGCTGGTGGGCAAGCCCAAGAAGGCCCGTGTGCAGGAATAAAAGAAACCAAAGAGAAAATAAAAAAGAGGGGAAGTGGGAAGGAAGGGAAGGACTCCACCTTCCAATCCTAGTTGGACTAGGATTGGAGGAGGAATCCTCCTCCCCCCCTTCGGCCGAACCCCTTGGGGCTACTTGAGCCCCAAGGCAAGGCCCCTCCTCTCCCACCTATATATACGGAGGTTTTAGGGCTGATTTGAGACAACTTTTCCACGGCAGCCCGACCACATACCTCCACGGTTTTTCCTCTAGATCGCGTTTCTGCGGAGCTCGGGCGGAGCCCTGCTGAGATTAGATCACCACCAACCTCCGGGGCGCCGTCACGCTACCGTAGAACTCATCTACCTCTCCGTCTCTCTTGCTGGATCAAGAAGACCGAGATCATAGTCGAGCTGTACGTGTGCTGAACGCGGAGGTGCCGTCCGTTCGGCACTAGATCGGAGCGGATCGTGGGACGGATCGCGGGACGGTTCGTGGGACGGTTCGCAGGGCGGATCGAGGGATGTGAGGACGTTCCACTACATCAATCGCGTTTATTAACGCTTCTGTTGTGCGATCTACAAGGCTACGTAGATCTGAAATCCCCCTCGTAGATGGACATCACCATGATAGGTCTTCGTGCGCGTAGGAAATTTTTTGTTTCCCTTGCGACGTTCCACAACAAACTCCGCATGCCTTCACAAACTTCTGCTTTACATCTACAAGAGCAATTGGTTCCCCGGGATGTGAGACTGTTTTGATCGTGTACCTCTCATCGTCATCCAGCTTCTTGGTTGGGCCTTGTTTCGTACATACTGAAGTTTTGCTCGATACAGAGGGCTAAAAGAACGAGCGTTAATATATGTATACATATAGCAGAGGATTAATTTATTAATATATATATATGCACCTCGACGGAGCGGTCGGCTTCTCCCTCGTCGGCTTCTTCCTCATTGGAGCCGTCGATTCCTCCCTCGCCCGAGGCGTGGGCGTCTACCTCACCGGAGCTTCTACCTTGTGTGTTGAGAGACTCATCTCCCTCGCCGGAGTCATTCAGAAACTGATTGGTGACATCGACATCGCCAACTAAAATACCATCCCCGCGGATGGCACCATGCATCACGTCTTCCTGATATTCGTCTCTACCGTGTGGATCCATAGTATCTACAAATTAATTAAACATAAAAACTAAATTAACTAACAACTAAAACTATATACATCGAATAATCCACTTAATTAATGCATCGTCGAATAATCCACTTAATATTATCGAATATATAATTTGGAATACATAAATAATACATCTCTCGAATACAGTAATACATCGAATAATAATGACTGAGCAGTCAACAAAGAGCCATCGTCCTACTTAGGCGCGGGCGGTGGACACCCAAAGAGCAGGAACCATCACCAGATCATAGATGCGATGAGATCCCCAAAGAACCAGCCGGGTCCTGTCGAACCTGGCATCCAACGCCTCCATGTAGCGACGGACGTGCTCATCCTCCTTGCTGACACGGCGACATACCTCCTCCTCGGGGGTCGGCACCCTCTGTGGCCCTCGCGACCGCCACCAAAGAAGCTCCGGGTCAACGACGGGAACCTGGTTCCTCACCAAGCTACGCACCCCGGAAGGTAACTCCTCCTAGTGCTAGCCCGGCGGAGCCCAGTCCCGCACACGCTGGCGCATATCAAGCAGGTGACCGCCACCGAGTCGACGACGAGAATGTTGGCCGGGCATCGTATGCCTACTATTTAAATTCCTATTGTTTAACAAAATTTTCTAAATTTGTACTCTCCTTCCATTCCAAAATATAATACCTTTTAAAGATTTCATCAAAAAACTACATACAGAGCAAAAATGAGTGAACATATACTCTAAAATATGTCTATATACATCTGTATGTAGTTCACTAATGGAACCTCTAAAAAGACTTATATTTAGGAACGGAGGGAGTAATTAATTGCAAATACATAACAAACTTTTGCAAATGTCAAAATTCATCAAACTTTTGCAAAAAAACCTGAACAAGTAAAACAACTAAATTAACTAAAACAATATGAAACACTTAATAACCAAAAACAATATGGACACTTAATTAACTAAAACAATATGAACACTTAATTACCTAAAACAATAATCCTAGTTTTCTGTTTTACTATCCAATTAACTAATTTTATTTCTTAACCCTAATTTTTTCAGAGTGTTTCAGAGAGTGTGTGTGTGTACGTGTACGTGTGTGTGTGTACGTGTGTGTGTACAGCACCGGCGGCTCAAACGTCGAAAATGGACGGGGCGCGACGGGGCTCCTACGCCGGAGATGGATCGGGCATTTCCGGTGGTGGCTAGGTGGGGGATGGGCTCGGGGAGGGGCGGCCATGGCGGCAATGGAGCACGGTATAGCTCGTCGGCCGCGGCCTTCACGAGGAGAGGGAGAAGAGGGCCGGTGGCTCACCTCGGGGGAGAAGAGGCCCGCGCGAAGATCCAATGCCGGCGAGGAGGAGGACGGGCGTCGGCGATGGTGACAGCGAGGCGGATGTCGGGGCAGCCTGGCGGCGTTCAGCTCGTCGTCGCGTCGGGCGGTGCGCAGGCGAGAGCGAGGAGGAAGAAAATGAAACTCGCGATGGTGGGGGTTGGAAAAATTGAAGTCCCGCTTATATAGGATGGGCTTTAGCCCCGGGTCGTGGGAAGAACCGGGACTAAAGACCACCCTTTTGTCCCGGTTCTTCCCATGACCCGGGGCTAAAGGTAGTTTTTGGCAGGCGAGGGGCTTTAACCCCGGGTCGGGGCTAGACCCGGGACTAAAGGGGATCTTTAGTCCCGGTTCTAGCCACGACCCAGAGCTAAAGCCCCTCGGCTGGCTGCGCGACATGTTTAGTCCCACCTCGCCGAGCGAGGGGCACTGGCACTGGTTTATAAGCCCCGCCGCAGCAACTGCATCGAGCTCCTCTCTAAAGCAGACCTACGGGCCTATATGTCCTCTTGCGGCTTGTTGGGCCTATTGGGCTCGAGGGCCTGCATCCTCGCCCACCTGTCGGGTAGGGTTTCTAGTCGTATGCACGCCGTGATGGCCTAATAGTCGGCATTTTTTTACTTTAATAATTTTTCTCTTTTATTTTTGTTTTCTATTTAAGATTTTAAAAAGGGATTTCATTTTTGGAACTTGTTTGAACTCCATACTTTTTGTGTGTTCAAAATGCACCATTCAAAGGCACATCACAAATTTTCAACAATTTCTGACTTCATTTGATATTTTTCGTGCATTTACTTATTTTTTGAGCTAGTTGACCCTGAAATTGAAAAGCACTACAAATGACTCTGAAAATGTTGAAAGTTGGCATGGTATCATCATTTCACCCACATAGCATGTGATAAAAAGTTGAGAGGGTTACGACAAAAACTGGATGCACTTCGTGTATAAAACGGACAATCTCTCTCGAAGTATTAGGGTTTCGAACAATAACTCATCTGTTAGAAAGGGATTTCATTTATTTGAACTTACTTGAATTCCATCCTTTTTGTGTGTTAAAGAGGCACCATTCAAAGGCACATCACAAATTTTCAACAATTTCTAGATTCATTTGATATTTTTCATGCATTTACTTATATTTTTGATCTAGTTGACCCTGAAATTGAAAAGTACTACGAATGAACTCTAAAAATTTTAAAAGTTGGCATGGTATCATCATTTCACCCACATAGATTGTGATAAAAAGTTGAGAGGGTTACGACAAAAACTGGATGCACTTCGTGTACAAAACGGACAATCTCTCTCGAAGTATCAGGGTTTCGAACGATAACTGATCTGTTACAAAGGGATTTCATTTTTTAAAACTTATTTGAACTCCATACTTTTTGTGTGCAAAATGCACCATTCAAAGGCACATCACAAATTTTCAACAATTTCTGACTTCATTTGATATTTTTCGTGCATTTACTTATTTTTTTGAGCTAGTTGACCCCGAAGTGGAAAAGCACTACAAATAAACTCTGAAAATGTTGAAAGTTGGCATGGTATCATCATTTCACCCACATAGCATGTGATAAAAAGTTGAGAGTGTTACGACAAAAACTAGATGCACTTCGTGTACAAAACGGACAATCTCTCTCGAAGTATCACGGTTTCGAACGATAACTCATCTGTTACAAAGGGATTTTATTTTTTTGAACTTTTTTGAATTCCATACTTTTTGTGTGTTCAAAATGCACCATTCAAAGTCACATCACAAATTTTCAACATTTTTTGACTTCATTTGATATTTTTCGTGCATTTACTTTTTTTTTGAACTAGTTGACCCTGAAATTCAAAAGCACTACAAATGAACTATGAAAATGTTGAAAGTTGGCATCGTATCATCATTTCACCCACATAGCATGTGATAAAAATTTGAGAGGGTTACAACAAAAACTGGATGCACTTCGTGTACAAAACGGACAATCTCTCTCGAAGTATCAAGGTTTCGAATGATAACTCATCTGTTACAAAGGGATTTTATTTTTTTGAACTTTTTTGAATTCCCTACTTTTTGTGTGTTCAAAATGCACCATTCAAAGGCACATCACAAATTTTCAACAATTTCTGACTTCATTTGATATTTTTCATGCATTTACTTTTTTTTGAGCTAGTTGACCGTGAAATTGAAAAGCACTATAAATGAACTCTAAAAATGTTGAAAGTTGGCATGGTATCATCATTTCACCCACATAGCATGTGATAAAAAGTTGAGAGGGTTACGACAAAAACTGGATGCACTTCGTGTACAAAACGGACAATCTCTCTCGAAGTATCAAGGTTTCGAATGATAACTCATCTGTTACAAAGGGATTTCATTTTTTGAACTTTTTTCAATTCCCTACTTTTTGTGTGTTCAAAATGCACCATTCAAAGGCACATCACAAATTTTCAACAATTTCTGACTTCATTTGATATTTTTCGTGCATTTTCTTTTTTTTTTGAGCTAGTTGACCGTGAAATTGAAAAGCACTATAAATGAACTCTAAAAATGTTGAAAGTTGGCATCGTATCGTCATTTCACCCACATAGCATGTGATAAAAGGTTGAGAGGGTTACGACAAAAACTGGATGCACTTCGTGTACAAAACGGACAATCTCTCTCTAAGTTTAATACATTAGTACAACTGGTCTACATTTTTCCCAAGATTCTTGAGATCAACTGTTGTCATTCCGTACAACTGGTCTACCTTTACCCCTTCTCCATTCATGTTCACCCAACTACATCGAAACAAAGGGACCTTCAAAGTAGGTGCGTAGTTAAGTTCCCATATATCCTCTATGTAACCATAGTATGTGTCCTTTTTCCCATTATCGTGTGTCGCATCATAGTGGGCACCACTGTTTTTGTTGTTGCTCTTTTTATCTTGGGCGGTCATGTAAAAAGTATTCCCGTTCATCTCGTACCCTTGGAAATGTAATACAGTCAAAGAAGGTGACGCGGCCAACAAGTAGAGTTGATCTCCAACAGTGTTGTCATTCATGAGAGGTGCTCGCAACCAACTGCCCAAAGTATCCATGTGTTTTTCTTCAATCCAGGAGATAACCTTCCCCGGGAACTTGAAGCGTACAAAATTCTTGTGCTCCTCGATATACGAAGCCACGAAGATGGAACTTTTTAGAACTGTGTAGTGTGATTCAGTGAAAGAATGCCCATCCCTACATATCACTGCTTTCTTTCCTAGTGTGCCTTTTCCACTCAATCTCCCCTCATGCCGCGATTCGGGAATACCAATCGGCTTAAGGTCAAGAAGAATGTTTACACATAACCCAATGACCTCCTCTGTTCCATAGCCCTTGGAGATGCTTCCTTCTGGCCTAGCACGGTTATGAACATATTTCTTTAAGAATCCCATGAACCTCTCGAAGGGGAACATATTGTGTAGAAATACAGGACCGAGAATGGAAATCTCGTCGACTAGGTGAACCGGGAGATGCGTCATAATATTGAACAACACTAACTCAAAACTGACAAGACATTGGACCACATCCTTCTGTAGCCTTTCCAGACATTCTCGATCAATTACCTTCTAAGATATTGCATTGTTGAATGCACATTGCTTCACAATGGGTAGTCGAACATTTTCTGGTAGAAGCCCCCTGAATGCAACCGGAAGCAATTGCGTCATAATCACGTGGCAATCATGAGACTTCAGGTTCTAGAATTTTTTTTCTCTGCCATATTTATTATTCCCTTTATATTAGACGAGAAGCCAGCGGGGACCTTCATACTGCTCAGACATTCAAAAAATATTTCCTTCCCTGCTTTGCTAAGAGCGTAGTTCCTTAAGTATTGACGCCCTTTATCAGTCTTCTTGTCGTATGGGTCTTTCATACGTTGCTGCTCCTCCCGTGCTTCTGTTGTATCTTTTGTCTTCCCATACACGCCAGGAAGCCTAGCAGGTTCGCGCAAAGATTCTTCGTCACGTGCATCACGTTGATTGAAGACCGGACCTCTTGGTGTTTCCAATTGGGTAGCTCCCAAAATAAAGATTTCTTTTTCCACATGGGCACGTGTCCGGTAACATCATCTTTCGGAACAGATTGACCACCAGGACCCTTTCCAAAGATTACTATTTGATACAAATCCTTGACCATAGCCAATAACTCATCACCAGTAGGGAGGTTAGGCTTCTTCCGGCAATCTGTCTCACCGTTGAAATGCTTGCCTTTCTTTCTTACGGGATGATTGGTCGGAAGAAATTGACGACACCCCAGGTAGACAACCTTCTTAGATTATTTTCAAATATGTACCTTTAGTCTTATCTAAACAGTGTGTGCATGCATTGTATCCCTTGTTTGACTGTCCTAAAATGTTACTAAGAGCAGGCCAATCATTGATGGTTACGAACAACAATGCTCGTAGGTCAAATTCCTGATGTTTGTGCTCATCCCACACACGTACACCTTGTTTGGCCCACAACTGCAAAAGTTCATCAACTAATGGCCTTAGGTACACATCAATGTCGTTGCTGGGTTGCTTCGTTCCTTGGATGAGCACTGGCATCATAATGAACTTCCGCTTCATGCACAACCAAGGAGGAAGGTTGTAGATACATAGAGTCACGGGCCAGGTGTTGTGACTGCAGTTCTGCTCCGCAAATGGATTCGTGTCATCTGTACTTAGACAAAGCCATAAGTTCCTTGGGTCATCTGCAAAGTCCGGCCACTCCCTCTCAATTTTCCTCCACTGCGACCCATCTGCGAGGTATCTCAACTTTTTCCCGTCTTTCTTACTCTCGTCTTTGTGCCATCGCATCAACTTGGCATGCTCATTGTTTCTGAACAGACGTTTCAACCGTGGTATTATAGGAGAATACCACATAACCTTAGCAGGAACCTTCTTCCTCGGGGGCTCGTCATCGCCCTCAACATCACCAGGGTCATCATGCCTGATCTTGTATCGACTTGTAGTGCATACCGGGCATTTATCCATATTCTCGTACTTCTCACCGCGGTACAGGATGTAGTCATTAATGCATGCATGTATCTTATGCACATCTAATCCAAGAGGGCAGATAGCCTTCTTTGCTTCGTACGTAGTCTCGGGAAATTCATTATCCTTTGGAAGCTTCGGCTTCAATATTTTCAGTAACTTCTCAAATCCCTTGTCAGACAAACTAGTTTCTGCCTTTCATTTCAACAGTTCCAGTGTGGTACCGAGCTTTGTGCTTCCATCTTCGCAATTTGGGTACAACAACTTTTTATGATCCTTTAGCATGGCCTCCAACTTCGGCTTCTCCTTTTCTGTATCGCATTCTCTCTTTGCATCAGAAATAACCCGTCCAAGACTATCAGCGGGCTCATCTGATGCCGGTTGTTCTTCACCTCCTTCTTCTTCATTGTCTTCCATTGTAGTATCACCGTGTTCTTAAGTGAACATATGATAGTTTTCATCATCATCTTCTTCTTCATTGTCTTCCATCGTTACCCCTCTTTCTCCGTGCATGGTCCAACAATAATATGTGGGCATGAAACCTCTCTGAAGCAAGTGGAGATGAATAACTTTCGAGCTAGAGTACTCCTTCCCGTTTCGACAACCAAGACATGGGCAAGGTATAAAATTGTCCACTTTGTTTGCCTCAGCCACATCGATAAATTTATGTAGGCCTACAATAAATCCGGAACCACGTCGTTCGACGTACATCCATCGCTTCCGTGCATCGATCTGGCATCATACATGAATAGTGAAATGACCACCGTACATTGACACATGCAATATTTTTGTATCAGTTACACATGAAGAAGGTTGCTAACCTCGGTCGAGGATACCATTTCGTGTGAACTTTAGTGTGACTCGGGCATTAATTAGTCCCGGTTCGTAATGTACTCCGAAGTGCGTCGGTCACCGTACATCCATTGGCGGTTCATCTATATTATGAAATTAAGTATATCAAAAAACCATTGCAAAACATCATGAATAAAGAAATGACCAAATTAATACAAGTTCATCATCACATTAAAACCAAAGCTCGGTAGTGACCAAACGTTATTATTGCAAAAATAAATACATAAAGTTCTCTCATAAAACAACATACAACTATGTAAAACATTTAAATGCAACAACAAATGCGATCAAAATCGCAACTAAGGTAACAACTGACCCTACAGCATAATGATACCAAGCCTCTTTATCAATGGCATATTTTCTAATATTCCTAATCTTCAAGCGCATTTCATCCATCTTCAAGCGCATTGCATCCATCTTCAACAACATCGCATCGATCTTCATCTTGCGATCATCGATGACATCGACGACATGCAACTCCAGTTCCATATTCTTGTCCTCAATTATTTTCAATTTTTCCTTCAAGTATTTGTTTTCTTTTTCAACCAAATTTAACATCTCGAGAAGAATTTCTATGTGGGTTGGAATTTCCGGTTCACATACCTCCTAGATTAAAAAATATATGTCACGTTGGTCATCACAATTATCATAAACAATAAATAAAACAAATAGTTATAAAAGATAATATATACCACATCCGAATCATAGAGAGGACAAGGGCCGATGGAGGCGGATACCAAAACCATCGTACTATATAATAACAAAAAATAATGAAAGTAAGTAATTTATACAAGTATGTATCTAAATCATACACGTAAGAATTCTTTTTTTTAAAGAAGACAAGAACAAGAGGCTCACCACGGTGGTGCTCGCGACGAGATCGACACGGGGCAATCGACAACGGTGAGGACGGGCACGGGACGACACCCTACACATGTGCAGACTCTAAGAAGTTAATCTGAGCATTTTAAATGAGCTAAACTAGTAGTGACAAATGAAAGGATGAAGTAGCTAACCTTTTAAAACACTTGTGGAGTTGGTGCACGGCCAAACCTAGACCAATATTGAGGAAAATGGAGTTTGGAGGTCAAGTTCGGAGAGGAGAAAGCTTAACTAGTGTGGCTCGGGCATTTCATCGAACACGTCAAGTGCATGAACTAGAGTGGCAAGGGAGGCATGGCATGGGCACACTTCAGCCAAAAAAAGAGGATAGTGTGGGCAGGGGCGACGGTATATATAGGCAGAACTTTAGTCCCCGTTTTTGTCTAAAACCGGGACTAATAGCCTACACTTTAGTCCCTGTTCGTGCCACAAACCGGGACTAATGCTCCGCGGCACGCCACGTGGGAGTTGCTGGATCTTTAGTCCCGGGTTTTTCCCCGAACCGGGACTAGTGAGGTGAACCGAACAGGGACCAATGCCCTAGCAAACCGAACCGGGACCAATGCCTGGCATTGGTCCCGGTTTTGATTTGAACCGGGACTAATGGTCTTTCGGCCCTCGGCCGAAAGACCATTTTTCTACTAGTAGAACGACGATAGCATTATAAGGTGATCCCTCACTAAAATTTCAAGATAAAATTGTGTTCTCCCCGACTGTGCACCGTTGCGACAGGTCGTCGTTTCGAGACACCACGTGGTGATTGGGTATGATAGACTCAACGTTCATATACAACGGGTGCAAAACAGTTGCACACGCGAAACACTCGGGTTAAACTTGATGAGCCTAGCATGTACAGACATGGCGTCGGAACACAAGACACCGAAAGGTCGAGCATGAATCATATAGTTGATATGATCAACATGGAGATGTTCACCACTGAAACTATACTCAACTCACGTGATGATCAGACTTGAGTTAGTTAATTTGGATCATGCGACACTCGAATGACTAGAGGGATGTCTATTTGAGTGGGAGTTTATTAGTAATATGATTAGCTAAACTCAATTGTCTAGAACATAGTCTAAGTAATCTTTGCAAAATTTTATGTTGTAGATCAATGGCTCGCGCAGTAGCAACCCTGAATTTCAATACCTTCCTAGAGAAAGCTAAGCTGAAAGATGATGGTAGCAACTTTGTAAACTGGGCTCGAAATCTGAGGCTTATCCTCCAAGCTGGGCACAACAATTATGTCCTTGATGTAGCGCTAGGAGATGAACCACCCGCTACGGCTGACCAAGACGTTTTCAACGCTTGGCAAGCACGTAAGGATGACTAGTCACTAGTTCAATGTGCAGTTTTATATGGCTTAAAACTGGGACTTCAAAGACCTTTTGAACGTCATGGAGCATATGAGATGTTGCAGGAGTTGAATTTTATCTTTGAGAAGAATGCCCGGATCGAGAGGTATGAGACCTCCGATAAATTATATGCTTGCAAAATGGAGGAGAATTCGTCCGTCAGTGACATGTTCTCAAAATGTATGGGTACTCAAATCGTCTATCTGAGTTGGGGATCGCGCTCCCGCTAGAAGTTATCACTGACAGAATTCTTCAGTCACTGCCACCTAGCTACAAGAGCTTCATGTTGAACTATAACATGCAAGGGATGAATAAGTCACCCCGTGTGTTATTTGTGATGCTGAAAGTCGATGTGTCAGAAATCCAGAAAGAACATCAAGTGTTGATGTTCAATAAGACCACTAGTTTCAAGAAAAATGGCAAAGGCAAGAAGGGTAACTCCAATAAGAGTGGCAAAGTTGTTGCCCCTCCGACGAAGAAACCCAAGGCTGGGCCTAAGCCGGAAACTGAGTGCTATTATTGCAAGGGGACTGGTCACTGGAAGCGCAACTGCCCCAAGTATCTCGTCGATAAGAAGGCAGGCAACGCCAAACAAGGTCTATATGATATACATGTTATTGATGTGTACCTCACCAACTCTCAAAGTAGTACCTGGGTATTTGATATCGGTTCTGTTGCTCACATTTGCAACTCGAAACAGGAACTGCGGAATAAACGAAGTCTAGCGAAGGATGAAGTGACAACGCACATGGGAAATGGTTCCAAGGTTGATGCGATCGTCGTCGGCACAGTCTCACTTGAGTTACCATCGGGATTAGTTATGAACTTAAATAATAGTTATTTTGTGCCTGCGTTGAGCATGAACATTATATTTGGATCTTGTTTATTGCGAGACGGTTACTTATTTAAGTCAGAGAATAATGGTTGTTCTATTTATATGAGTAATATCTTTTATGGTCATGCACCCAATGTGAGGGGTTTGTTCATATTGAATCACAATTGTGATGACACTAATATCCATAACGTTGAGACCAAAAGATGTAGAGTTAATAATGATGGCGCCACTTTCTTGTGGCACTGTCGCTTAGGTCATATTGGTGTTAAGCGCATGAAGAAACTCCATGCTGATGGACTTTTGGAGTCACTTGATTTTCAATCACTTGACACATGCGAACCATGACTCATGGGCAAGATGACTAAGACTCCGTTCTCTGGAACAATGGAGCGTGCAAGTGACTTATTGGAGATCATTCATACTGATGTGTGCGGGCCAATGAACATAGAGGCGCGCGGTGGATATCGTTATTTTCTCACCTTCACTAACGATTTGAGTAGGTATGGCTATATCTACTTGATGAAGCACAAATCTGAAAGGTTTGAAAAGTTTAAACAATTTTAGAGTGAAGTTGAAAATCATCTTAGCAAGAAGATCAAGTTCCTACGATCTGATCGAGGAGGAGAATATCTGAGTTACGAGTTTGGTGCTCACTTAAGACAATGTGGAATTGATTCACAGTTGACAATGTGTGGAACACCACAGCGTAATGGTGTGTACGAACGTCGTAATCGTACTTTATTAGACATGGTAATATCTATGATGTCTCTTACCGATTTGCCATTATTGTTTTGGGGCTATGCGTTGGAGACAACTGCATTCACTTTAAATAGGGCACCATCAAAATTCGTCGAGACGACACCATATGGGCTATGGTATGAAAGAAGCCAAAGTTATCATTTCTTAAGGTTTGGGGATGTGATGCTTATTTCAAAAAGCTTCAGCCTGAAAAGCTTGAACCCAAAGTGGAAAAGTGCGTCTTCATAGGTTACCCAAAGGAGACAATTGGGTATACCTTCTATCTCAGATCCGAGGGCAAAGTGTTTGTTGCTAAGAACGGAGCTTTTCTTGAGAAAGAGTTTCTCTCAAGAGAATTGAGTGGGAGGAAGATAGAACTTGATGAGGGTGCGGAACCTCTGCTTCAACAAGAAGGTGGCGTAGGGCAGAAAGAAATTTCTATCGAGGCAACACCAGTTGAAGAGGAAGCTAATGATGATGATCATGAAGCTTTAGATCAAGTTACCATCGGATCTTATAGGTCGACAAGAGCACATACTGCTCCTGAGTGGTACGGGAATCATGTCTTATCAATCATGTTGTTAGACAACAATGAGCCTGCGAATTATGGAGAAGCAATGGTGGGCCCAGATTCCAATAGATGGTTAGAAGCCATCAAATCCGAGATAGGATCTATGTATGTAAACAAAGTTTCGACTTTGGAAGTATTACCTGAAGGTCGCAAGGCTATTCAGAACAAATGGATCTTTAAGAAGAAAACAAACACGGACAGTAATGTGACCGTTTATAAAGCTCGACTTGTGGCAAAGGGTTTTTCACAAGTTCAAGGAGTTGACTACGATGAGACATTTTCACCCGTAGCGAAGCTTAAGTCCGTCCGAATCATGTTAGCAATAGCAGCATTTTTTTATTATGAAATCTGGTAGATGGATATCAAAACGGCGTTCCTTAATGGGTTTCTTAAGGAGGAGTTGTATATGATGCAACCCGGAGGTTTTGTCGATCCAGAGAATGCTGACAAGGTGTGCAAGCTCCAGCAATCCATTTATGGATTGGTGCAAGCATCTCGAAGTTGGAATCAACGCTTTGATGAGGTGATCAAGGCGTTTGGGTTTATACAAGTTTTTGGAGAAGCTTGTATTTACAAGAAAGTGAGTGGGAGCTCTATAGCGTTTCTAATATTATATGTGGATGACATATTGCTGATTGGAAACAATGTGGAGTTTTTCGAAAGCGTAAAGGATTACTTGAATAAAAGTTTTTCAATGAAACACCTAGGAGAAGTGATACGTCTCAAACGTATCTATAATTTTTGATGGTTTCATGTTGTTATCTTGTCAACTTTGGATGGTTTATATACCTTTTATATCTTTTTTGGGACTAACTTATTAATTCAGTGCCAAGTGCCAGTTCCTGTTTTTTCCATGTTTTTGACTCTTTTCAGATCTGATTTTGGAACGGAGTCCAAACGGAATAAAATCCCTGAAATAAATTTTTCCAGAACAAAAGAAGATCGCGGGACTTGAGGGCCAAGGCAAGAGGGCCACAGAGGGCCCACAAGCCCTGTAGCTGCCACCAGGGGGGCGGCGGCTACCAGGCTTGTGGCCCCCCTAGAGATCCTCTGCCCTAGCTCTTTCGCCTATAAATTCCCTAAAATCCCAAAAAATTCAGGGCATACACGAAAACACTTCTCCACCGCCGCAAGCTTCCATTTTCGCGAGATCTCATCTGGAGACCCTTCCCGGTGCCCTGCCGGAGGGGACTTTGGAGTTGGAGGGCTTCTACATCAACATCATCGCCTCTCCAATGACTCGTGAGTAGTCCACTTCAGACCTACGGGTCCGTAGTTAGTAGCTAGATGGCTTCTTCTCTCTCTTGGATCTTCAATACAAAGTTGTCCATGATCTTCATGGAGATCTATCCGATGTAATACTCTTTGGTGGTGTGTTTGTCGAGATCCGATGAATTGTGGATTTGTGATCAGATTATCTATGAATTATATTTGAGTCTTTGTTGATTTCTTATATGCATGATTTGATATCCTTGTAAGTCTCTCCGAGTCTTGGGTTTTGTTTGGCCAACTAGATCTATGATTCTTGCAATGGGAGAAGTGCTTGGTTTTGGGTTCATACCGTGTGGTGACGTTTCCCAGTGACAGAAGGGGCAGCAAGGCACGCATCATGTTGTTGCCATCAAGGGTAACAAGATGGGCTTTTATCATAGATATGAGACTATCCATCTACATCATGTCATCTTGCTTAAGGCATTACTCTGTTCTTATGAACTTAATACACTAGATGCATGTTGGATAGCGGTCGACGTGTGGAGTAATAGTAGTAGATGTAGAAAGTATCGGTCTACTTGTTTTGGACGTGATGCCTATAGATATAATCATTTCCATATATAACGTCATGACTTTGCGCGGTTCTATCAATTGCTCGACAATAATTCGTTCACCTACCGTCTACTTGCTTTCATGAGAGAAGCCACTAGTGAACACTACGGCCCCAGGGTCTATTCACAACTATCATCTCCACTTCCACTTTTACTTTGCTTTGTTTACTTTTTGCTTTCAGTTCTCACTTTGCAAACAATCTATAAGGGATTGAAAACCCCTTCATAGCGTTGGGTGCAAGCTCTTTGTGTTTGTGCAGGTACTTGTGACTCGACGTGCGCCTCCCACTGGATCGATACCTTGGTTCTCAAATTGAGGGAAATACTTACCGCCGCTGTGCTACATCACCCTTTCCTCTTCAAGGGAACACCAACGCAAGGCTCCAAGGCCGCGGGGAAATCCTTTGCATATTCGCCAAGGAAGTCCCTAAAGGCGTATCCTGTAGCAGCAGGATTCCTGGCACCGTTGTCAGGGAAGGTCTGTTGTCGCAGTAGCAGAAGGATTTCCGGCGCCGTTGCAAGGGAGGAGGATCGCTTGCCGAGGAGAGATCAAGTCAAGATCTATCCAAGTAGGTGTCACAAACTCATCTCTTGCATTTACCTTTTTTGCTAGTTGCCTCTTGTTTTCCTCTCCCCCACTTCACATTTGCCGTTTTCATTTGCCTTTCTCCTTTGCCGTTTTCTTTTGCCTTTTTGCCTTTCTCCTTTGCCGTTTTCTTTTGCCTTTTGCCGTTTTCTTTTGCCAGTTTCCTTGCTTGCTTGTGCTCCTGTTGGTTTGTTGAAGTCATCATGGCTGAAAACACCAAACTCTACGACTTCTCGAGTACCAATAATAATGATTTTATTAGTACTTCGATTGCTCCCGCCACTAGTGCGGAATCGTATGAAATCAACGCTGCCTTGTTGAATCTTGTTATGAAAGAGCAATTCTCTAGCCTTCCTAGTGAAGATGTTGCATCCCATATCAATACCTTCATTGAAATTTGCGTTATGCAAAATAAAAGAGATGTGTATAATGACGTGAACGCACAAAAACTTGGTTTTCTTCTTTGCCTAAAAATAGTATCGATTCTTGGGATAAGTGCAAACATGCTTACATATCCCAGTATTTTCCTCCGGCTAAGATTATCTCTCTATGTAAGGATATCATGAATTTCAAGCAACTTGATCATGAACACGTTGCACAATCTTGGGAGAGGATGAAGTTAATGATTAGAAATTGTCCCGCTCATGGCTGAGTTTGTGGATGATTATGCAAATCTTTTACGTTGGTTTGAATTTTGCTTCTCGCAACATCTTGGACTCCGCCTCAGGTGGAACGTTCATGGAAATCACATTAGGAGATGCTACAAAACTCCTAGACAATATCATGACCAACTACTCTCAGTGGCACACTAAAAGGTCACTTGCTAGCAAAAAGGTACACGTTATAGAAGAAATTAACTCGCTTAATGCTAAGATGGACGAGTTGATGAATTTGGTTGCTAGCAGAAATGCTCCTTTAGATCCTAATGACATGCCACTATCTTCCTTGATTGAGAGTAGCAACGCTAGTTTGGACGTTAATTTTGTTGGTAGGAACATTTTTGGCAACAACAATGCTTTTAGAGGAAACTATGCTCCTAGGCCTTTTCCTAGTAACTCCTCTAACAATTATGGCAATTCCTACAACAACACTTATGGAAATCACAACAAATTACCCTATGATTTAGAGAGTAATATCAAAGAGTTCATCAACTCTCAAAAGGTTTTCAATGCGTCCATAGAGGAAAAACTACTCAAAATAGACGATTTGGCTAAGAGCGTTGATATTGATGCTTTTAAAGTTAGATGTGCTCCTCCCAAGGTCAACTTGGATGAAACTTTAAAATCTATGCGTGTCTCCATGAATGAGAGCAAAGAAAGAACCGCCCAAATTCGCGCTAGGCATGAATGGTTTAAAAGGGTGCATTCTAGTGATGCAAATCACGAAGATCTTAAAGTACTTGGTGTGACTCCTCTTGAATCTTTGTTTTCACATGTCAAACCTATTGATGAAGGGGCTGGATATGAATCCACTTTGGTTGAAAACCGCCCCAATGATTCGGAGTCCACCTATCTTGATGATAAAGGTGTGGAGAGTGGAGTAGAAGAAATCAAAATATTGGGTAGTAATGAAACTCCCACTTTGGATCTCAAGGAATTCAATTATGATAGTTGCTCTTTGTTTGAATGCATTTCTTTGATGCAATCCATCGCAAACTCTCCACATGCTTATAGCCAAAGCAAAGCCTTTACCGCACATATCGTAGATGCTATGATGAAATCTCTTGAAGAGAAAACTCGAATTAGAAGTCTCTATACCTAGAAAACTTCATGATGAGTGGGAACCTACTATCAAAATCAAAATCAAAAACTATGAATGCAATGCTTTGTGTGATTTGGGTGCTAGTGTTTTCGCGATTCCAAAGACTTTATGAGATATTCTTGGTTTTCATGAGATTGAAGAGTGTTCTCTTAATTTGCATCTTGCGGATTCTACCGTCAAGAAACCCATGGGAAGGATCGATGATGTTCTTATTGTTGCAAATAAGAACTATGTACCCGTGGATTTCATTGTACTTGACATAGATTGCAATCCTTCATGTCCCATTATTCTTGGTAGACCTTTCCTAAGGACTATTGGTGCTATCATCGATATGAAGGAAGGGAATATTAGATTTCAATTTCCTCTAAAGAAGGGCATGGAGCATTTTCCTAGAAAGAAAATAAGATAGCCTTATGAATCTATGATGAGGGCTACTTATGGTTTGAGCACCAAAGATGACTATACGTGATTCCATCACCTTTTGCCTAGCTAAGGGCGTTAAACAAAAGCGCTTGTTGGGAGGCAACCCAACGAATCTATACTTTTTCTTTCTGTTTTGTGTTTTTCACACTTTAATAATTCTGTTATGATTGTGTTTTTTTGTTTCTTTTTGCGTTTGTGCCAAGTGAAACCGTTATGATTAGTCTTGGGGATGATCGTTTGGTCATGCTGGAAAAGACAGAAACTTTCTGCTCACGAAAAGAATTTTCATTTGTTTTCTGTAATAGCTTTTGAGTTGATTATTTTTGCTGCTGATTTCTACGCAAATTCTTCAGACTGTCGTAATTGTTCAGAATTTTTGAAGTACCAGAAGTGTACAAAGCATACAGATTTCTACAGACTGGTCTGCTGTTAACAGATTCTGTTTTTGTTGAGTTGGTTGCTTATTTTGATGAAACTATGGATAGTATCGGGGGTATTAGCCATAGAAGATTGAAAATACATTAACCCAACATCAATATAAGTAGAATTTAAGTTTGCTATAGTACCTAAGGAAGTGGTGGTTTGCTTTCTTATACTAATGATATCACGAGTTTCTGTTTAGGTTTTGTGTTGTGAACTTTTCAAGTTTTGGGTGAAGTTCTTATGCACAAAGAGATAAAGAGTGGAAAGAGCTCAAGATTGCGGATGCCCAAGGCACCCCAACTTGATTCAAGGATGTCGTAAAAGCCTAAGCTTGGGGATGCGCCGGGAAGGCATCCCCTCTTTCGTCTTCAATACATCGGTAACATTACTTGGGGCTATATTTTTATTCACCACATGTTATGTGTTTTGCTTGGAGCGTCTTGTATCGTAGGAGTCTTTTATTTTTTTTGTTCCACAATCTTCCTTGCTGCACACCTAGAGAGAGAGACATGCACTCACCGTGATTTTGTCGAGCTTCACTTATATCCTTTGGTTAGACAATTCAGCTCACATGTGCTTCACTTATATTTTTTGAGCTAGTTGATTTTCCTCTGTGTGCTTCACTTATATCTTTTAGAGCACAGAAGCGCATGGCTTGGTAGTTGATCTATGCTATGATAGTAGTCTCAAAAGGGGTAGTTATCCAAAGGGATATTAAAACTTCCATCTCCATGTGCATTGAATAGTTAGAGAAGTTTGATTCCTCTCGATTAGTTTTGAGTTGTGGTTTTGATAATATTGAAGTCATGCTAGTCAGGTGTTGTGGATCTAGAAATACTTGTGTTGAAGTTAGTGATTCCCGTAGCATGCACGTATGGTGAACCGCTATGTGATGAAGTCTGAGCATGATTAGTCTATTGATTGTCATCCTTTGTGTGGCGGTCGGGATCGCACGATGGTTTATACCTACCAACCCTTCCACTAGGAGTATGCGTTGAATGCTTTGTTTCGATTACTACAAAAACTTTTGCAACAAGTATATGAGTTCTTCATGACTAATATTGAGTCCATGGTTTAGATGCACTTTCACCTTCCACCATCACTATCTTCTTCAGTGTCGTGCAAGTTTCGCCGGTGCACAAAACCCACCATTAGCCTCCCTCAAAACAGCCACCATACCTACCTACTATGGATTTTTCAAAGCTATTCCGAGATATATTGCCATGCAACTACCACCATGACATGTGCCATAGCTTCTACATTGCCATTGCATGATCGTAAGATAGCTAGCATGATGTTTCCATTAATGTCTATGCCATGCTAGATCATTGTCACGGTACACTACCGAAGGCATTCCATATAGAGTCATCATTGCTCTAAGTTCTGAGTTGTAAGTGTGATGATCATCATTGATGGAGCATTGTCCCATGTGAGGAAATAAAAGAGGCCAAAGATGCCCACCAAAATTATATATATATATATAAAGAGGCCAAAGAGCCCACAAAAAAATGAGAGAAAAAGAGAGAAGGGACAATGCTACTATCCTTCCACACTTGTGCTTATTAAGCACCATGATCTTCATGATTGAGAGTCTCCCGTTTTGTCACCACCATATAGCTAGTGGGAAATTTTCATTATATACCTTGGCTTGTATATTCCAATGATAGTCTTCCTCAAATTTGCCTTAGGTCTTCGTGAGCAAGCAAGTTGGATGCACACCCACTAGTTTTCTTTAAGATCTTTCACATACACTTAGCTCTAGTGCATCATTTGTATGGCAATCCCTACTCATTCACATTGATATCTATTGATGAGCATCTCCATAGCTCATTGATATGCCTAGTTAATGTGACCATCTTCTCCTTGTTTGTATTGCAACCTCCACCAAACTCGATTTCACTTATAGTGCTAAAACCATGGCTCACGCTCATGTATTGCGTGAGTTGAAAAAGTTTGAGAAAGTAAAGGTGTGAAAACAATTACTTGGCCAATACCGGGGTTGTGCATGATTTAAATTCGTTGTGCAAGGATGATAGAGCATAGCCAGACTATATGATTTTGTAGGGATAACTTTCTTTTGGCCTCGTTATTTTGAAAGTTCATGATTACCTTGCTAGTTTGCTTGAAGTATTATTGTCTCGACATCAATAGCAAACTATTGTTTTGAATCTAATGGATCTGAACATTCACGTCACATAAGAGGAGTTACAAAGGACATCTATGCTAGGTAGCATGAAAGCATCAAAAATTCATTCTTTATCACGTCCCTACTCGAGGACGAGCAGGAGTTGATCTTGGGGGTGCTTGATACGTCTCAAACGTATCTATAATTTTTGATGATTTCATGTTGTTATCTTGTCAATTTTGGATGTTTTATATACCTTTTATATCTTTTTTGGGACTAACTTATTAATTCAGTACCAAGTGCCATTCCTATTTTTTCTGTGTTTTTGACACATTTCAGATCTCATTTTGGAACGGAGTCCAAACGGAATAAAATCCCCGAAATAATTTTTTCCAGAACAAAAGAAGATCGGGGGACTAGAGGGCCAAGGAAGGAGCGCCACAGGGGGCCCACAAGCCCTGTAGCCGCCACCAGGGGGGCCGACGGCTACCAGGCTTGTGGCCCCCATGGAGCTCCCCTGCCCTAGCTCTTTCGCCTATAAATTCCCTAAAATCCCAAAAAAATCGGGGCATCCACGAAAACACTTTTCCGCCGCCGCAAGCTTCCGTTTCCGTGAGATCTCATCTGGAGACCCTTCCCGGTGCCCTGTCGGAGGGGACTTTGGAATTGGAGGGCTTCGACATCAACATCATCGCCTCTCCAATGACTCGTGAGTAGTCCACTTCAGACCTACGGGTCCGTAGTTAGTAGCTAGATGGCTTCTTCTCTCTCTTGGATCTTAAATACAAAGTTCTCCATGATCTTCATGGAGAACTATCGAATGTAATCCTCTTTGGCGGTGTGTTTGTCGAGATCCGACGAATTGTGGATTTGTGATCAGATTATCTATGAATTATATTTGAGTCTTTGCTGATTTCTTATATGCATGATTTGATATCCTTGTAAGTCTCTCTGAGTCTTGGGTTTTGTTTGGCCAACTAGATCTATGATTCTTGCAATGGGAGAAGTGCTTGGTTTTGGGTTCATACCGTGTGGTGACCTTTCCTAGTGACAGAAGGGGCAGCAAGGCACGCATCGTGTTGTTGCCATCAAGGGTAACAAGATGGGCTTTTATCGTAGATATGAGATTGTCCATCTACATCATGTCATCTTGCTTAAGGCGTTACTCTATTCTTATGAACTTAATACACTAGATGCATGCTGGATAGCGGTCGACGTGTGGAGTAATAGTAGTAGATGCAGAAAGTATCGGTCTACTTGTTTTGGACGTGATGCCTATAGATATAATCATTGCCATAGATAACGTCATGACTTTGCGCGGTTCTATCAATTGCTCGACAGTAATTCGTTCTCCCACCGTCTACTTGCTTTCATGAGAGAAGCCACTAGTGAACACTACGGCCCCGGGGTCTATTCATAACTATTGTCTCCACTTTCACTTTTACTTTGCTTTGTTTACTTTTTGTTTTCAGTTCTCACTTTGCAAACAATCTATAAGAGATTGACAACCCCTTCATATCGTTGGGTGCAAGCTCTTTGTGTTTGTGCAGGTACTTGTGACGACGTGCGCCTCCCACTGGATCGATACCTTGGTTCTCAAACTGAGGGAAATACTTACCGCCGCTGTGCTACATCACCCTTTCCTCTTCAAGGGAACACCAACGCAAAGCTCCAAGGCCGCGGGGAAATCCTTTGCATATTTGCCATGGAAGTCCCTAAAGGCGTAGCCCGTAGCAGCAGGATTCTTGGCGCCGTTGTCAGGGAAGGTCTATTGTCGCAGTAGCAAGAAGCTTCTTACATATTGGGCATAAAGATCTATAGAGATAGGTAGAGCCGCCTAATAGCTCTTTCACAAAGCACATACCTTGATAAAATTTCGAATAATTCAAAATGGAACAATCCAAGAAGGGGTTCTTGCCTGTGTTACAAGGTATAAAGTTGAGTAAGACTCAATGTCCAGTAACTGCAGAAGATAGACAAAAGATGAGTGTCGTCCCGTATGCTTCAGCCATAGGGTCTATCATGTATGCAATGTTGTGCACAAGACCGGATGTCAGCCTGGCCATAACTATGGCAGCCAGGTTTCAAAGTGATCTAGGAGTGGAACACTGGGCGGCGGTCAAGAATATTCAGAAGTACCTGAAAAGGACTAAGGAAATGTTTCTCGTTTATGGAGGTGACGAAGAGCTCGTTGTAAAGGATTACGTCGATGCAAGCTTTGACACAGATCAGGATGACTCTAAGTCGCAAACCGGTAAGTATTTATTCTTAACGGGGGTGTGATAAGTTGGTGTTGTTCCAAGCAAAGCGGCATAGCTAATTCTACATGCGAAGTAGAGTAGATAGCTGCCTCAGAAGCGGCCAAGGAGGGTGTGTGGATGAAGCAGTTCATGTCAGATCTTGGAGTAGTGCCAAGTGCACTGGATCCAATCAATCTTTTCTGTGACAACATTGGTGCCATTGCTCTAGCCAAGGAACCAAGGTTTCACAAGAGGACCAGACACATAAAACGATGCTTCAGCGCCATCCGCGATTACATCAAGGAGGATGACATAAATATTTGCAAAGTGCACACGGATCTGAATGTTGCAGATGCGCTAACTAAACCTCTTCCACGAGCAAAGCATGAACAACACCAGAACTGTATGGGTGTTAGGTTCATTACATTGTAAATGACATGGAGATGTGAGGCTAGATTATTGACTCTAGTGCAAGTGGGAGACTGTTGGAAATATGCCCTAGAGGCAATAATAAAATAGTTATTATTATATTTCTTGTTTCAAGATAATCGTTTATTATCCATGCTTTAATTGTATTGAATGGAAACATAAATGCATGTGTGGATATATAGACAAAACAATGTCCCTAGTGAGTCTCTAGTTGACTAGCCTGTTGGTTAAGGATGGTTAAGGTTTCCTGGCCATAGGCAAGTGTTTTCACTTGATAACGGGTTCACATCATTAAGAGAATGATGTGATGGACAAGACCTAAACTATAAACGTAGCATGTGATCATGTCATTTTGTTGCTATTGTTTTCTGCATGTCAAGTATTCATTCCTATGACCATGATATCATGTAACTCACTGACACCGAAGGAATGCCTTGTGTGTATCAAATGTCGCAATGTTACTGAGTGACTATAAAGGTACTCTAAAGGCATCTCTGAAGGTATACGTTGAGTTAGCATGGATCAAGACTAGGATTTGTCACTCCGTGTGACGGAGAGGTATCTCGGGGCCCACTCGGTAATACAACATCACAAACAAGCCTTGCAAGCAATGTGACTAAAGAGTTAATCATGGGATCTTGTATTACGGAACGAGTAAAGAGACTTGTCGGTAACGGGATTGAAATAGGTATGGAGATGCTGACGATCGAATCTCGGGCAAGTGACATATAGAAGGACAAAGGGAATGATATACGGGATTGTGTGAATCCTTGACATAGATGTTCAACCGATAAGATCTTCGTAGAATTTGTAGGATCCAATATGGACGTCTAGGTCCCGCTATTGCATATTGGCCAGAGAGTGTCTCGGTCATGTCTACATAGTTCTCGAACCCGTAGGGTCTGCACACTTAAGGTTCGGTGACGTTTTCGGTATAGTAGAATTATTGATGTTGGTAACTGAATGTTGTTTGGAGTCCCGGATGAGATCCCGGACGTCACGAATGTCTCCGGAATGGTCCGGAAACGAAGATTGATATATAGGATTGTTGCATTTGGCTTCCGGAAGGATTTCGGGCATTACTCGTAAAGTACCGGGAGTGACGAATGGGTTCCGGGATTTTACCGGGAGGGGCCACCCACCTGGGAGAGAACCTAATAGGCCCATGGGTGGTGCACCAACCCTTAGTGGGCTGGTGAGGCCAGCCTAATAGGGATATTTAGGCTAAGACAACAATAAAGGAAAAAGAAAGAAAAAAATAGAGTAGGTGGCAAAGAAGGAAAGGACTTCTCCTCCAAACCGAGTTGGAGGAGGAATCCTTCCTCCTTGGCTCGGCCGACCCCTCCTACTTGGAGTAGGAGGCAAAGAAACCACCCCTTGGTTCCTCCTATATATAGTGGAGGTTTGAGAGGGTTTTTGCACCTCAAGCCTTTGTGCAAACCTCTCTCCCTTCACTACTTCATGACATATCGTAGCTAGATCGGTACGGCAGGACGAAGCCCTACCGGAGTAGCTGTTGGAAATATGCCCAAGAGGCAATAATAAATTAGTTATTATTATATTTCTTAGTTCATGATAATCGTTTATTATCCATGCTATAATTGTATTGATTGGAAACACAATACTTGTGTGGATACATAGACAAAACACTGTCCCTAGTAAGCCTCTAGTTGACTGGCTCATTGATCAAAGATGGTCAAGGTTTCCTGGCCATAGGAAAGTGTTGTCACTTGATAACGGGATCACGTCATTAGGAGAATCATGTGATGGACTACACCCAAACTAATAGACGTAGCATGTTGATCGTGTCATTTTGTTGCTACTGTTTTCTGTGTGTCAAGTATTTGTTCCTATGACCATGAGATCATATAACTCACTAACATCGGAGGAATGCTTTGTGTGTATCAAACGTCACAACATAACTGGGTGACTATAATTATGCTCTACAGGTATCTCCGAACGTGTTCGTTGAGTTAGTATGGATCAAGACTGGGATTTGTCACTCCGTGTGACGGAGAGGTATCTCGGGGCCCACTCGGTAATACAACATCACACGCAAGCCTTGCAAGCCATGTGACTTAGTGTAAGTTGTGGGATCTTGTATTACTGAACGAGTAAAGAGACTTGCCGGTAAACGAGATTGAAATAGGTACACGGATACTGACGATCGAATCTCGGGCAAGTAACATACTGAAGGACAAAGGGAATGACATATGGGATTATATGAATCCTTGGCACTGAGGTTCAAACGATAAGATCTTCATAGAATATGTAGGATCCAATATGGGTATCCATGTCCCGCTATTGGATATTGACCGAGGAGTCTCTCGGGTCATGTCTACATAGTTCTCGAACCCGCAAGGTCTGCACACTTAAGGTTCGACGCTGTTTTATACGTATTTGAGTTAAATGGTTGGTTACCGAATGTTGTTCGGAGTCCCGGATGAGATCACGGACGTCACGAGGGTTTCCGGAATGGTCCAGAAACGAAGATTGATATATATGATGACCTCATTTGATTACCGGAAGGTTTTTGGAGTTACCGGGAATGTACCGGGAATGACGAATGGGTTCCGGGAGTTCACCGGGGGGGCAACCCACCCCGGGGAAGCCCATAGGCATTGGGGGTGGCGCACCAGCCCTTAGTGGGCTGGTGGGACAGCCCAAGAGAGCCCTATGCGCCATAGGAAGAAAAATCAAAGAGAAAAAAAATTGGAGGTGGGAAAAGGGGGAAGGACTCCTCCTTCCAAACCTAGTTGGACTCGGTTTGGAAGGGGAGGGTTCCCCCCTTAGGTTTGGCCGACCCCCTTGGGAATCCTTGGACCCCAAGGCAAGGCTCCCCCCTCCTCCCCCTATATATACGGAGGTATTAGGGCTGATTTGATACAACTTTGCCACAGCATCCCGACCACATATCTCCACGGTTCTACCTCTAGATCGCGTTTCTGCGGAGCTCGGGCGGAGCCCTGCCGAGACAAGATCATCACCAACCTCCGGAGCGCCGTCACGTTGCCGGAGAACTCTTCTACCTCTCCGTATCTCTTGCTGGATCAAGAAGGCCGAGATCATCGTCGAGCTATACGTGTGCTGAACGCGGAGGTGCCGTCCGTTCGGCACTATATCGTGGGACTGATCGCGGGACGGTTCGCGGGGCGGATCGAGGCACGTGAGGACGTTCCACTACATCAACTGCGTTCACTAACGCTTCTGCTGTACGGTCTACAAGGGTACGTAGATCACACATCCCCTCTCGTAGATGGACATCACCATGATAGGTCTTCGTGCGCGTAGGAAAATTTTTGTTTCCCATGCGATGTTCCCCAACAGTGGCATCATGAGCTAGGTTCATGCGTAGATGTCTTCTCGAGTAGAACACAAAAGTTTTTGTGGGCGGTGATGTGAGTTTTGCTGCCCTCCTTAGTATTTTCTTGATTCTGCGGTATTGTTGGATCGAAGCGGCTCGGACCGACATTACTCGTACGCTTACGAGAGACTGGTTTCATCGCTACGAGTAACTCCGTTGCTCAAAGATGACTGGCGGGTGTCAGTTTCTCCAACTTTAGTTGAATCGGAATTGACCGAGGAGGTCCTTGGATGAGGTTAAATAGCAACTCATATATCTCCGTTGTGGTGTTTGCGTAAGTAAGATGCGATCCTACTAGATACCCATGGTCACCACGTAAAACATGCAACAACAAAATTAGAGGATGTCTAACTTGTTTTTGCAGGGTATGCTTGTGATGTCATATGGCCAATGATGTGATGTGACATATTGGATGTATGAGATGATCATGTTGTAATAGATAATATTGACTTGCACGTCGATGGTATGGCAACCGGCGCGAGCCATAGGGTTGTCTTTATAACTAACGTTTGTGCTTGCAGATGCGTTTACTATTTTGCTAGGATGTAGCTTTAGTAGTAATAGCATGAGTAGCACGACAACCCCGATGGAGACACATTGATGGAAATCATGGTGTGGCGCCGGTGACAAGAAGATCGTGCCGGTGCTTTGGTGATGGAGATCAAGAAGCACATGATGATGGCCATATCATGTCACTTATGAATTGCATGTGATGTTAATCCTTTTATGCACCTTATCTTGCTTAGAACGACGGTAGCATTATGAGGTGATCTCTCACTAAAATTTCAAGACGAAATTGTGTTCTCCCCGGCTGTGCACCGTTGCGACAGTTCTTCGTTTCGAGACACCACGTGATGATTGGGTGTGATAGACTCAACGTTCACATACAAGGGGTGCAAAACAGTTGCACACGCGGAACACTCGGGTTAAGCTTGACGAGCCTAGCATGTGCAGACATGGCCTCGGAACACATGAGACCGAAAGGTCGAGCATGAATCATATAGTTGATATGATTAGCATAGAGATGCTTACCACTGAAACTATTCTCGACTCACGTGAAGATCGGACTTGAGATAGTGGATTTGGATCAGGTACCACTCAAATGACTAGAGAGATGTACTTTTTGAGTGGGAGTTCTTAAGTAATATGATTAATTGAACTAATTATCATGAATATAGTCTAATGGTCTTTGCAAATTACGATGTAGCTTGCGCTATAGCTCTACTGTTTTTATATGTTCCTAGAGAAAATTTAGTTGAAAGTTGATAGTAGCAAACTTTGCAGACGGAGTCTGTAAAACCGAGGATTGTCCTCGTTGCTGCGCAGAAGGCTTATGTCCTTAATGCACCACTCGGTGTGCTGCACCTCGAGCGTCGTCTGTAGATGCTGTGAACATCCGACATACACGTTTCTGATGACTACACGATAGTTCAGTGCAAAATACTTAATGGCTTAGAAGCAAGGCGCTGAAGACGTTTTGAAACATCGCGGAACATAAGTGAAGTTCTAAAGAAATGAAATTGTGATTTCATGCTTATGCCCTTGTTAAGAGGTACAAGACCTCCGACAAGATTCTTTGTCCACAAAGTAAAGGAGAAAAGCTCAATCGTTGAGCGTGTGCTCAGATTGTCTGAGTACGACAATCACTTGAATCAGGTGGGAGTTAATCTTCCAGATGAGATAGTGATGGTTCTCCAAAGTCACTGCCACCAAGCTGTGAGAGCTTCGTGATGAACTATA
This sequence comes from Hordeum vulgare subsp. vulgare, assembly GCF_904849725.1. NCBI lineage: Eukaryota > Viridiplantae > Streptophyta > Magnoliopsida > Poales > Poaceae > Hordeum > Hordeum vulgare. Next base: position 245,047,496 of record NC_058518.1, on the reverse strand, counting down.
ACATATCAAGGATAGATACAATGATCCTTGAGTGATTCACGATGTTTGACACTGTGAAAGTAGAAATCAAGAAGGAGCATCAATAGTTGATGGTTAGTAAAACCACTAAGTTTCAAGAAAAGGCAAGGGCTAGAAGGGATACTTCGTGAAACGGCAAAACCGTTGCTGCACTAATGAAGAGACCCAAGATTAAACCCAAACCCGAGACTAAGTGCTTCTGTAATGAGGGGAACAGTCACTAAGGCAGAGCAACTCTAGATACTTGGTAGATAAGAAGGCTGGCAAAAGTCAAAAGAAGTATATTTGATATACATGATGTTGATGTGTACTTTACTAGTAGTCCTAGTAGCATGAGGGTATTGGATACCGGTTCGGCTGCTAAGTGATTAGTAACACGAAATGAAAGCTACGACATAAACGGAGACTAGCTAAAGGCGAGGTGACGATACGTGTTGGAAGTGTTTCCAAGGTTGATATGATCAAACATCGCACGCTCCCTCTACCATCGGGATTGGTGTTAAACCTAAATAATTGTTATTTGGTGCTTGCGTTAAGCATGAACATGATTGGATCGTGTTTATTGCAATACGATTATTCATTTAAAGAGAATAATGGTTACTCTATTTGCTTGAATAATCACCTTCAATGGTTTATTGAATCTCGATCGTACACATGTTCATGATACTGGTGCCAAAAGATACGAGGAAATGATGATAGTACCACTTACTTGTGGCACTGCCGCTTGAGTCATGTTGGTATAAATTGCATGAAGAGGCTCCATGCTGATGGATCTGTATACTCACTTGATTTTGAATCACTAGTGACATGCAAATCATACTACATGAGCAAGGCCTTGTTTTCATTGAGATGAAACAAGATAGTAACTTGTTGGAAGTGATACATTTTGATGTATGCAGTCCAATGGGTGCTGAGGCACGCAGTGGATATCATTATGTTCTTACTTCAATGACGATTTGAGTGGATACAAGAGTATTTACTTAATGAATCACAAGTCTGAAATATTGAAAAAGTTCAATTCTGTTTCGGAGTGAAGTTCATCGTAACAAGAGGATAAACTGTCTACGATATGATCATAGAAATGAATATCTGAGTTACGAGTTTTGGTACGCAGTTAAAACAATGTGGAAATTGTTTCGCGGTTCATGCCACCTGGAACATCATAGTGTGATGATGTGTCTGAACGTCATAGCCACACACTATTTGGTATGGTGCATGCTATGATGTCTCTTATCGAAATACCACTATCGTTTATGGGTTAAGCATTAGTGACAACCGCATTCACTTTAAATAAGGCACCACGTATTTCCATTGAGATGACACAGTATAGACTGAGGTTTAGAGAAATCTGAACTGTCATTTCTTGAAAGTTTGGGGCTTCGACACTTATGTGAAAAAGTTTTAGTCTGATAAGCTCGAACCCAAAGCGGATAAATGCATCTTCATAGGATATCCAAAACAGTTGGGTACATCTCCTATCTCAGATCCGAAAGCAAAGTGTTTGTTTCTAGAAATGGATCCTTTCTCGAGGAAAGGTTTCTCTCGAAAGAATTGAGTGGGAGGGTGGTAGAACTTGATAAGGTTATTGAACCATCACTTCAACCAGTGTGTAGCAGGGCGCAGGAAGTTGTTCCTGTGGCGCCTACACCAATTGAAGTGGAAGCTGATGATGGTGATCATCAAGCATCGGATCAAGTTACTACAAGCCTCGTAGGTTGACAAGGTCGCGTACTACTACAGAGTGGTACGGTAACCCTGTCTTGGAGGTCATGTTGTTGAGCAACAGTGAACCTACGAGTTATGGAGAAAGCGATGGTGGGCCCAGATTCCGACAAATGGCTGGAAGCCATGAAATCCGAGAGAGGATCCATGTATGAAAACAAAGTGTAGAGTTTGGAAGAATTACTTGATGGTCATAGGACTATTGAGTAAAATGGATCTTTAAAAGAAGACAGACGATGATGGTGATAAGTCACTATTAAGAAAAGCTCGACTTATCGCAAAGATGTTTTCGACAAGATCAAACAGTTGACTATGATGAGACTTTCTCACTCGTAGCGATGCTAAAGGTCTGTTAGAGTTATGTTAGTTGTTGATGCATTATTTATGAAATATTGCACGTAGGATGTCAAAACATTGTTTTCTCGACGGTTTCCTTGAGCAAACATTGTATGTGATACAACCAGAAGGTTTTGTCGATCCTAAAGATACTAGCAAGTATGCAAGCTCCAGTGATCCTTCAATGGACTGGTGCAAGCATCTCGGAGTTGGAATATATACTTTGATGAGATGATCAAAGATTTTGGGTTTATACAAGGTTTATGAGAAACTTGTATTTCCAAAGAAGTGAGTGGGAGCACTATAGAATTTCTGATAAGTGTATGTGGTAGACATATTGTTGATCAGAAGTAATGCAAAATTTCTGTAAAGCATATAAGGTTGTTTGAAAGGAGTTTTCAAAGGAATACCTGGATTGCGCTACTTGAACATTGAGCATCAAATATCTATGGAGATAGATCAAAAGCGCTTAATGAAAGTTTCAATAAGATGCATGCCTTGACAAGTTTTTGAAGTTCAAAATAGATCAGCAAAGAAGGAGTTCTTGGTTGCGTTGTAAGGTGTAAATTTGAGTAAGACTCAAAACCCGACCACGGCAGAATAAAGAGAATAGACGAAGGTCGTCTTCTATGCCTTAGCGGTAGAACCTAAAGTATGCAATGCTGTGTACCGCACCTGATGTGTGCCTTGACTCAAAGTCTGTTGAGAGGTACAGAGAGTGATCCATGATTGAATTACTAGCAGCGGTCAAAATTTATCCTTAGTAACTAATGGACTAAGGAATTTTTCTCGATTATGGAGGTGGTTAAAGAGTTCGTCGTACAGGGCTACGTCAATGCAAGCTTTGACACAAATCCGAATAACTATGAGTAGTGAAACGGATTCGTATAGTAGAGTAGATATTTGGAGCATTTCCAAATAGCACGTAGTAGCAGCATCTATAAGATGACATAAAGATTTGTAAAGAACGCACGGATCTGAAAGTTTCAGAACCGTTGACTAAAACCTCTCTCACGAGCAAGACGTGATCAGACCCCATAACTATATGGGTGTTGGATTCGTTGGAATCACATGGTGATGTGAACTAGATTATTGACTCTAGTGCAAGTGGGAGACTGTTGGAAATATGCCCTAGAGGCAATAATAAATTAGTTATTATTATATTTCATAGTTCTTGATAATCGTTTATTATCCATGCTATAATTGTATTGATTGGAAACACAATACTTGTGTGGATACATAGACAAAACACTGTCCCTAGTAAGCCTCTAGTTGACTAGCTCGTTGATCAAAGATGGTCAAGGTTTCCTGGCCATAGGCAAGTGTTGTCACTTGATAATGGGATCGCATCATTAGGAGAATCATGTGATGGACTAGACCCAAACTAATAGACGTAGCATGTTGATCGTGTCATTTTGTTGCTACTGTTTTCTGCGTGTCAAGTATTTGTTCCTATGACCATGAGATCATATAACTCACTAACACCGGAGGAATGCTTTTTGTGTATCAAACGTCGCAACGTAACTGGGTGACTATAAATATGCTCTACAGGTATCTCCGAAGGTGTTCGTTGAGTTAGTATGGATCAAGACTGGGATTTGTCACTCCGTGTGACGGAGAGGTATCTCGGGGCCCACTCGGTAATACAACATCACACACAAGCCTTGCAAGCAATGTGACTTAGTGTAAGTTGCGGGATCTTGTATTACGGAACGAGTAAAGAGACTTGCCGGTAAACGAGATTGAAATAGGTATACGGATACTGACGATCGAATCTCGGGCAAGTAACATACCGAAGGACAAAGGGAATGACATACGGGATTATATGAATCCTTGGCACTGAGGTTCAAACGATAAGATCTTCGTAGAATATGTAGGATCCAATATGGGCATCCAGGTCCCGCTATTGGATATTGACCGAGGAGTCTCTCGGGTCATGTCTACATAGTTCTCGAACCCGCAGGGTCTGCACACTTAAGGTTCGACGTTGTTTTATGCGTATTTGAGTTATATGGTTGGTTACCGAATGTTGTTCGGAGTCCCGGATGAGATCACGGACGTCACGAGGGTTTCCGAAATGGTCCGGAAACGAAGATTGATATATAGGTTGACCTCATTTGATTACCGGAAGGTTTTCGGAGTTACCGGGAATGACGAATGGGTTCCGGGAGTTCACCGGGGGGGCAACCCACCCCGGGGAAGCCCATAGGCATTGGGGGTGGCGCACCAGCCCTTAGTGGGCTGGTGGGACATCCCAAGAGAGCCCTATGCGCAATAGGAAGAAAAATCAAAGAGAAAGAAAAAAAAAGAGAGGAGGTGGGAAAAGGGGGAAGGACTCCTCCTTCCAAACCTAGTTGGACTCGGTTTGGAAGGGGAGGGTTCCCCCCTTAGGTTCGGCCGACCCCCTTGGGAGTCCTTGGACCCCAAGGCAAGGCTCCCCCCTCCTCCCCCTATATATACGGAGGTTTTAGGGCTGATTTGATATAACTTTGCCATGGCAGTCCGACCACATATCTCCACGATTTTACCTCTAGATCGCGTTTCTGCGGAGCTCGGGCGGAGCCCTGCCGAGACAAGATCATCACCAACCTCCGGAGCGCCGTCACGCTGCCGTAGAACTCTTCTACCTCTCCGTCTCTCTTGCTGGATCAAGAAGGCCGAGATCATCATCGAGCTGTACGTGTGCTGAACGCGGAGGTGCCGTCCGTTCGGCACTAGATCGTGGGACTGATCGCGGGACGGTTCGCGGGGCGGATCGAGGGACGTGAGGACGTTCCACTACATCAACCGCGTTCACTAACGCTTCTGCTGTACGGTCTACAAGGGTACGTAGATCACACATCCCCTCCCGTAGATGGACATCACCATGATAGGTCTTCGTGCGCGTAGGAAAAATTTTGTTTCCCATGCGACGTTCCCCAACAGTAGCTCCAGCACCATCACCGCCACACCATCGTGATGCCGGAGAATTCAGCTACCTCTTTGTCTCTCTGGCTGGATCAAGAAGGCGGAGATCGTTATCGAGTTGTACGTGTGCTGAACGCGGAGGGGTCTTCCATTCGGTGCTAGATCAGGACGGATCGTGGGACGGCGGCGATTTGGATCGCAAAGACGTTCCACTACATCGACCGCATTTCTTAACGCTTCCCTCTTAGCGATCTACAAGGGTATGTAGATCCGATCTCCCTCTCGTAGATGATCATCACCAGGATAGGTCTTCTTGTGCGTAGGAAATTTTTTGTTTCCCATGCAACGTTCTCCAACACTTTTATACTCTACTTCAGAATCAACAGAAATCTATACCTACTAATAAAGAGAGCTAAGGTTTCTCTGATTTATTGTCATCCATGTATATAACAATAGAAATTTCATCCGCACAGTTGACATTTTCTTATGGGCCACGAATGGGCCTTTTCTTATGGACTGTGAGCCACACAAAAAATATTGCTACCACTTGACATCGAACTTATGACTATACCATCAAAAGGCTTGTAGTAGCCAATTCGGGTATCAATATTTCATGTAAAATAGCCCCACCTTGCTCCTTTAGACAAATACCTTTCAATTTATATGGGATCACAACTTTCCTAGAATATCACAACGTTCATCTTAAAGCGGACAAGAGGCCTGGATGGATAGGTTTTAAACGAAATTGTGAGCTAACTTCGGGTCTGTTTGCAAAGGAATGATGAATTTCAAAAGGGAATGTGGGTTGTCTTTGGGGCTATTAAAAAAGAAGGATGCATTTCAAATGAAATTGTAGGTTGTCTTCCGGGATATTATAAAAGGAAAGAATGAGTTTCGGGATTGTGGGCTGCAAGGATATTATTCAGAAATTATGGTTTCTATATATTAGGATTATTAAAATGAAGGATGAATTTCAAGACTAATTCACGTTCAAGAATGAATTCTTGGTAGGGTCGTCCTGTGAGGCGCGCGAGGTGGGGGTTGATAGGGGATTTATGGAGAACCCTTAGACACGATGTGTCCATGGCATAAGCATTAATTATCATAGTGATAACCTATAGGGGGAGACTATGGTGGTGGCGTGCGTTGCATGAAGTCTACCTAGAGTAGACCATATAGTGTACCTGTCGGGACCCTGATCCTAAGCCATAGGAATCCAGCCTGTAACACATCGCATCCCTTTGCGGTCTCATGCACGGTTAACTCCACGGCTGCAGCCTTACCTTAGCCGGGACCGTTTGCGTCTTTTGACTCACGTATGCAATAGTGTCGCTAGCATTCCAATGTCAAAGAACCCGGATCGACATGTCTAGTCATAAACCAAAGTGGAAGTACCGCACAAGGACAGGCATACATGACCCAACAAAGTCGGTGTCGGTCACCAGCGAGTGTAGACGAGTCGTAGCAAGCTACAAAGACTCCATTACATCGTGTGACATTTCCCCAAAGGGGACAGACACAGCAGCTAAGAAGGACACATGCCGGTCAACCAATGTGTCCGGAGCAGTAGCGAACTACCAAGGCTTGTTGGATCATAAAGGGGCATTTCCTTGTAAGGAGTGCTACTAAAGTTCACGACTAGGTAATCGAACCCCATACATATCAAGTACAACACACGTACGCATGGCATACCGATATGTATAGATACATCGATGGCATCACAACATAACCATAAACATACAAGCTTTATTTAAGAGGCTCGGAAGAGCCACACGCATAATATTACACATTAAGGGTCTCACGACCCATAATAGCAGTCATTCAGTTACAAGCCAGCGGAAGAGTTTAAACTGTCTGAGTACAGACACGGCAACTAGAAGGCACATGGCCTGACTATACTACAGATCCAACGTAGGGCCAGATCATAGCTGGGACACCATCTACTCGTCGTCGTCGATGTCTACGAAGAACCCTCCATTAGGGTCATTAGCAACCTCTGCAACATTTATTAAGCAAACATGAGTACGAAGGTACTCGGCAAGACTTTAGGATAACTAACTACTCATGCAAGGTATCAAAAGGGTATTGTGGGGTTTCATGCGGAAAGCCAGCATTTGACTCGTGGCTAGACAACTTGCATTTTGAAATTATTTTGACAACTTGATTTCTCACACACGAGTCCACTAACACCACAACAATACACCATCATGGAATCATCCCGTCTCCATACGGAAATGCCGTCCACGACACTCACGCTTATCTTGACAATTTTATGAGTAGCCATTGAAGTTATCTGTGAAAACATATGTCTCCAAGTAGTCCATATCCGCGGACGCGGCTATTCGAATAGATCATAACCCTGCAGGGGTGTACTTCGTCACACACGCTCTCGCCACTTATCGTCATGTGCACGTCATGCACCTCGGCAACCTTCAAGCGGAAGCCCAGCGAGGGAGTCGGCCACGACCGTTAACCACACTAGTACCTAGTCCAGGTTTATCGCCTATCTGAGAGTAACCCGTACGGAAGTCCGGCCGGGGTTTCTGCCACGGCCTCAAACGATGTGCGCAGGGTTCCCAAGCCCACCATCCGGGTGCCACTTGGTACACCGTGCCACTGCCTACCGCATCATAGCCCACCTCTCAGGTCAGCACTATGCACGGCCTCCAGCATGACTATAAACACCAGAAACTACTTGCAACTCCTGGACCGAGTACTAAGCAATTAATAGGCCGAGCAGGGTCATATTTCAGGGCCCAGCATGTGGTAGTATCTAGTCTTGGATTACATACACGGAACTCAGTTCCTAAGGACGGTTCCAATGAAACAACCCGCCATGTACTCCTACATAGCCTTTCACCGGTACCTTTACCAAATCAGGTTCAACACACAACCTTTGCTTACCGAACACGTTCTCACAATTCTGTTCATCTCCCAGATGACAGACCATACACAACTCTAAGCATAGCATGCATAGCAAGATAAGGCACAACATAGCTCAAGCAACTACCAGGTATGCTAGGTTGCAAGGTTCAGCTATTTACTGTGACAAGGTTAGGTCATGCAAAGGAAGTGGGTTCAACTAACGTGGCAAAAGAAGTTGAAGCATTTGATCCTAATGCAATAAACAAGTGCAGGAGCAAGAACATGGGATTTATCGGGGTGATAAAAATGGTTGCTTGCCTTGTTGCTCAGAGGAGGGACAATATCCGTGAGACGGATATTCGGTGGAATCCGGGGGTGCGGAACCTACCGAAATGAATGGCAACAATCATATGCAAACAAGATGATGCATGAGCATGGCATGAGAATGCAAGGTGATAAACTAATATAATCAACATGTATTAGGTTTGAAGTTGATTTGAATCATATTCAAATATCAATTCAAACGAGGTGTTCTCGGATACCGATTTAATTGATTCGACATGATGCTCAGATCAACTTGAGGTTAGCATGCATGAGATGTCATGTTATGGTACTGGTTTGTTATTAGAACAATGTTTGATCATGTCAAACATAATGAAATTTGAATATTTTCCAAATTCCATTTATAAAGTATTTATAAGAATTGACTTATTCATTAATCTACATGTTTGGGTTATGTAACTTTATAAACATGATTGAAAATAGCATATTCAGATTCCTTGAATTTTTCTGATACTTTTTCATATACAAATTATTTTCATTGGAGTTACAGATTAATTTCTATGAATTTTTGAAGTTTTAAACATTTCTGGAATTATTTTTATACTGGAAAATCCTTTTACTACATCAGCATGACATCAGCAGGTCCATCTGGCCGTTGAAAGTCAAAACTGACCAGTGGGACCCACTGGTCAGTGTCTCTGGCAATTTTTAGATTAGGATTAATCTTATTTAGTTAATTAAACCCACTGGACCCACATGTCAGTGACTTAGCAGATTAATTCAATTTATTTTGTTTAATCTTAAACTCCCAGAGGCTGGCCCCATACGTCAGTGGCTCAGGCCAGCTGAGATCCACCGGCGGCGAGGTCGTCCTCGCCGGCGAGGAGCCTCCGACGACCACCAGAACGGCGGAGGGGCTCGGAAATGGCGCACACAGGGCCAAACGTTGCGCGGAGAGCACCAGAAGAACGGCACATCTCCCGCAGTTCCATTTCTGCACTTAGCCGGGGCTGATCTAGCCGGAGATGACGCCGGCGACGAGCCTGGCGGCGGCCAAGGTTCGGGCGTCATCGGGGTCTTTGATTCCGAGGGAACTACGCACGGGACTTAGATCCTATGGCATCTACGCGACGGCCTGAAGCTGCTGGTGCCCTCGGAAGGACGAGCTGATCACCGGAGGGCTACCGGCGACGAGCTGCAGCGGCAGATCTTGACGGGCTCCGGTGGAACTAGGGCTAGAGGAGGGGATCGACGGGGAGATCTTAGGGGAAATGACCGCATGCTCACGGGGAGTGCAGTGGTGGCGCTAGTCTGCTCGGGGACGGCCTGGAGAGGGAGAACGTCGGCGGCGATCTTCGGTGACCCGAGGAAGAAGACGACAGCTGCTCGTCGTTTCACTGCATCTCGGCGTCGGGCTCATGGCTAGGGAGCTTCAGGGGGATGCGTGGCTCAGAAGGGAGAAGGGGCGGCTAGGCCGACGGCGAGCTCGAGCTCTGCTCGGGCTCCAATGGCGGCAGAAGGAGGGAGGAGAGATCCGAGAGGAGGGGGGGAACTAGCGCTGGGAATGGATAGCCACGGGCTCGGGGAGCTTATCCCCGACATTGCCAGCGCGAGGCGGCGGCCAGGCAGGCGCACAGGTGCGTGGCCGCGCCGGAGAACGCGGCGGCCACCTCCTGCTCCTACTCGCAAGGTGGGAGACGACTGGAGGAGATGGGCTGGGCCGGCTAGGCGACAGGTAAGGGTTTTCATTTTCTTTCTGTTTTTTTTGTTTCTGTTCTGCTATTTCTCTGATTTTCTATTTATTTCAACTCCCAAATAAATTGTAAAAACTATGTTGAGCACCCTAGAATATTTGTTGGAATAATTCCAACCATTCCTAAAGTTATCAACATTTTTGAAAGTTTAAAGTTTCTGTTTTCAAATTTAAAACTTGAAACCAGTAGTTTTCTGCATTTATTTAAAATGCTTAAATTTTCAAGAAAAAGGTTTACTTCATTGCTCATTTACTTTCATGATTTATCAGAAAGTTTGAACTTTTCTTGAGGCCATTTTGGATTCATTGATTTTAATTAGTTTGAGATTTCCTTTATTTAAAGAAGTGGCTAGGGTTTGAGTTTTTCCTTCACCTCTTTCTTTGTTCTTGTTGAAAGTTTCTTAGATGCAATGCAAGGAAGACATGAGCACAAGACTAACTTGCTTAAGGTATCAGGGATGTGAAAGTACCCGGCTCCGCTCGACATAATCATCAAGACTAGCTCAAGTATTCACAGCTTCCTATGCCCATGCATAGGTTGCATTAGAACCATACCAATGAGAATTTCGAACTCCCTGATAACACCTTAATCCTCTTCCACATCACTAGTTACTCATTCTATTGTTTTCTTATTACTTCTTATGTTGCTTACTTCTATTTTGTACCGCATCACAATGCCCATTTATCTTCACCCTCACTTTGTTTGGATTCTACAATTACTTGCAAGCACGAATCAATAATTCAATACAAGAGGAAACATTTGATTCCTATGCTCTGATACGTCTCCAACATATCTATAATTTTTTATTGTTTCATGCTGTTATATTATCAACTTGGGATATTTTATATGCATTTATATGGTATTTTATATCATTTTTGGGACTAACCTATTAACTCAGTGTCTAGTGCCAGTTTCTGTTTTTTCCGTGTTTTTGACTTTTTCGGATAAGAATATTAAACGGAGTCCAAACGGAATAAAACCTTCGGGATGATTTTTCCATAACACAAGGGATCCAGAAGACTTGAGAACCAAGGCAGAGGGCCAGAGAGGAGGCCACGAGACCCCTAGGCGCGCCGGGGGGGGCGCCTAGCAGGCTCGTGGGCCCCCCCGTGCCTCCTTTGCCCTACCTCTTTCGCCTATAAATTCCCTAAAACCCCCAAACCAACAAAGAGAGACACGAAAATACTTTTCCGCCGCCGCAAGATTCTGTTTCCGCGAGATCCCATCTGGGGACTTCTATTTATGTACTTTTTGTATCATAGTTTGGTCTTAATATGTTCATATAGGTTAATTTTAGTTATGTGTCCAATTAAAAAAATTATATCACAAAACTTTATGTTCATACTATCGATTCCACCATACAAAAGAAGTTAACTCGCCCTTGCTAGCATTTACCATAGAAGTTTGGCTCACCTTATGGAAAAGACAATTTGGATTGATGTCACATACGATCGGTCGGTGACTTGATCTCATGTGATCTCCACACGAAGACATCACATCATCAATCTTGCATGACCATCTTGAGTAGCGTATCATTGAGAGAACGCCTCACCACGTCTTGATGTATTTATCGGGAGCTCCTAGTTGACGCTTCACACGCCAACTAAGAGAGTTGGCGCTCATAGCCGCCAGATGGTGGGCTAGCCCATACGGCGAGTGTTCGCCCTACCTGGTCGCTCGCTCGCTCGTGGGTTGATTGACGCTCGCGACTTACCAGTCTTTTTTCAACCCTTGTCTTTTTAAAATGATGGAAAAACTAAAACAAATTTCTTCTAAAAATGAGTTTTTAAAAAAGTTCATCATTTTTTTCAAAAATCAATCAAATTTGAGAAAAAGTTCACTGATTTAAAAAAAATTCATCAATATTGAAAGTAAACTCATCAAAATTATCAAAATTTCACTGCTTTTAAAACTAATCGACAAATTTCAAAAAGGTTCATCAATTTCAGAGAGATTTCGTTGAAAATGAAAAAGGTTGTCGATTATGAAAAAAGCTTACCAATTTTGAAAAACATCGAATTTGATAAAAGTTCATATTTTTAAAAAAAGTTCATCGATTTTGAAAAAAATGTTCATCAAGTTTGACAAAAGTTCATAACTTCTGAAAAAAGTTCATCAAATTAAAAAAATCATTGAATTTGATAAAAGTTCATAAAAAATGGGAAAAGTTCATCTATTTTGAAAAAAGTTCATCAAAATTTATGAAAACAAGAATAAAAATGATAAAAAGGAAAAAAGAAAATGAAAAAATGAAAAAAGAAAAGGAGAAAACTGAGCAGAACTGTTTGAAAAAACTATATAAGTAATCAAATAAAAATAAGCCTATGTGGGACGTCCGAATGGGTGGCTGGGTGGTTTCCGGGGCGTCTTTGAAACCAAAGTCACTTGTTTGAATCCCACCTAGCCAATAGTATTTTTACTGTACTAAAATACGGCATATAACAGACCAGTCCATCATGGGACGCTGCATGCGTGAGTTTACGAAATACATGCAGTGTTAAATAAGAAACACTATATATGTTGATGATTTTATGTTGTTTAAGAATACTAGAATTATTTTAAGAGCCTCACATTCTAGTTTTGCTTTGGCCCTTCAAATTTTAAGGTCGGGTCTCAGTCTTGGACACAGACAGTCGTTGAGAAGGATGGCTTTTCTTTTTCTATACTAAATACGGTGTATAACGGGCCAGTCCATCACGGGACGCTGCATGCGTAAATTTGGGAAATGCATACAAACATGATGCATGCAACGTTAAATAAGAAACACTGTATTTGTTGATGATTTTATATTGTTTAAGAATATTAAAATTATTTTAAGAGCCTCACATTCTAGTTTTGCCTTGGCCCCCAAAATTTTAAGGTCATGCCTCATTCTTGGACACGAGACAGTTGTTAAGAAGGATGGATTTTTTTTTTTGCTGTACTAAAATATAATGTATAACGGGCCGGTTCATCACGGGACGCTGCATGCATGAGTTTGCGAAATGCATACAAATAGAATGCATGCAAAGTTAAATAAGAAACATCATTATATTATTTAAAAATATTAGAATTATTTTAAGAGCCTCACATTCTAGTTTTGTCTCGGTCTCTAAAATTTCAAGACCGGGCCTCATTCTTGGACACGACACAGTTGTTGAGAAGGATTTCTTTTTGCTGTACTAAAATACGGCCTATAACGGGTTGGTCCACCACGGAACGCTGCATGCGTGAGTTTGCGAAATGCATACAAACGGGATGCATGCAACGTTAAATAAAAAAACACCATATCTGTTGATGATTTTATATTGTCTAAAAATATTAGAATTATTTTAAGAGCCTCACAATCTAGTTTTTCCTTGACCCCAAAATTTAAAGGTCGGGCCTCATTCTTGAACACGAGACAGTTGTTGAGAATGATGAATTTTCTTTTTGCTGTACTAAAATACGACATATAACAGGTCGATCCATCACCGAACGCTACATACGTGAGTTTGCAAAGTGCATACAAACAGAATGCATGCAACGTTAAATAAGAAACACCGTATTTGTTGATGACCTCATATTGTTTAAAAATATTAGAATTATTTTAGGAGCCTCACATTTTAGTTTTGCCTCGGCCCCCAAAATTTCAAGGTCAGACCTCATTCTTGAACACGAGACTGTTGCTGAGAAGGATGGATCTTTCGGATTATGGGAGCATGCAAGGGGGTTTGTATTTCGAACCTAACCACTAACGCACTGTCCACACCAAAAATTAACATGGGCTAAAACATTTTCCCCTAAAAATAAAAAGAGACTCAATTGTTCATTTGCAAATACGTGTACATGCACTCTTTGTGACATTTGTGACATGAAAAAGAGGGATGATGACTCGTGTATTCTCTTTCCTTCAAATTCGTTTAACTCTAACAGCAACGACTCTGCCGTCCCTCATGGTGCTAGTGCGGTGATGGTCATAGGCGATGCGGGGCCAACTGCAGCGGCAAAAGCGAGGCGGGCACATCCAACGGGTCTGTTGGGCCTCCCAATGGCAGCTCCCCCCACGACGGATGACCGAGGCGAGGGGCGCCCGTGTGGCAGGCAAGGATGACCACAGCGTTGGCCCAGGCAGCCTCATCGACGATGCCAAGCGTGCGGCGGGGAGCCGGGTTGTGTAGGTAGTGGCACGTGTGTCGGGGACAGTTGTGGCTGCGAAGGACGATAACTCCTTGGGGGCTCACTAAGAGCATCCCCAACAGACGCATGCTAGCGTCGCGCGGTATATTTTTTTGGCGCCCAAATAGCAATTTAGTGCGTGTGAACATGTGTTGGCTTTTGCAGATGCTGCAAATTTTAGCGTGCCGCTGCAACGCTTCAGCAGACACGCTAAAATACAGCGCGCGTCCAACCGCCATTTAGAAAAAACATCACATATCACATATCAATTTGTGATAAAAAAATAACATATGATCTTGAACATAAAATTTTGCAAAATGATGAGTTAAGCAAGATAGAATAGTTCAAATTCATGACATAGTTTATAACCATCCACCACAAGCAAGTTCATAACAAATAAGTTCACATATGAAACATCAAGAATCATGCTCCATCTTCTTGCTCCTCTTCTTGCCCCTCTTCTTCCTTCTCTTTTTTCTCGTCCTCAAGCACCTCTCTATCATTGGAACCTCGAACGTGTGAGGCATCACCTGAAGGCATGTGAGGCATCATGCGAGGTGCTCCCATGCCTTCCATGAAAGACCCAAAACTCATGCCTTCCATGATAGCTCCCAAGCCACCCATGCCTCCCGTAGGTGTTCCTGTCGTGGTTTTGTCACGGCAGATGTCCTCGTGAAAGGACTTAAGGATGGAGCCATCGCACCTTGGTGGAGATTCAAAAGGGGTGAGCGAAAGCGAGACTCGGATTTACCCAGGTTCGGCCCCTCGTGTGGAGGTAAAAGCCTACGTCCTGCTTTGTGTAGATTGATGATGGTTTCGATTACAAGGAGGGCGTATCTCGCCTAACCTACCTCTCGATGATTTCTAACTTGCCCCTATCTTCCCCATGGACTCGCTTTTATATACAGGTTGAGGCCCTAGGATTTACAAGAGTCCTGGCTATGCTACAAATCGTAGCTTTCCCTATCTCTAAGTCGCCGTGCTTTCCAAGACTGGAAACCTCCTAGGCGGTTTATCCTCTGTATAGCTCCTGAACCGCCATCCGGCTCCTGGGCCAAGGCCTGTATCACCAATGAATGAGTCACCCCTTTAGTGAACCGGCCCAGCTAGGGCGGGTTACACCGCAGGTAATATCCCCAACATTAGACCCCAGATTGTATTGAATTTATTCACGCCAATAAACCTTCACTTATTTTAGGGCGACTTGTATCACCCCTACTTTTTGACGGACGATAAGCCGCCATCCATCATGAATTGTTTGAACCGCCACGCAGTCTTTGATGACATCACCTTATCCCTTCAATTCTGGGGTTTTAATGTCGTAACCACCCAACAGATCTTGTGCATCGCCATTTACTTATCCCGAAAATCCAGGCGCCATCATTGCAATTTTTCAGTTTGTCGCCTCTATTCCCGCGCCTGCCGCCTCGATTCCAGCTCTGGTTCTTTAAATAGCCGCAGGGGGAGTGGGGGCACCGTCACCTACCCCCACTTCGGCTACCTCGCGTCCTTTGTCTTCCTCGCATCCTTCGTCTTCCTCGTGCCAGAGCCTCGGCCTCCTCGCCGTTCCCCGGAGCTTCGTCGCCAGCCGCAGCATCCCGGGCGTCTCCACGCCAATCGAAGGCGCGCAGCTTCCCACGTCCATCTCCGATGTCGTCCTCCTCTCTCAGGTACACGCCATTTTCCGTTAGGGTTATACCGAGGACTCGATTGTTCTTGCAAGTTTGCTCCAAAATACGACGAACACCGAAGATTTACTCTAGATCTGCTTAATACGCTTGCAGTAGGTTCTTTGTAACATCAAACCGCGGTAGTTTCGGTTGCATCCCTCGGCCATTTAAAGTTTTTCTTCGTAGATCCAAATGATATCTCTGCCGCATTCTTGCGTTTCATAGACTTCATAATTTTGCCAAGTATTATCTTTTAAATTCGATCCACCCGTAGATCCGTAATTCACTGCTTGCTTTTAGAAATATGTTTATTCTTCTCTCGGGAATATCCCTAAGGAAAAAATCCTTTGAGAGTCGCCACTCACTTTCCTCCACCACGGCGAGTTAGATTATCACCATAGCTACGCCTTTTTTCGGTCGAGGGGCGAGTCATAACACCCTCATAGACATTCCATAAATCGCCCAGCTGGTGAGTTAGGAGGCCTTCATATCCATACTTTGTCACCTAATGGCGAGTCATAAGGTCCTTTACAGACACATCGTAGATCTCCAACTGGCGAGTTACCATATTTCATGGTCCCCACTGAACCGCCTTGTTTCCTCTTTTTGTAGTCATGGTCGTCGTTTCGAAGTGCGATTGGTTACCAACCAAGATTGATGACGCTATTATTGAGAAATTTGTTAAGTCGGGTCATCTCGACAGCAAGGAAGTTATCGGTTGGCGAACCGCTCCAGGCGAGTTGATCCCCAACCCTGCCAAAGGAGAAGTAGTCATTTTCACTGGTTATCTTGAATGAGGCTTCAAACCGCCCGGGTCAAAGTTTTTTAGAGACACTCTGTATTTCCTTAACGTCCATCCTCAAGACCTGGGACCTAACTCCATCAGCAATCTCTGCCAGTTTCAAGTATTTTGCGAGGTATACCTGCAAAGAGAGCCCATTGTCCCATTATTCTGGAACTTCTTCCATCTGAATCGTCAGACTGAATTCTCCAACGGACCCAATCATGAACCCAGAGGAGTCAACATACAGAGGCGGTTTTACTATCACGACACTTCCCCTCCTGGCGAGAACCCACTTCCGGGTTAGAGAGAAGATCGCCTGCCCATGGACTTCAAGCTGCCCGAGAAGCTCACAGAAAAAGAAGAATCATAATTCATCGCTATCTTCTCCGAGTTACAGTCCTTGACCAATAACGGGCTCATCGGGGTTGATCTGTTCCGTTGCTGGGTGGAATGGAACATTCTTCCTCCGAGTCGCCGGAACGGACTGATGTGTGAATATGATGGTAGCGTGAACTATCCGCAATGATTCCACCACAAAAAATTCCCAGAAAAGGACATTGTTGGGATAATCAAGAAGCTAACCGGCGAGTCTTTGGAAGACTGTGCCAAAATCGGGCTCAAGCCCTTCTGTCGCTCCAACCCGGCTCCACCGGTAAGAATCTAAGTCGCCTTCCTTTACCTTGTAAATATACGTGCCAACGCTCCGGGTTTGAAATTTTATTCTATCCATCAGAAAGGTGATACCTTTTGGTGAAGGGGACCAAAGGTGACAACCCAAAAACAACCAAACCGCCACCGAAGAAGAAGAAGAAAGCAAGCAAAGGCAAAGCCAGCATCAAGGATTCATCCATCATCGGTGAGTCACAAGCTGTCGAAGAATAGTCAGACGTAAAGACATCCCCTTTACTTATCATCCTTATGTTCCGACTCATGCATATACCCTCTATCCTTATGCGTAGGGCGATGACTACGAGAGCCAAGATGACGCGGTTGAGGTAATTTCTATTTCTTCCAACTCAACTTCCTCTTCTCCTAGGCCAGCCAGGCGGATCTGTGGGAAAGTTCCCATGTCTCACCCAGATGCTTATATGGACCCTGATTTCCTTTAGAAGAAGGCGAAATATACTCCCAAGCGCAAAACCCGGAGCAGCTCTGGCGACTTAATTTCTGGGTTGCCTGACAAGACAACCGGTCGGAAGCGCACGAACGAGGTATGCTCTTGTTTAAACACACTCTCTTCCTTGTAGAAAATGCGATTCACAACTTCACTCTTTGAACTTTTATTCTTTGAAACTTATCCTCCTTCATCTGGCGACTCAGCGATGTCAGCTCTTCCGCCAATGATTCATGTACAAGGGTGAGTTATTTTATTAACACTTTCTCTTTCCAATAATGATATTTGTCCTAACTTTGATGCCTTCATCTCAGAGCTCAAGCAAAAAAGAGGAAAACTCGCGACTCGTCTTCCGCTCCTAAGACGACTAAGGTCTTAGGCACGCGCGCCTCTGTCCCAGAGCTTGACGAGGACCAAGTGGTGGCTCATGACATTCCTGCGAATGACATCCCTGACGTCCAGTACGACTCGCCAGACATCTTAAAGGAAACCGCTGAAAATGTTAACCCGTCGAGCCCTTCCAAGGCGACTGAGGATCCAGAGGCCGTCATTATGACTAGCACTGGCTACTCCAAACCTACAGCGGCAGTGTTATCCAGACACACCTCAAAAGAATCTCATCCTTCCACAGATCAAGATGTCAGTAAGTTGAAGCTTCCTCAGTATGAGAAGCTCGAATTTTACCAACTCTGCCCTGGCTTCGCAAGTCGCCTGGAGACGAGTTATGAAATGTATAAAAGCTTTATCCACATGATGAGAGTCAAACATGAGGTACGTCCATTATGTATTCTCTTCCACCCATTAGCCTTCCAATAGACTAGTCTTGCTTGATGAAATAATTTTTATTGACATGTATGTTACACCCGTATCTGTCCATAGCCCCCAAGGACCGAGTTATCTTTTGAAAGATGAGCCGGATCTTGTATATAGTTTAAATCTTGAACCTGTAGCCCCCAAGGGCCGGGTCATCTTTTGAAAGATGAGCCGGGTCTTGTATTTAGAGAAATTTTTCAACCTGTAGCCCCCAAGGGCCAGGTCATCTTTTGAAAGATGAGTCGGGTCTTTATAGTTAAAGAAAATCTTCAACCTATAGCCCCAAGGTTCGGGTCATCTTTTAAAAGATGAGCCGGGTCTTTGTAGTTAAAGAAAATCTTCAACCTGTAGCCCCCAAGGGCCGGGTCATCTTTTGAAATATGAGCCGGATCTTTGTAGTTAAAGAAAATCTTCAACATGTAGCCCCCAAGGGCCGGGTCATCTTGTGAAAGATGAGCCAGGTCTTTGTAATTAAAGAAAATCTTCAACTTGTAGCCCCCAAGGGCCGGGTCATCTTTTGAAAGATGAGCCAGGTCTTGTATATTATATGACTTCGAATAGAATCATACATTAGCCCCCAAGTGTCAGGAATATTGCTTGCAATAGTGTTGAAACTTGCCTCCCCAAATTTTGCTTTGCAGGAACTATGGCCCAGGCCGAGTCATCCCTGGCCGATTTAAGGAAAAATTTAGCCGAACAGCAGAATGCTCGGTCTGAGTCTGAGAGGAAGTATCAGGTGCTCCTGGCGGAAATAGAGAAAATGAAGGCTGATCACCAGAAGCTTGAAAAGAAGGCCAAAGCTGACCAAGCCGCCCTCGTGAAGCGGGCTGAACAAGCAGAGGAGAAACTAGAAGCTGTCCAGCAAGAGCTATCCGGCTTGAAAAAGCACATCTCCAACATGACTCAAGCCATGTTTGGTAAGGATCAATTTCCTTTAGAAAAAAATCAATCCAGTTTGCCAAGACTAACAACCACGGATTTATCCTTTGTAGGTCCACGTTGCCTCCTCAAGTGGAGGAGCTAAAGAGATCAGCCGCCCGGAAGGGAGCCCTGAATATCTTAAGCTGGTGCCTGGCCTATGCTCCCGAGCTGAAACCAGAGGATGTAGCTGCTGGCTATCCTGAACTGAAAGACGACGGGTCGGAGTTCACCGAAGATGACTACCATCAAGTGATCAAAGAGTCCCGCTTTGCGGCGACTCAACTAGCAGCCGGCTTGGATTTAAACAAATACCAAGCTGTGTATGATGATAATAACAAGAAGGTGACTCCTCCGTCGTACGAAACCACGAGCCTGACTCCTCGCCGGCCCAAAAATCCCTTTGACTTCAAAGCAGATCTATCAACCTTCCTTGACAATGAAGATGAGTTCGTCGCCTTGGCGAAGTGTAACTGGAAGCTGGGCGGCTTACAAATTGAAGGTGGAGAAAGCTCGAGGCAAGGCGACCCGGAGGCGGCTTGAGTCTTCTTAAGATGTAACCATTTCTTTTGAAAAGACAATATGATCTCTTCTTTGATCGGGAGACGACGCGCGACTTGGTTGTGTGAGCCATGTAATGATTTATTAGTTTGTAGGAAAACAGTCTTTCGCCCATGCCTTTTGCTCGAGATTGCTGGATAATTTATCCTTTATGCGAATCGTGAATCACCTTTTACAATGCTTCTGCTTGATAAGCAAGGAAGTGTCATAGTTTGACATAAAAATCTTCAACCTGTGTGTCAGGAAAAAACACCACAAGCCGACTCAGTGAGTTATGGCAGAAGATAAACCAGCTCCCTCGGTCATGGCAAATAATAGTTAAAAACCGGCCCAACGAGTCGTGGCGAGTTATGAATATAGGCCGGCTCAATGAGTCGCGGCGAGTTATACAAGGGTGTTATGAAACCTGGCGGCCATGCCACCAAGATATAAAAGTCGTCGGCTCAATGAGCTGGGACAGGATAAGACGAGTTTGCAAAACTCTAGTGTTACCCCAAGAAGGCTTTTGCAACATCCCATATTGTTTAGACCGGCTGATGAGGCGCGAGTCAAGCTTCAGTGAAGCAGGTTCAGTGAACCAATGGTTTCTCTATTTCCATGTGTGGCTCCAGCCGGTACCTTTTATGTTTTAACCAAGGTGAGTTCAGGGTCCAAATAACGGATTGACTCGCCCAGAGTACATAGGTCCATGTGGCGACTTGTCCAACACATAGTCTAGTATAACCATTTGTAACGCGGTAATTTTTCGCTAGCAAAGAGGGTATTCAGGCTGAACTTAGTGAGTGGAAGCCCCCAAGTGACCTATGATTAGGGAATAGTCGGGCATAGGATTGCAGAAGCGTGTACGCTCTTACTGCAAAACGACTTGGGAACTTGTAGCCCCCAAGTAAGTCGGCTTAATTCTCAAAATCTAATAAGGCGCCCTTGTTTGAACCATGCAACGTGGCGTGGTCCTCTTTGGCTTATCAGTACCTAGTTTTGAAATAACTGCAGCATTGCGACTTATGCTCTTTGGCACTGATAGCGTCAATGTTTGGACGACTCATAGAACAATAAAGACTCATGCTTTCAAGAAGCTGAAACGATGGGCGCCAACTGTCGTGGTTTTTTCACGGCAGATGTCATCATGAAAGGACTTAAGGATGGATCCATCGCACCTTGGTGGCGACTCAAAGGGGGTGAGCGAAAAGCGAGACTCAGATTTACCCAGGTTCGGCCCTTCCTGTGGAGGTAAAAGCCTACGTCCTGCTTTGTGTAGATTGATGATGGTTTCAATTACAAGGAAGGTGTAACTCGCCTGACCTAGCTCTCGATGATTTCTAACTTGCCCCTATCTTCCCCAGGGACTCGCCTTTATATACAGGTCGAGGCCCTAGGATTTACAAGAGTCCTGGCTATCCTACAAATCGTAGCTTTCCCTAGCTCTAAGTCGTCGTGCTTTCCAAGACTGGAAACCTCCTGGGTAGTTTATCCTATGTATAGCTCCTGAACCGCCATCCGTCTCGTGGGCCAGGGCCTGTATCACCAATGAATGAGTCCCCCTTTAGTGACCCGGCCCAGCTAGGGCGGGTTACACCGCAGGTAATATCCCCAACAGTTCCCATGCCGCCCAAGCCTCCCGTAGGTGCTCCCATGTCTTCACTGTTGCCCAAGCCTCTCGTAGGTACTATGAAGCCACCCATGATAGCTTCGTAGACTCCCATGGTAGATTGCATGCCTCTGAAGCCTTACATGATAGCCCCCATGCCTCCGAAGCTAGCTCCCATGCATCTGATGCCCAACATTTTTTTGGACCAAGAGTTGATCACGACATAGGTTGATGTACTCCTTTTGCCTATCATATAATTTAGATGTGTCCATCAAGAAGAGGTTCTTCTCATATTCCAACATTCTAGCTTGCTCCTCCATGGCCAACTTCTTCTCCTCCAATGCCACCTTCCTCTCCTTGGCCGCCAACCTTCTCTCCTCAACCGCCGACTCTTGGCTTCTTGCTACCCTTCTTTCCTCGTTTGTTTCCTTTCTTGCCATCTCAAGATTCTCCATAGCCATCTTGATGTCGTCATCTCCTCCCTTCTTCTTCTTCTTCTTTTCTTTTGCAACTCCACTTGGTCTTTTTGGCTTGGAGTAGGCAACCGAGTTTGGTGTAGGGCCCCTCTTGACGCCATCACTTGATGCCTCATCATCATCGTCATCATCATCATCATCTAAGAGCACCACATCAACATTGCATTTCTTGTTCTCCTCCTTATCATCATCGAGACGTTTCTTACATTTCTCCTCATCCTTCAACACTTTGTAGCAATGGAGCAACACAAATGCTCTCCCTTTCTTAACCTTGCCTTTCATGGTTTTGTTTTCTTCCCCTCGAAACAAGTGTTAGAGCATATATCTCCATATGCAGTTTTGGTAATTGATGACAATTCCTATGGACTAATGGTTGCCTTAAGTTATATTTATAGGATTTGTCCATAGGCACTTCTTGAAGTCCATCTATTGAGTTCAAGGAGTTTATATGATGACCAAGATGGTATTCAAGGTATTATCCAAAGAATGGTCATAGAGACACAAGGTTGATCAAGATCTCAGACAAAGAGTAAATCAAGATGATCAACACACAAAGCATACAAGATGTACCGAGAGGGATCAAGTGATCCCATGGTATGGTAAGCATTGTCCATTACGTGTTTGTGTACTAACCCATGGTCTTCATGAGAGTTCTATGTGGGGGTTAGGTGTGTTTCCATGGGCTTGCGTCAAAATGAAGATCTCATACAACCCATGAAGGATGATGTCAAGTGGTGATCGGCATCAAGATTGCGGTGTGCAAGTTCAAGTGGATCAGCACAAATATATCATGCTTGAAGCTTGCCGTCCATTGTGGTGGCAATGGACTTGTGAAGATATGCTAAAGAGTGGCTCACCCATAGTGAGTATGGGAGAAATCAACTATTCTTCATCAAGCCAACGCAATCAAGAAAGGTGGTCCATCTTGAGGAAGCCAAGATCATCATCATCTAGCTCAAGAGGACGAGGTGCAAGGTATAGGTTTGCCCTTGATAGGTTTTCTGTTTTAGGATAGATTGTCGTTCTGTCAAGGGGGGCTCTCAAGTGAGTAGCTTGATTGTATCGTTTGTTGAGAGCTCAAACCATTTCCATCCTTGCATCATACTTCTTGGTTCTTATTTGGTGTTTCTCTTTGTGAGTTTTAGAGATTATGGTCATCTTCATGACAAGCTCGAGTTCATCGAAAACGGACTCCATATGCAACTACTATGATGTTTTAGATGTTGAAGTTTTTGTCGGTTCTTCATTCAAAGAGGACTCACATCTCTATATCATTGGCATTTTCATATCTCCATGGTCGTAAGATTTCCAACAAGCTTGGGTTTGCTCGATTCGGAGCTCGTATGCGAAAGTTATGGCTGTTTCAGTGGCGAACGGTAGTACCGCCCCAGTCCTAACGGTAGTACCGCTGGCCCTAGCGGTAGTACCGCTAGAGCTGGCGGTAGTACCGCTGGCCCAGCGGTAGTACCGCTGGCCCAGCGGTAGTACCGCCCCTGGTCAGCGGTAGTACCGCTCCAGGACTTTAGTACAGTCATCCTTGAGGTTGTACTACGTCAGACTTTTTGCGAAGACATTCTTGGCGGTGGTTGGCCCGGTAGTATCTTTGCACTACCATGGGCTCAGCGGCAGTACCGCTGCAGCAAGCGGTAGTACTGCTGGGCTCGGGCTGTAAGTGGGGGTAACGGTCTGATTCCTTCCCCCACTATATAAAGGGGGTCTTATTCCCCCTTGGCCTAATCTATCCGTTGAGCTCATGTTCTACCTCTATTGTTGACCTACTTAGAGCTTGCTAACTCTCAATCCCTCCAATGATTCTTGCTTGTTCTTGAGGGAAAAGAGAGAGGAGATCTAGATCCACATCTCCACCAATCAGTTTCTCCTCTATGTGAGGGGAACCCCTTGTATCTAGATCTTGGAGTTCTTTTTGAGCTCCTTGTTCTTCCTCTCATATTTCTCCATAGCTTTTGTTGGCTTGGAGGGATTTGAGTGTGAGGGACTTGACCACGTTGTGTGTTCTTTCCATTGCATGAGTTGCATCGTTTTGAGTTCTCCACGATGATACGTGGAAGTGAAGTTTGAGAAGCCATATTACCTTTTGGTACTTAGTACCCTAGAGATTGTTCTTCGTGGATGCTTTGGCGTCCTAGAAGCTTGGTGGTGTCTTGGAGCTCAATCATTGTGGTGTAAAGCTCCGGGCAAGCTTCGGGGTCTCCAATTAGGTTGTGGAGATTGCCCCGAGCAATTTGTACGGGTACCGGTAACCGCCCCCAAGGGTTGCCATTTGTATGGGTTCGGTGACCGTCCTCAAGGGTCCCTTAGTGGAATCATGACATCTTGCATTGTGCGAGGGCGTGAGGAGATTACGGTGGCCTTAGTGGCATCTTGGGGAGCATTGTGCCTCCACACCGGTCCAATGGAGATTAGCATCCGCAAGGGTGTGAACTTCGGGATACATCATCATGTCCGCGTGCCTCGGTTATCTCTTACCCGAACCATTTACTTATGCACTTTACTTTGTGATAGCCATATTGTTTATTGTCATATATCTTGCTATCACTTAGTTGTTTATCTTGCTTAGCATAAGATGTTGGTGCACATAGGTGAGCCTAGTTGTTGTAGGTTTTGTGCTTGAAAAATTAAACGTTAGTTTTATTCCGCATTTGTTCAAGCCTAAACCGTAATTATTTTAAAGCGCCTATTCACCCCCCTCTAGGCGACATCCACGTCCTTTCAACAAGTTTTGTGCAATATTGTGCTGCAAACAAAAGAACAAGTTACCACTTGAAACACAAAAGATGAAGGATGAACATGAAACATAAATAAATGACACTTACTATCGTCATCATTAGTGCCACTTGGGTTTATCTTGTCAACCGACGTCATTGCCGTCGTCCACCTTTGGCAATCTTTATTGATCGTCAACCACCGGGAGCGAAGAGAGATATCGGTGCACTCAATTCCACTTGTCTTTTGCATCAAAGTACTCCTTCATTCTAATCTAAGATGCATCTCTAGTTTGGTCACCTGCAAAGATGGCATCCATGGACACAATCAACCATGTATTGCATATCAAGATGTCTTCGTCCATGGTGTAATTGGTAGCCTTTCCTCTCGGTGCATCAACCATACCCTCAGCTTCCTCATCCACTTCATATTCATGATCATTTTGACGCACTTCATTTGTTTGAGGCAATGAGAATTGTTGGAGCCAACATCCGTAATTGAGAAATATGTGCCATCATTGAATTATTCACTACAAAGTATGATAAGAAAATTATGTGAAGCTATTTATATGCACACTTTTCTATCAACAACAACAAGAATAAAAAATATTACCTTGCGGTCATTTCATCGAACGCCATTTGGGCGTTGGCCGCCGACATGCCAAATTGTGACTCCTCGGGCGCTTCCGGTGGCGGTGGAGGCGGAGGCGGAGATAGGGCGAGGGGCGATGTCGGTTTCTTCTTCGCAGCCACCTTCTTCTTCTTTTGGGCCGGTGTCGTCGCCGCGTGTGATCGCTTGATGATGGAGCTCCGTGGCTTCGAGGTGGGCGGCAACGCGAGGTGACCTTGAGGGTTTGTCCGTGACGCCATGAAAAGGCCGCGCACGAGACCGGTGCCTAGAGTCGGTGCTCCGCCGGCGGCGAAACCGGAGGGCAACCCTGCACAAGGGTTTGCAGTGGAGGAGGAGGAGGGGGAGGAGGAGGCGGCGGCGACCAATGGATCGCGGGCGTAGGGAGGGGTCGGGGTCATGCCGCTGCAGCCGTCTATCGCCGGCGGAGGCGAAAGGAGGGGCGAAGGCGGGCGTGGGAGGGGCAAAGGCGGGTGGTTGCTGGTTCGCGCGCGCGAATCTTTTTGTCCCGCGCGCGAGCGAGCGCACCGAATGTAGTGCGCGCGATGCAGTTCCATCTAGTGCGCGGACGTGTTTTTACCGTGCAATAAATTTGAGGTATGTGAAACAGTTTGCTGTTCATCTATTGTTCTAATCTAACTTTTCTTTTGCTGAGAGCTATTCATATGTCCAAATGATTTGAAATTTCAAACGGATCTCACACACCAAATTATCTTTCATGCAAAAAGTATATAATATATTTAAAAAAATTAAGTATATTTTTTGAATTTTCTTTTTACCGATTGCAGATGAGCCTAGGCTCAGAAATAGATATTCCGTGAATTGTGTTACTAACATCATAGGATCTTGATCCCTGATTAGAACACCTTAAATATAGCGGAAGATTGCTAACCAGAATCGGCTGAGTCCGTTGTGAATATGAATAAGTTTTCACAGTTTTTCTTCTTGAATTTTTTAAAACTTGGAAATATGATTTTTGAATATTTCAAAATCGGGAGCCAATGTCCCCGTCCACCAAAAAGTCGCTTCCTACGACCTGCTCTTTATAGGTGACACTAAAGGGACCAGGAACCGAAACCAACATCTTGATTTGGTGCCCCGATCATGGCAAGGCACCTCCTTTTCTCTTGATCGAGCTGGTGGCTTCATACTTACTCATGCATTACTTTGTAAGATGCTTATGAATAATTAATAAAATGGCTGCATGCATCCTCCAGATGCAAAGGCCGTGGGTCATCCTCATTTTCAAAAAAAAAACATCAAATATTGTTGGTGGCTATTCTCTATATTTTCTTGTTTTTAGTAATAATTGTGCAGAGTCATCTCTCAGTTTCATAAAATCATTATAGCAAGACTTTAAAATAAAAGAATTACGGAACAGTTGCCTTCATTTGTTTTTTGGAAAAGGAGGAACGAGCCCCCGGCCTCTGCATCAATCGATGCATGCAGTCATATTATTAAATATCCAAAGTAACAAAATAGTTCGAGACAAGCCTGAAGGCTGAAGATAAAATGCTAAACAAACTCTTAAGAAATACACTCCTCTGACGTAACTAATAGCAGACTACGATGCCTATACACCTAGTCTATTACTAACACGTCATCCAAACCGGTTGAAGATAACCCGTGCGGCCGTCTCCCACCGGTTGCACCCAATACCCATAAGCTCCCTGTTGTCCACAAGACTGAGTGATGACCACGTACGGATCCAAGACGTTGCTCTGAAAATGACCTGCAAAAAATTGGTGAATTTCTGACCATTAAATATTATGTCGTTTCTGGTATTCCATATAGCCCACAAAAGAGCACATATCCCAATTCTAATAAGTCTAGAAAGTTGAACGTCCACTCCATTGAGCCACGTTGTAAACATTGAATTGATACATGTAGGTGGGATCACGTTAAATGCTATGTGGATAGTGCGCCAAAGTAATTTTGCGAGGGGACAATCCAAAAACAGGTGTCTGATAGTTTCATTTTGATCACAATAACAACAATTGGATCTACCTCTCCAACTACGCTTAATTAAATTATCTTTGGTTAATACCACACCTTTGTGTAAAAACCACATAAAAACTTTTATCTTTAACGGCACTTTAATATCCCAGATATGCAACGATCTAGCTAAGGGTCCGGAATTCACCAAATCTGTGTACATGGATTTAACTGAAAATACCCCATTGACAGTTAAAGTCCATCTAACACTGTCCGACTGATCAGATAGTTGTACCTGCATAAGTCTTCTTACGAGATGCGTCCATGCCTCCCAACGTGCGCCTACTAGAGCTCGCCTGAAGTGCATGTTTATAGGTATCGATTGTAAGACCGTGGACACATAGTCTTGCTTACGTTGCGTAATGTTGTAGAGCATGGGATATTGTAAAGCAAGTGGAGAATCCCCAAGCCAAGTATCTTCCCAAAATCTTGTTGAGGTACCATCCCCTAGAATAAATTTCGCCCTCTTGAAAAAATTAATCTTTATCCTCATCAACCCTTTCCAGAAAGGTGAGTCATTGTGTCTAATTGTAGCTTGAGCTAGAGTTTTTGATGTAAGATACTTATTTCTCAAAATTTGAATCCACATACCCTCTGTCTCTGTGAAAATTCTATATAACCATTTGCTGAGGAGACATTTGTTCTTTACTTCTAAATTTTCAATGCCCAAACCCCCCTGGTCTTTGGGTCTACAAATCATATCCCAGCGTGTTAATCTGTATTTTTTCTTGTTCTCATCATTTTGCCAAAAAAACGAGATCTATAAAAATCCAGTCTTTTCCGTACCCCTACAGGTATCTCGAAAAAAGACAGGAGAAACATTGGTAGACTTGTTAAAACATAATTTGTTAATACCAATCTTCCTCCATATGACATAAGCTTGCCCTTCCAGCAACTTAGTTTCTTTTCAAACCTTTCTTCAATACATTTCCATTCTTTAATTGTTAACCGTATGTGGTGAATAGGTATCCCAAGATAGCTAAAAGGTAGAGAACCCATCTCACAACCAAATAGCTGTCGATAAGCGTGCTGCTCTTCTTTTGCCTTCCCAAAACATAATAGTTCGCTTTTGTTAAAATTAATTTTCAACCCCGATAGTTGTTCAAAAAGACATAAAATTAATTTCATATTCCTCGCTTTCTCCATGTCATGTTCCAAAAAAATGATTGTATCATCCGTATATTGTAGAATGGACACACCTCCGTCTACCAGATGTGGAATGAGACCACCTACTTGTCCTTTCTCCTTGGCTCTTTCAATAAGTATTGTCAACATGTCTCCTACTATATTAAAGAGTATTGGGGACATTGAATCCCCCTGTCTTAGCCCCTTATGTGTTTGAAAAAAATTGGCAATGTCATCATTAACTTTAACTCCGACACTCCCTTTCTGAATAAAAGTGTCAACCTGTTGTCTCCACTTTTCATTAAACCCTTTCATTCGTAAGGCTTGTTGAAGAAAAGACCACTTAACTTTATCATAAGCCTTTTCAAAATCCACTTTAAATATAGCTCCGTCTAGTTTCTTTGTGTGGATTTCATGAAGCGTTTCGTGCAAAACAACAACACCCTCCAAAATGTGTCGCCCAGGCATGAACGCTGACTGTGTTGGTTGGACAACCGAATCGGCTATCTTTGTTAATCTATTAGTGGCTGTCTTAGTAAAAATCTTGAAACTAACATTTAGTAAACAGATAGGTCTAAATTGTTGGATACGCATGGCATCCACCTTTTTTGGCAACAACGTTATTGTTCCAAAGTTAAGGTGAAACAGTTGTAACCGACCATTAAATAAGTCATGAAACATAGCCATTAGATCCCCCTTAATAATATGCCAACACTTTTTGTAAAATTCTGCAGGAAACCCATCTGGTCCTGGTGCTTTATTGTGTTTCATTTGTACTATAGCCTCATATACCTCTTGCTCTGTGAATCTAGCAGATAGAACCTCATTCTCCTGCTCATTTAGTTGAGGAATATCCTGAACATTGGTTTCATCCAGATAGATCATATTCTCCTCTGGTGCACCAAAGAGACTCCTATAATATTCTGAAATATATACCTTTAGATTTTCATGTCCTATTATAGTTCCCTCTTCTTGCTCTAACTGAGTAATAATCTTCTTTCGATGTTTGCCATTCGCAATCATGTGAAAGAACTTAGTATTATCATCCCCATGAACCACGTTCATCACCTTAGCTCTTAGTGCCCATTTCATCTCCTCTTCTCTCAATAATTTTTGCAATCTAATCTCAACATCTGTTTTGATATTCGTATCAATAGAATTTAGTTGCGCTGACTCAGCTTTGACGTCAAGTTCATCAATCAGCTTCGTTAGTCTTTCTTTTTCTTTCTTATAAATACCACTTTGATTTTTCGCCCATCCTCTAAGAACTCAGCGCAAATTTCTGATCTTGTTTTGCCAAATTTCGACATTGGTGGATCCACCTAAGTATGTACCCCATTCCCTTGTAATTAGGTCCATGAACCCTTCTCTTTCAAACCAGCTTAGTTCAAACGAGAATACATTCTTGTTGCCCCTATGATTGGCCTCCCCTGAGTCAACTAAAAGAGGAGTATGATCTAAGATTGCCCTCTGTAATGCTTGTACCGTGGCAAATGGGTATTTTTGTTCCCACTCAACACTAGTAAGAACCCGATCCAACTTTTCATATGTTGGTATCGGTAAAGAATTTGCCCAAGTGTATTGTCTACCAGAGAGATGAATCTCCCTTAGATTTAGACTCTCAATAACCATATTAAACATTGATGACCATCGTGTATCGAAGTTATCGTTATTTTTTTCATCCTGTCTACGAATGATATTAAAATCTCCCCCCACCATAATTGGTAACGTTTCATCTCCACAGATTCTCACTAGATCTGCAAGAAAATCAGGCTTGAACTCCAATTGCGCCGCCCCATAGACAGCAACTAGAGCCCACTTAAAACCATCAACTTTCGACCTTACACGAAATTTGACGGCGAACTCACCATAAACCACACTCATCACTTCTAGTGTTTCGCATTTAACCCCAAGTAAGATCCCACCTGATCTTCCCCTTGGTGGTAAATAATGCCAATCAAAATCAACCCCTCCTGATAAACTATTTAAAAATTGGGTTGTGAAATTATCCCTCCCAGTTTCTTGTAAAGCCATGAAATCCAGTTTATATTGTATCGATGCTTCTGTAAGGAACCTTTTTTTAGCCAAGTCCGCGAGACCTCTGCTATTCCAAAAAATCCCTTTCATATTTCATCATGAAATTTTTTCTTTTGTTTAACAAACAGTTGCCTTCATGTATGTTTGAAATTTGACAAACCCGACCTTATGGAACATCATTCTGCGTACTTACTGCCAGTGCACATAAGAACTAATGTTAAGAAATTCGGAGAGCACAGAAAACCCTTCACTTCGGCCAAGCTAAAGATAGTTTTTCAATAAAAAAAGAGGCAAGTCATTCTGCACAAAGTAAGATGAATAGTTCAATTTTAAGCTGTTCAACTAAGACCAAAAATGATGCATAATGCCCTAAGTTATGAATCAGCATCAGCACATAGTTAGCATTCAGAATTTCAGATTACCAGATATCAACTGCAAATCTATCTATTGCATACAGTGTATATGTATTTCTACCAATGATTGAAGAGTATAGGAAAATGTTAAACTTCTAAGCTTCAATTTGATGCCAATCCAGACTCAAGAGGAAGATCAAGAGGAGCTGTACCTAATGTTCTATCTGCTGCACCAGCAGGAAAAGGTCTTATTCTTATTTGCTTTCATCAATTACAGTTTCACCATTCTCATCCCCGGCATGAGCTGGAAATTTTGATACCGCAGTCTCTTCCTCCTGCTTACCCTGAGGGAACTAGAGCGGGAGAAATCTGCATAATGCTTACCGTTGGCAAATATAAGAAAAACAAAAATTGGGCTTCAGCTTAAGTACCTTTTGTATATCTGTATCAGGGATATCTGATGTGAGAGGAAAACTCATGTGATGCATCTTATGATGTATTGAAAGGAAAAACTGTTTATGTAAGAAAAAATAAAATATTTTTTTGAGCTTCAGCTTAAGTACCTTTCGTATATCTCTATATCAGAGATATCTGTTGTGACAGGAAAACTCATGTGATGCATCTCATGATGTATTGACAAGAAAAGTTGTTTAAGGGACCCCCCTCCCTTTCATTAATAAGAGAGTACTCTACTTTACAAGCAGTTAGGAAGGACATACAAACTGCTAATCTCTACTCTCTACACACTCAATATGGCAGCCGGCCTATGCCTTGCTGTCCTAGAAAAAAAATAACAGAACTCCTGTTGCCGAGTCACTCCTACACCAAAAGTACTATACAACGTTTCTTGTATCATTCACAAGTGCGGCTTCATTTTGGAGGCTAGCTTCTGGATCTTTTTGACACTATCCTTGTCCAGAGCCGGCAAGATCCTTTTTTTAGCATTTCCCTGGAATTTAAGATATGTAGGAAATGCAAATCAGTGGTGTTCCATGTTGAGATAAAAAAACTTATGGCATACAGCATTCTTCTTAGAAGTGGGCCTGACCGTGTAGGCTTTCTTAAGATTTCTCCATTTATCCTAAACATTGAACAAAAAAAAAAGATTGGTATCAGTTGTGGACCTAGGATAAAGAATTAAGGAGAGATAGGTGACAATACAATTATATGTTCATAACATAGAACACATGTACCAAACACTCCCTCCGTCCCAAAATAACTGTCTCAAGCTTAGTACAACTTTGTACTAGAATTAGTACAAAGTTGAGACACTTATTTTGGGACGGAAGGAGTATAATTTTGTATCTTTCCCGGCGAAAAAATTATAGATGCATAGAAGATTAACCATAAAAGTATAAAATACAATAAATTAAAATGTTGTCACAAGCAAAGAAAACACCTAATAATATAATTTATTTAGGGTGCAATATACACCAATTTATCATACCTTAAGATGCATTGCTGTTCGAACTGACGTTGAAAAGTTTTCATTTTTCAACTTAGTCCAATTTCCAACCCCAGATATATATAGAACATCCACTAGTTTTTTCATCTCTTCATATGTCCAGTGGTCATTATTTTTTCTGTGCCCATATTTCTAGTAAAAATAACAACATGTTATGAGCATTTTTCCATTGATGCATGGCTGATACTAAATCTGAGCTCAAAGGGTGCACAATATAAAGCACTGAATATACATAAAGAACTCATATTACACATACAAATTTGTTGAATTTCTACCTGATAATAAACATAATTCTTACCCCTAAATGGTTTGGCAGAAGCAAAGTTTTTTCCGTGTTTAATGACCATATTGCTCTCTTTCGTGTACTTCTCATGCGACTTCCGTGCCTCCAACCACTTTTTGGCAAGTAATCTGAAGCATATAAAAATTTCCAGTTCCATTTTATATATGAATAGCACTAGAACTTCTCTGTTGACGTATTTAATTACTTGAGACTATGGCAAGTGATATACTGTATATATATATCAACCGTTCATAATTCGTACCTAGCAGATCTACTATGAAGTTAGCGCAAGCCCCCTCCTCCGGCCGCGTGGCGGTGAGCGCAAGCCTCATGCTTCTTCGGTGAGAAGGCAGCGGGTGCCCTTTCCCTCCTTGCTTTCTCTTCTTGTCCTCCTCCCCTCCTCCACCGAGGGCCATGGTGGCAGGGGCCTCCTCTTTCTCGGACAGCACCATGGCTGGCGCAGGTATCCTCCTCCCCTTCATTTCCTTGGTTTCTGGTGACGCAGGCGCAAGTGTTTGTATCATGCCATGATCACTCGTTGGTGAATAAAGTTCACATTCAATCTGCCAAGATGAAACATATTTTCAGTACCATTTGTCACATTCATTTATTTAGCAAGTTATATACTTTTACATGTGTCAAAATCATGCCTCATGAGTAAAATTCGCCTCCTTTATATAAGTAGGACAGCGTGCACCTGCAAGAAAAGCTTCATACATTAGTTTCAGAATCGAAACCACAGATAAAACTGTTTGCTTGTGTAACGAAGTTTGGAATATACCGCAAGAATTGAGCATTGCACATCCAAACAATTTGTTCAGATCATGTTCATCCTGGGGTCCTTCGAAGACTGCTTGGAAGTCCATGGCGTCATAATCCACATATGCTGAGTAGACTTCGATCTCCTCCTGCCATCAGAACAACGAAATATGTGTTTATTTCGTGTGAGGATTTCGACGAGCCCGCTGCAAACTCTATATCCAAGTCAGATTTGATAAGATCTAAAGAACTTGGATCATGTATGAACTGTGCTAGTTCACTTATATTGCATTCAGTTAAACAGAAAGCTGATGAAACCAGGGAATTGGAATAATTAAGCTTCAGTACTTTGTATTGACCATTTTGGATGTGCTTAAACTATTCTGTCAGATAACTCATGAATTTTGAGTGAAAATAACGAATTTACATATAGGGATTTGTTTCGTGCGCTAGATGAATGACAAACTGTACAAGTGGATGCCAGTCAAACACGACGCTTGTTGAGTAAGACACATCGTTCCCCCGCAAAAAAGAAAAACAAGTTAAAAAAGAGAGAGTAATACATTGTTCTCATTTCCAAAAAAAAAAATGTTTTGCGCCGGGAGTACTTGAAACAAGAAAGCCAAAAGGCAAAGAAGAAGGAGCATAAACGTTAGGAAAAGAACAACAATCTTCCACGGGAATGGATTTCTTCAGAGGCGATAAAGAAAATGGAGGGAAGCAAAGATGGGGCTCACCTGGTTCGGCGAGGTCGAGCCCCCATCCAGAGGATCGGACAGCACGGGCGCCCAAATCTCACCGTCATCAGCCGGAAAGTTCCCCGTCCCCGACGACGCGCCCGTCTCAATTGCTGCTGCTGCCGCGCGCTGTCAAAGAAATGGAAAGCTTATGAATGCAAGAACTTCAGCCCTGTAATCTGACCTCCCTCTGCTTAAAAAAAACGCAGTGTTTCGTGCAGAGAGACGCACAAAAAAATCCGATCTTTTTCAACTCAGACCATGGATAAAGTAAAGCTTCCACTTATAGAAACATCGGGGAGATGTGGATGAGCTGGGCAGGGCGGGGACTGCAAGAACCGGCGTATCTTCTGGAGTGGCGAGAGGCGAGAGGGGGAGATACGGGGAGAGATGAGAGCCTTGTTTAGTGCTGGAGCTCACCATGACCCGGCCGTGGATAGGAGGAGGACGCGCGAAGGGAGGTAGACTAAGGCGAGAGCTTCCGGGGTGACAGTGCGCAACTAAAATCCGACCAGGCGAGAAAATTTGAAGGGGGGCTCTACTACGTGCGCACGGACATCAAACAACTTAAATGTTTTGAAAGTAGATGTAAGATCCGGTGTTCATGGACCTCAAATTAACTTAAATATTTTGGAAGTAGGTGTGACATCCGGCAATATTCTCATTGACCGGACGTCCCACCAAACTTTTCTTCTAAGCTTTATTGATATGACAAGTCATTTTTAAGAAAACATTTATATTCAGGATAAAAAAAAATCTCACACGCGTTTTGATCTGTTCATGTTCATGTTCTTTTAATCCAACGACTTGTAATTCTAATCCGTACAGAGTAAATCTCGCCCATCCAATCCAAACAACCCATCACATGTCATGTGCGAGCAAATATCACCGTCCAGCCCACACCCACTCTGTCCCGAATCCCTCGGACGAGTGAAACCCTGATCTCATTGAGCTTCATCACCACGACGACTACCTCCGCTGCCACCCTGCTCCTCATCAACAACTCCGCAACGGCTGCAACTACTCCACGTCGCCGATGAGGCCTCTCGTCCCCATCCTCGTCCCCGCATGCTCGGCTGAGCCGTCCTATCAACCTCGGTCACGTCGGCCCCATTCCCGGCCCTCACCAGATCCTACCCCGTCACGATTCCTCCTATCGTTATGGTACGCCGTTTTGGCTGGGCAAATAAGCTACTGTCGCATTCCACGCATATCCTCCCATCTATGCACTCAACTAAACTAGGACTTGAGTCATCTTATGTTTGATTCACTTGATTTGATTTGTGTTCTTTGTATTGTAAGGGCATATTTTTCCCTTAGTGGTTTTGATGATTGATGACAATCCTTTTGCGGATTAATAGTGTGCATTAAGCCTTTTAGAGAATTCTACATATGACACAAGACGATTATGACCCCTCGGTGGATTATAGTGAAGACGGTTATTTTTCTGCATTTCATTTTCGATGGAATTAAGTAGTAGGAGAACCGTAGTATTAAGAGGGGTCCGCATGAGAAAGGTTTGGGTGGAATCTGTTGGAAATATGCCATAGAGGCAATGATAAAATAGTTATTATTATATTTCCTGTTTTAAGATAATCGTTTATTATCCATGCTATAATTGTATTGAATGAAAACATAAATGCATGTGTGGATATATAGACAAAACAATGTCCCTAGTAAGCCTCTAATTGACTAGACAGTTGATCAAGGATGCTTGATGGTTAAGGTTTTCTAACCATATGCAAGTGTTGTCACTTGATGACTGGATCACATCATTGGGAGAATGATGTGATGGACAAGACTCAAACTATGAACGTAGCATGTGATCGTGTCATTTTGTTGCTATTGTTTTCTGCGTGTCAAGTATTCATTCCTAAGATCATGTAACTCACTGACACCGAAGGAATACCTTGTGTGTATCAAACGTCACAACGTTACTGGGTGACTATAAAGGTGCTCTACAGGTATCTCCGAAGGTGTCCGTTGAGTTAGCATGGATCAAGACTGGGATTTGTCACTCCGTGTGACGGAGAGGTATCTCGGGGCCCACTCGGTAATACAACATCACATATAAGCCTTGCAAAGAATGTGACTAAAGTGTTAGTCACGGGATCTTGTATTACGGAACGAGTAAACTGACTTGCCGGTAACGAGATTGAAATAGGTATAGGGATACCGACGATCAAATCTCGGGCAAGTAACATACCGAAGGACAAAGGGAATGTTATACGGGATTATATGAATGCTTGGCACAAAAGTTCAAACGATAAGATTTTCGTAGAATATGTAGGATCCAATATGGACATCCAGGTCCCGCTGTTGAATATTGACCGGGGAGTGTCTCAGTTCATGTCTACATAGTTCTCGAACCCGCAGGGTCTGCACACTTAAGGTTCGGTGACGTTTCGCTATAGTTGAGTTATAGGTGTTGGTGACCGAAGGTTTTTCAGAGTGCCGGATGAGATCACGAACATCACGAGGGTTTCCGAAATGGTCCGGAAACAAAGATTGATATATAGGATTGTTTCATTTGGCCTCCAGAAAGATTTCGGGCATTACCGGCAGTGTACCGGGAGTGACGAATGGGTTCCGGGTTTTTACCGGAAGGGGACCACCCACCCGGGAAAGAACCCAATAGCCCATGGGTGGCGCACCAGCCCTTGATGGGCTGGTGAGGCCAGCCCAATAGGGCTATGTCGGCTAGAAGAAAAATCAAAGGAAAAGAAAAAAAAGGGACGTGGGAAGGAAGGAGGGGACTCCTCCTTCCCCAAACCGAATTGGAGTTGGAGTCCCCTCCTCCTCCACTCGGCCGGCGCCCTAGGGGCTCCCTTGAGCCCCAAGGCTAGCCCCTCCCCTCCTCCTATATATACTAGAGGTTTTAGGGTTTTTGAGACACAACTTTGCCACGTGCAACCCAAACCTCTACTTCGTAGTTCTTCCTCTCGATCGGCTTTCTGCGGAGCTCGAGCGGAGCCTTGCAGGAATAGATCATCACCATCACCAGCGCACCGTCACGCTGCCGCAGAACTCATCTACTTCCCCGTCTCTCTTGCTGGATCAAGAAGGCGGAGATCGTCATCGAGCTGTACGTGTGCTGAACGCGGAGGTGCCGTCCGTTCAGTGCCAGATCGGGACGGATCGTGGGACGACGGTGATTTGAATCACGAAGCTGTTCCACTACATCAACCGCGTTTCTTAATGCTTCTCTCTTAGCGATCTACAAGGGTATGTGGATCTGATCTCCTTCTCGTAGATGAACATCACCATGATAGGTCTTCGTGTGCGTAGGAATTTTTTTGTTTCCCATGCAACGTTCCCCAACAGAATCAACACGTACACTTCCATTTGTACCCATGTTCCTTTCCTGCTTCAATGTTGCTATTCCAACCTTGTCTTTGCTCTGGTCCACAAGATGCCAAGAGGTAGTACCACGCTAGGCAGCGGAAGTACCGCTTACCTCGTAAGCGGTAGTACTGCACTGGGGTGGTGCTACTACTGCTCTCGGGCGGTAGTAGCTCTATCCAGTGTCACGCATTGTACCGCTTGCTTTGGGGTCTCGACTTTTCATGTCGGATTGAGCGGTTTTTAGTCGATAGTAGTGCACTGTAATACCGCTCCCAAGTGGTAGTACCGCCGGCTACTACCACACCCTTCTTTCTTGCGTAAGAACTTTCAACAAACTCGAAGCGGTAGTAGGGCGAGGTACTACCGCCCTCAAGCGGTAGTACTGCTCTCGCGGGTGGTAGTACCGCTTAGGCGGAACTACCTCTAATTCTACCTTCTCTCTGTGTTTAGGGAGTTGCTGCACAACAACCCAAGCGCTAGTACTACTTGGGTGATCGGTAGTACTGCTCCGGAGGCACTACCACCTCATGGCCTCGTGCCATTGCCCTATGTGGCCCGCTCTGCCGCCCAAGCGGTAATACCGCTTGTGTGCGGTCTTAGAGGGGATAACAGTTGGATTTGTTCCCCCACTATATAAATGGGTCTTTTTCTTCAAGAAGACCACCCCTTCCAACCCTAACCTTCATTTTTGCTCCAAGCTCCATTTTCGCCCGATCTCTCTCCCTAGCCAACAAAACTTGTTGATCTTCTAGATTTTGGTTGAGAGGGCCCCGATCTACACTTCCACCAAGAGAAATTTGATTTCTCCCACTAATCCCTTGCGAATATTCTTACTGTTAGGTGTTTGAGCACCCTAGATGTTTAGTTCACCTCGGAGCCACAATCCATTGTGGTGAAGCTCCGTGGTATCGTTTGGAGCCTACAATTAAGTTGTGGAGATTGTCCCAACCTTTTTTGTAAAGGTTAGGTAGTCGCCTTCAAAGGGCACCACTAGTGGAATCACAGGATCTCACATTGTGTGAGGGCGTGAGGAGAATACGGTGGCCCTAATGGCTTCTTGGGTAGCATTGTGCCTCCACACCGCTCAAACGAATACTTAAATCCCCTCAAAGGGAAGGAACTTCGATAACACATCCTCGTCTCCACCGGTTCCACTTGTGGTTATCTCTTACCTTCAATTTTTGCAAGCTTTACTTTTATTGCAGCTTCTCCTTGCTTGTATCTTTGTTGTCGTTAGCATCATATAGGTCGTTCACCTTGTTTCTTATCCAGACAACCTATTTGTTGCTAAACCTAATTTGTTAAAAGCTAAAACTTGGTAGTTGCCTATTCAATCCCCCCTAGTCAACCATATCGATCCTTTCAATTGGAATCAGAGCTACATCTCTTTTAAAGGCTTAACCGTCCTAAGAGTATGGTTGACGAAGTGAGGGACGAAGCGAAGGACTCCGTGGTCGGGTCCGAGACCGTGGTCACGCGCGATGATTTGAATGAGGCAATTGCGTCGCTCAAATCATCCATGGTGGATGAGGTCAACGACATGCTAAATAAATTCCGTGAGAATCTTAAACTCCCCATCGATCAGAAGGATTATAATCCTTTTTATTCTGAGATGGATGCCCGATAACCCACAAGTGTAGGGGATCGTTTGTAGCCTTTTTTGATAAGAGTGTCGAACCCAACGAGGAGCTAAGGTAGAATTAATATTCTCTCAAGTTCTATCGACCACCGATACAACTCTACGCACGCTAACGCTTACTTTACCTAGAACAAGTATAAAACTACTTTACGGGAAAGAAACTAGAAGTACATAGTAGGTGTAATATATAGTTTTACAAAGTAATAAAAAATTAAATAGAAGTTAGGGATGTTTAGATAAAGATTAATAAGTAAGTTGTTTAGTAGAAAGCCTTTTGTGTAACGCAAGAGAAAGATTGTCCATAGGCAATTGAATATAACATGATAAATGCTTATCATATGTAATGAGGGAGAAGCATACGCTAACACACTTTCTGTACTTGGATCATATGCACTTATGATTGAACTCTAGCAAGCATCCGCAACTACTAAAGATCGTTAGTTAAAACCCAACTATTGTATTAAACATCATTTCCTCTTTACTCCCATACACAAACAATCCCCTTACTCGGGTGTAATCTTTTGTCACTCTAGCCACCCACTCTAAGTGAATCATGAACATATTGAAAACCCTCCAGCGGATTTCCTCACGTGTGTGCAGCACAGAGGGCACCTTAGGACAACACCATATCAACATACAACTCATATCAATAAAATCATACCATAATTAACCCATAGGACAAATGAAATGTACTCAAACATCATAGGACAACCACACATCATTGGATAATAATATATAGCATTAAGAACCATGTTTAAGTAGATATTACAACGGGGATAAGAGGGTTTACACCACTGCATATAGGGGGGGGGAGTTGGTGGTGAGGGCGGCGAAGTTATTGGTGTAGATCACCGTCACGATGGTTGCCCTGGCGGCGCTCCGGCTCCACCGGGAGAGAGTGGGAGAGAGACCCCTTCCTCCTTATTCTTCCTTGTTCTCCCCTAGGTGGGCGGAGAGTTTCCCCTTCTTGCCCATGGCCGACATGGCTCCTGGAGGGTAGCAGCCCCTCCGAGATTTGATCTCTCTCTCTGTTTCTCTCCTGTTTTCGCTTCCGTTTTCTGGCCCTTCACCGTTTCTTAAATATCCGAAGATGTGTAAATCTGATTAGTCTGAAATTTTGAGGGGGTTTTATCGGAAAATTATCTTTTTTTGTTGTGAAAGTAGGGCCCCAACCGACTTAAGGGGGAGGCATGAGCTAACATGGCGTGGCCACCCCCCTGATCACTCCTGGTTGGCTCGTGCCTCCCTCGGGCATTGTGTTGCATTGATTCTTCTTCCCAATATTCACATATGTTCCAAAAAAATCTTTGTAAATTTTTATCGCATTTGAACTTCGTTTTATATGGAATTTCTATGAAACAAAAAATACACAAAAAACAGGAACTAACACTAGGCACTAGATAAGTAAGTTAGTCCGAAAAATAATATATAATGTTGCCAAAAGTATATGAAAGTAGTAGAATATTGACATGAAACAATAAAAAATTATAGATATGATGGAACGTATCACCATCCCCAAGCTTAA
Organism: Hordeum vulgare subsp. vulgare; assembly: GCF_904849725.1. Classification (NCBI taxonomy): domain Eukaryota; kingdom Viridiplantae; phylum Streptophyta; class Magnoliopsida; order Poales; family Poaceae; genus Hordeum; species Hordeum vulgare. The sequence continues at coordinate 245,006,937 of NC_058518.1, read as the reverse complement.
TTCCTGGTCGTTCTTGAGTAGGTAAATGATAAAATGATAATTTTTGATGTGGAATGCTACCTAACATAATCTTGAACAAAAGTCTAATCATGGCATGAATATTAAGATACTAGTGATTCAAGGCAATAGTGTATCATTTGATATAAATACATCACTACTCAGGTTTACTAGCAAACACTCATGTCCTTTCAAAATAACAATGCTAAACAACGGTATACCTACAAAATCATATAGCCTCTAATGCTTAGACTTCCTAGCATAAAGTATAAATCATGAGCACCCCCGTGTCAAACTGTAACAACCCGAGACCGACGCTCCAGAAGATTCCCCTTTTATTCCGTTGTCGCCGTGTTATTATTTTGTTTGTCGCATTCATCATCGCATCATTCACATCATCCACATTGCATCGGCACTCCGTTGCCGCCAGTTTTCAAAAACTTGCATCCGTTCATAGTTGCCGGTTCTCTCCATTTTCGTCGTTAACGTTTCGAGACCAACCTCACACGCACATGACCATGGCATAGAGAAAATATTGTTTTTAAAGGTGTGTATAAAATATTGTCGGATTGGGTTGAAACTTGGCGTGCGGTCTTATATTAATGTAGGTAGGCCGCCTACCAAATTTCATCGCAATCGGAGTCCGTTTAATACCGAACGTTCGACAGTAGCGGTACCGTCGTCGGTTTATCGTTGACGTTTTTTCAGTTTCTAAAAATCTCGTTGTCGGGCTGCAAACCTCCCTCTCTTCTTAGCCCACCACCACTCTACACAGCCCAACTAGCCTACTTAACCCTACCCCGTGTCCGGAGCCGTCCGATTGCGATCGAACGGCTCGAATCGGGCTGAAATCCCCTAACCCTAGCCCCCATTCCTATTTAAACACCCCCTCCCTAATTTGGATAGCCAACCTCCCACCTCGAAACCCGTGCAAACCCTAGCTGCCGTAACCAGCTCCTCCACCCACCTCCAGCCGTCGGGGCCCGCCATGCCTGAAGGCGGCCCGCCCGGGCTCGAGCCGCCGCCAGCGCGAGACGCAGCTCCCTCCCCGAGCTCGAGCTCCTCTCGAGCCCCCGATATGCCCCTGTCCCGTGCCTGTCCGCGCTAGTCGCCGGAGTAGCTTGCCGAAGCAGATCAAGCCCCAGCCCGCCGGATCTCCTCATCCCTCTCTCCTTTCTTTGCTGCTGCTTGCTTTCCCTGACCTCTCTGCCCTCTTCTCTGCAGGACCCGACCGCTGCCCTAATGTGCCTCGCCGCTACCACCACCCCAGCCGGCCGGATCCGGCTAGATCCGGACCGGGGGAGCCCATTCCCGACTTCAGCCTACCTTGTCGGGACAATCGTGTATTGCCCGTTGACCTTGCTGCGCTGCCGCCTCCTGGTGCAGGAGGAGCACAAAGGACGAGCGCTAGCATTGCCGCTCCTGGGCCAGCTCGAGCCATCCCCAACACCCCGGTGAAGTCCACAAGCCCCGGCCAGCAGCTGCCGCAAGTGGCCTCGCCCCGGCGGACCCGTCTATTCCTCGCCCTGTGCACTGTATAGATGTTAAGCGACCGTGGATAGACCCAGCCCATTAGCTAGATTCAGCCTGCGATGTATTTTATTCTGCACCGAATTTATTTAAATTTCAAAAAAATGCATTATTTTAAAACGCCCGTAACTTTTAAACCGTGCGTCGGATCGAGATAAGTTAGATACGTAAACGTGTAGAATTTCGTGTATATTAATATTTTCCAACTTTCATGCATATTTAAAACATATTAACCGTGCTGTTTGCATTGGTTTGCTTGATGAAAGGATCGATGTGGTTGACTAGAGGGAGGGGGGTGAATAGGCAACTACCACTTTTTAACAATTCTTAATAAGTTAGGGTTAGCAACATAAAGGTTCTCTAAAATGACAACTAGGTGATCAACCTATATGATGCTACCAACTATAATTGCTAAGGCAAGTAAGAAATAGTCTACAACAATAACATACACAATGTAAAGGTTAGAGATAACCATAAGTGGAATCGATGAAGACGAGGATGTGTTACTGAAGTTCCTTCCCTTTGACAGGAAGTACGTCTCCGTTGGAGCGGTGTGGAGGCACAATGCTCCCCAATAAGCCACTAGGGCCACCGTATTCTCCTCACGCCCTCACACAATGCAAGGTTCCATGATTCCACTATAGGTGCTCTTGAAGGCGGCAACCGAACCATTACAACCAAGGTTGGGGCTAATTCCACACAAAGCTTGGAGGCTCCCAACAAGACCATGGAGCTTCACCACAATGGAATGTGGCTCCGAGGTGATATCAACCGTCTAGGGTGCTCAAACACCCAAGAGTAACAAGATCCGCAAGAGATTAGGGGGGGGGGAATCAAATTTCTCTTGGTGGAAGTGTAGATCTAAGCCTTCTACACCAATCCCTAGAAAATCAACAAGTTTTATTGGCTAGGGAGAGAGATCGGGCACTTACGAGCTTAGGGAGCAACGATGGAGTCTTGGAGGGTGAAAGGTAAGGTTCATGAAGTGGAAGAACCCTTTATATAGTGAGGGAACAATTCCAACCGTTACCCTCACTTTCAGCACGAACAGGGCGGTACTACCGTTGGCAACAACGGTACCACCGCTGGCCCTCCAAAGGTACTACCGCCAGCGCCAGCGGTACTACCGCTAGGACCAGAGAGGTACTACCACTGGGCCCATGGAAGCGCAAGGGCTACTACCGGGCCTACCACTACCAAAAAAGTCTTCGCAAAAAGTCCGACGCAGTACAGCCGCAAGGATGGCGGTACTACAGACTTGGAGCGGTACTACCGCTGGCCAGGGGCAGTACTACCGCCAGCCAGCGGTACTACCGCCAGGCTGGGACAGTACTACCACTAGCTCAACGGTACTACTGCCAGCTCTAGCGGTACTACCGTTGGGACCGAGCGATACTACCGCTCACTCGAGCGGTACTACCGCCAGAGAACTTTTTGCAAAAAGAGAGAGAAAGATCACAGAGGGAACAACCTCCAGAGTTGCAAGGGAAAAGAGATGGAGATAAAATGTGTGTGTGCGAGATTGATTCCACCCAAACCTTTCCGACACGGATCCCCTCTTAATAGTATGGCGTTCCTATGACTCAAAACTACCAAAGAAAATCGTAGAAGACACCGTGCTTCAATTCCACGGAGGGGTGATGAATCGTCTTGTGCCTTTGTCATGTATTACCTAAAATGCTCAATGCACACGATTAGTCCACTGAGGTACTGTCATCAATCACCAAAATCACTTAGGCATAAATATGCCCTAACACTTGACAACATGCTAAAATGGTTTAATTCGTAGCTAGTTAACCGTAACTCCGTTGGAGATGAGCTATATATGTAAACCGACTAAAATGACGGGTAGTTTCATGCGCACCACTTTATTTTGCCGTTTAGCAAACATAAAATATGTTTAGGTCAGATTTGGACAGATTTCAAAGTTAACATGTGGGTTCAGTTCGGAGATGCTATATGTCGTTTCCGACCTCATTTAAAATGCCTAAATAGGTAGTTTATTTGTGCTTCACCTCTTACCATGTTAACAACATTTTAATATTGCCTTGTACCTAAGCGAGAGTGAACTAAATAAATTCGTTTGTGGAGTTTCGTCAATTTGCAACTCGTTGCATATTGAGTTTCACTTAATGTGTAGTGTTTGGAGGATCAAAAGTATGTCTAGAGGGGTTGACTAGACTACTTGACAAGATATTTTTTTTGCCTTTTCCAAATTGTACTTGAGAGGCAGCTATGATAATTATAGCAGGTCAAGTACACCCTACACATGCAATTCTAATAGTATAGCAGCGGAAAGTAACACATGCAAGTGTAATGTAGAGGAGTAAGGTAGAGAGATCAAACGCATGAGGTTGACACGGTGAATTTTGGCATGGTTCCGATAGGTGGCGCTATCGTACATCCATGTTAGTGGAGACTTCAACCCACGGAGGATAACGAGTGCGAGAGTCCATCGAGGGCTCCACCCACGGAGGGTCCACAAAGTAGCGGCCTTATCTATTCCACCACGGCTTCCGTCCATGGAGGACTAGCCTTACTCATGGTAGATCTTCACGAAGTAGGCGATCTCCTTGCCCTTACAAACATCTTGGTTCAAGTCCACAACACTAAGTAGGAGGGCCCCAAGTGACACCTAACCAATCTAGGAGCCACCACCCTCCAAAAGGTAATAGATGTGATAGATCAATGAACTCCTTACTCTTGTGCTTCTAAAGATAGTCTCCTGAACACAAATCACTCTCTCACAGAATATGCACGGATAGGAGAGGATGATTTGGTGGTAAGCAGTTTGGGTAGGCTAGAGATCAAGTTTCAAATTATAGGATTGTAATATCTTGGTCTTAACACATGAGTAGATGGTTCTCCTTAAAAGGTTGAACTGGCAGTGAAGTGTGTGTTCTGAGTGCTTCTCCCACGAATGAGAGGTGGGTGAAGGGGTATATATAGGCAGCACACAAAATCCAACCGTTACAAAGAAAGTGGCAAACTCGATGACACCAAAGTGAAAAACTCCGTGGTACTGATCAGCACAAAGGTAGCAACTTTTGAATCTCGGTGAGACCGATATATGAATCTCGGTGGCACCGAAAAGGTGGCTAACGGTCAGATGGCCAAACTCGGTGACACTCACACTCAAACTCAGAAATTCTAATTTTGTGTATCTTGGCAACAGAATGTTCATCACACTGAACTTGGTAGCACCCACTTGGTTTCGGTTGCACCGATTTGGTGGGAATGGCTAGGGTTTCTGTGTGAGGTCAAACTTGGTGGGTACGATATGGAAATGTTGGTGACACCGAATTTGTGTATGTGGATCTTGACAGAGTGGATATGCGGGAGAAATGACTGAGTGTTTTGGTGGCTAACTTTGAGCATTTGAGCAATCAGTTCATTTTACTACCTCATCTCCTTTTAATAGTATTGGCTTTCCTATGGACTAAAAAGTGATTTCTCACAAATATAAAATGAAGAGTCTTCTAGCTTGAAGCTTGAGCCAATATTGTTCCTTTCTTGCATCCACGGGCATCTCCACAAAAACCTTAAGCCATACCATCTTTTGAATTTTTTTTTGAAATATACTTGGAAAACATATTAGTCCAATGATGCATATGTTGTGATCAATTATGAAAAACACCCTATTGATAAATTGTGCTCTCAATCTTCCCCTTTTTGGTAATTGAGACAATATATAGATCAAAGCTTCGACAACAAATATAATCAATGATTAGCATCGACGCTTTGAGAAGTATGTGAAAAGAAAGAGCTCCCCCTAAATTTGTGCATTATTTAAAATTTGGGTTTGAATGCAAATGCATAATCGATTAGGATCATGGGTCACTCTTCCATGTCACATACATCTTCGTGTTGCGTAAAAAATAGGAATGAATAACAATACACATGGCACCAACAAGATAAGTGAATGATCATCATAGAGATAGCTAAGATATAATAGTGTAGCTTCAAACAAGATAAAGCGTATGATGAATCACACAAATAGGATAAAGTCATCCAAAAGACCAAAGTTTTTAAAGCCAAATGAGAGCAAATAAGGTCAAAAGCTCTCTCTCTCTCTCGAAGTCTATGATCTATACATTTCTCGTCTCTCTGGGAAGCTGATGACGGAGTCGACAAAAGAGTGTCCGCGAAGGCTTCTGCTAAATGTCCTGGAGCTGGAGGAGTTGATAGTGAAGGTGCTTGAGTTGGAGCTAGTGCTGAAGGTGTTGTAGCTTCTGCTGAAGATGTCTCTCTTATCTGCTGAGCAGGTACAACAGCTGACCTAGGCCTGGTGCTGAACTGAGTAGTAGCGGGAGGAGGAGACTCTTCCTCCTCCTCATCATGATCTTCATATTCATCATCTCACTGTGGGATCTCCATTGAGTCAACTTCATGTTGAAGCTGTTTGACTATATTTGTCAACTAAAAAACCTTTACATCCATGTCATGAAACTTGGTTTCCACGACTCTCTCAAGGATTTTCTGACTTTGCAGTATCTCCTGGATGTTCTTCTCCATGCATTGGATAGAGCTAACTAGAAATGCCATTTTCCCAGCTTGAGTTCTGAGTTGTGGAACTGGTGATGGCCTATTTCTAGCAGCCCCAACTTCTGCTGCCTCTGCTTCCATTCTTGCTACAGCTGAGTTGGGATCATTGTCATCCATTACCACTTCATTGTCTTCAAGTAGATAGGCATGCTTGCCTAGCTTGGCATTGATAAGAATTTGAATGTAAGGAGCATATCTACATGATCTCTTCTGATCCACAGCAATCCTCCGGATAGTATCTACTATCAAATCCATCACTCTGAATCTGATATGGGTGTCTAGCAGGTGCAGCAGGTTGATGGAATGCCCTCTAATCATCTTTTAATCTCTTTATTTAGGCATCATGGTGTATCTCATAATAGTGTTTGTAGTAGGCATGCCTCCTTGCAAAAAGTACATTGAACCCATCTTGTGACTAGCCAAGTACTTGTGTGGAATTGTCTTGTACATATTGGCCATTGAGTTGTGACTCTGCTTTGCTTCTGCGTACACATCTACATCTCGATCTTCCTGCTTGGGGGCACCAACGATAGCAGCCCATTCATCAATTGTGGCTTCATACTTGTGACCATCAGTCAACCAGACTAAAGAATCATCATAGAAATGAACAGTTGCATAGAATTGCATGATTAGCTCGTCATTCCATGGGGTCATCTCTTTGCCAACGAACTTTTCAATGTCCACTAACGTGAAGTTCTCTTGGACACGGGGAAAGAAATTCTCATTTTCCTTGATATATGCCCAGTCGACATACCCTGTAACTGACAGCAGGACTCTTGTCAAACAAGACAGTCTCATAAAAATATTGTTGTTCCTAGGTGTGAAACCTTGGATCAACAACATTTCTTCTCCTGACAGCATATGGATCATTAATTCTCCACTTTCTTAGTCCTACATCCTTCCTCTTATTCATATCTTCTGCTATTGGATGAGCATCATTGTGAATAGGCAGGGTTGGTCTGAGCTTCCTGAGAATTGGTACATTCTCATCTTCTTCCTCCTGTGTAGCATGGGGACTGGATGCAGGTCCTTTGCTCTTGGCAGCCGCTGGTATGTCCTTGGTAGTCCTTCTGGGAGCTACAACCTTCTTTGCTTTGGCAGGAGGCTTAGGAGCAGATTTTATAGCATCATCCATCAGCTTCTTCTTCTTGGGAGGAACTGGGATATCCTCAGGAGCTTCTTCCTCAGCATCTTCTGGGTCTTCATACATTGAAGTCTTTCTCCCAATAATATGAAAAATTCTCTTCCTAGGCCTCTTAACACCAGCCTTCTTGGCACGTACATCCCTGAAAAGTGTTGTGTTTTTCCTCGCATATTCAAGTGCTCTCAGATCAGCAGGGGTAGTAGTTACTTTCCTGATAGTCTTCCTTGGAGCCTTTCACGGAACTGAAGTTTCATCTGGCATAAAGTCTGAGTCCTCTTCATCAGAAACCAGCTTGTTCCTTTGCGTCGTGTATGCCTTGGACAAACCATGAGAGATGGGAGAACTTGGGTCTAAAGCAGACTTCTCTCGACTAGTGCCTGAGTCCATCTCTACGCTCTGCTCTATGAAGTCATTTTGACTATCTTCTGAACGAGACATATCTGATAGGCAAGCACAAACTCAGTAGCAAACAACAAAACCTATTAAGTGGATATAGGAAAGACAGAAAGGATGAGCATCAGAAAATTCAGATGTTTTTGAAAATTTGAACAGAGAAATCCTTAGTTTTAACTTTCTGCAAAACACATATCGGTGGAACCGAGTTTGAACTTTCGGAGTCACCGAGACACGTGAACTCCTTAACATAAACTTGATCATCATCTCAGTGGAACTGAAAATGACAACTCGGTCTCATCGAGTTCATTCTCAGGAATCCTATGTCCAAAATTGGTAGCATCAAGTTTTGCAACTCGGAGGCACGGAGATGTGGTATGCGGATAGTTAACCCTAAAAATTTCTTAGTTATCTAATCTATGGATTTATCTCGCGGATAGAGAGGATGGACATGGTGACTTGTGGATAAATCTTCCCATTGCGCAAGAATCAGATGGAGGAACGCACAGGGGATCCGAACCATACCCTAACTTGGCGGTGGTATGGCTACAGCGGCGACGACGGTGAGGAATCCATCGGCGGCGGCGATTCCGAGTGGCGGAGAGGCACGGGGACTCAAGGGCGATAACCAGGGGTCCAGAGGCAGCATAGGGTTTTGGGACGAAATGGCTTTGGCGAAGTGAAATCAAAGATTCGGTCCGCTAGAATATATACTGATTCGCTGTCGGTGTCACCGACATTACAAAATCGGTGGCACCAAGTTCCTCTGCTGTTAGTTGACAGGGAAACTCGGTGGAATCGAGTTTGTGATTCCGGTGGTACCGATATGGAAAACCTAGATCAACACTGCAATTCGGTGGAACCGAGTTTGTGAAGTTGGTTTCACCGAGTTCATTCACATATAGGTTTAGGTCAGCCATTGATGATATGGAACTCCGAGTGCACCTTGACACAAAGGGATCGACAAGTGCTTGTTCAAGTTTTGTGATGAAGCATGAATAGAATTTGACATGAGATAGCATAGATAGCTAGAGAAGGGTCCTAGGCATTCTTGTCCATCCAATTTGCAAAATATAAATCACGAGCCAAATAACAACAATTGGATGTCCTTGAATGATCAAACACATGCAGACCAACATGCTCACACAATAAGAATGATAGAGAAAAACATGGTGAACATGCACAAACATCCTAGCAGCTATCAAGCACTTGAGAGATGACAAAGTCATCTATATATGATTATATTGACATAGGAGCAAAGTAAGATTGCATGATCATATGTCATACTCATTGTTAAGCACAAGCGGGGTTACCACTTTTACATAAGCATCAATGTGTTCATATCCTTAGGAGATGCTTATACTCAAGTCATAGAGTAAAGCTCCCCCTTGATATGACATCCCCACTAAGAGGGATCAACTAACCTTGGATTTTGTCGTAGGAGACTTCAAGTAGGTGAAGTAGTGGTGGATTCTCAATGTTGATGAAGATCATCTTGAGTTGGGAACAATCCTTGTTGTTTTCATACTCTTCTCACCTACATGGGTTAGTCCCAAAGCACAAGGAACATATGCAACAATATCTATGGACATGTAGTTAAACACAAATGGGATGATCTCCAAAGATGCATTAATTACCTTGTTCCTTGCTTACTTTGAGGGAATGTGTGACTCCTTGAACTAATGCATATGGTTGAGGTTGATTGCAAATAGTTATTGCCAAAATGAATAAGAGTGAAATTCATTGGCGGAGTCATCCCTCAAGAACTTCCCTAGTCCTTCCTCTTGGGGATCCATATCAAATTGATGGGAATCCTTGGAGTTGTGGTAGCACTTATCGAGGTAGAGCTAGTAGTGTCCTTGGGAACCCACTTGACCTTGGCTTGGGGTTCTTCTTCAAATAGGTCAATTTCATCTTGAAGCTTTCCCTTGCCTTTGTGGTCTTGTGGTAGAAGGCCATCTTGTGAGCTTGTTCCTTTGGGAGGAGTGGGATCACACTTCTCCTCTTGGGGAACAAACTTAGGAGTGGGATATGGACCTTCTTCCCAAACATCTCCGTTGACGTTGAAGTAGCCAACACCTTGTTTCTTCCGATGTCCTCCTTGCTTGCGCACAATTTCCTCGAATTGTTTACTTCCGGCAAGGCTCTTGAAGACACCTTTCTCTATAATCCCTTTCAATAGATCATTTTCTTGCTCAAGTGTAACTTGGCTAAGAGAATCGTTAGTGGAATCAATAGAGCTACTAGCAACAACATTATTGGTTTTAGCCTTAGCATGGTTGTTACTAGATGAAGAAACCTTCTTGCCTTTGTTACTAATGTTCCTATGTTTAACTTGTGGAACAAAGTTGCACAAGGGTAATCGTTTGGATAGATAAGAAGAACTCTTCTTTCTAAGATCATCATTGATTGCTTTTAAGAACTCTTGCTCTTGCTCCAAGTTGAGCTTCTCGACGCGTAGCTTGTCATGGGTTCTTGCAAGCTTTCTATGATCTTATAGAGTAGTCTCATGAGCTAAATTAAGAGTTTTTAATTCATGAGTTAGTCATTCAATTTCTTTCTTATCATCATCATTCCATTTCTCTTGACTAGCATGATAATTAGCAAGTTCATTTTTAGTGCAATCACTAGTTTTGACAAGAAGCAAGTCATCTTCTCCTAACAAGTCATCCTTATCACTATTAAAATAAAGATACTCGGGATGTGATACCTTTGGGACTTTAGCCATGAGGCAATTTCCGACTCCCTCATTTGGCGAATCAAATAAGTCGTAGGAGTTGGTTGAAACAAGTGCAATCTCGGCAACACCTTCACCTTGACTATAGTCGGAGTGGGAGTGATACCTTCTCTCGGAGTGGTGATCAGACTCAAAGCATGACACCCATTCACCAACATGAGCTTGATGTCTTCTTCTTGAACTGCTCTTGGTGTATTTGTCCTTCTTCTCTGATTCCTCGCCTCTCCGTTAGTGTCATCATTCATAGTGATCTTCTCTAATCCTTCTCTCTCTATGAGGTGACTCATCTCTTGAGCTTCATCTTCGAGGTGACTCTTCCCTTCTTTTGTAGGGAGCCGAGCACTCATTTGAGTAGTGTCCGAGCTTCCCACAATTGTAGCAGTTTTGGTCACTACTGGACGAATGCTTCTCTTCATGTGTCGAGCTTGAGCTTCTCTCTTTGCCTCTACTATTATAGAACTTGTTCAATTTTCTGACCATGAGGCTTATCTCTTCATTACTGACAAGATTATCCTTTGAAGTAGCGAGAGCATCACATGAAGCTTTATAAGCACCACTTGAGTTGTTGTGCAGCTCATCTTTGTCCTTGAGTGACATCTCATGAGCAACAATCCTACCAATGGCTTCAGTTGGCTTGAGTGTTGGGGAACGTCACATGGGAAACAAAAATTTTCCTACGCGCACGAAGACCTATCATGGTGATGTCCATCTACGAGAGGGGATAAGTGATCTACGTACCCTTGTAGATCGTACAGTAGAAGTGTTAGAGAACACGGTTGATGTAGTGGAACGTCCTCACGTCCCTCGATCCGCCCCGCGAACAATCCCGCGATCAGTCCCACGATCTAGTACCGAACGGACGGCACCTCCGTGTTCAGCACACGTACAACTCGACAATGATCTCGGCCTTCTTGATCCAGCAAGAGAGACGGAGAGGTAGAATAGTTCTCCGGCAGCGTGACGGCGCTACGGAGGTTGGTGATGATCTTGTCTCAGCAGGGCTCCGCCCAAGCTCCGCAGAAACGCGATCTAGAGGAAAAACTATGGAGGTATGTGGTCGGGCAGCCGTGAGAAAGTCGTCTCAAATCTGCCCTAAAAGCTCCATATATATAGGAGGAGGGAGGGGGACCTTGCCTTGGGGTCCAAGGGACCCTCAAGGGGTCGGCCGAGCCAAGGGGGGGAGGACTCCCCCCCCCAAACCGAGTTGGACTTGGTTTGGTGGGAGGAGTCCCCCTCCCTTCCCACTTCTTCCCTCTTTTTTTTTCCTTTGAGATCTTTTTCTTGGCGCATAGGACCACTTGGGGCTGTCCCACCAGCCCACTAAGGGCTGGTGTGTCTCCCCAAAGCCTATGGGCTTCCCCGGGGTGGGTTGCCCCCCCGGTGAACTCCCGGAACCCATTCGTCATTCCCGGTACATTCCCGGTAACTCCGAAAACCTTCCGGTAATCAAATGAGGTCATCCTATATATCAATCTTCGTTTCCGGACCATTCCGGAAACCCTCGTGACGTCTGTGATCTCATCCGAGACTCCGAACAACATTCGGTAACCAACCATATAACTCAAATACGCATAAAACAACGTCGAACCTTAAGTGTGCAGACCCTGCGGGTTCGAGAACTATGTAGACATGACCCGAGAGACTCCTCGGTCAATATCCAATAGCGGGACCTGGATGCCCATATTGGATCCTACATATTCTACGAAGATCTTATTGTTTGAACCTCAGTGCCAAGGATTCGTATAATCCCGTATGTCATTCCCTTTGTCCTTCGGTATGTTACTTGCCCGAGATTCGATCGTCAGTATCCGCATACCTATTTCAATCTCGTTTACCGGCAAGTCTCTTTACTCGTTCCGTAATACAAGATCCCGCAACTTACACTAAGTTACATTGCTTGGAAGGCTAATGTGTGATGCTGTATTACCGAGTGGGCCCCGAGATACCTCTCCGTCACACGGAGTGACAAATCCCAGTCTTGATCCATACTAACTCAACTAACACCTTCGGAGATACCTGTAGAGCATCTTTATAGTCACCCAGTTACGTTGCGACGTTTGATACACGCAAAGCATTCCTCCGGTGTCAGTGAGTTATATGATCTCATGGTCATAGGAATAAATACTTGACACGCAGAAAACAGTAGCAACAAAATGACACGATCAACATGCTACGTCTATTAGTTTGGGTCTAGTCCATCACGTGATTCTCCCAATGACGTGATCCAGTTATCAAGCAACAACACCTTGTTCATAATCAGAAGACACTGACTATCATCGATCAACTGGCTAGCCAACTAGAGGCATGCTAGGGACGGTGTTTCGTCTATGTATCCACACATGTAAATGAGTCTTCATTCAATACAATTATAGCATGGATAATAAACTATTATCTTGATACAGGAATTATAATAATAACTATACATTTATTATTGCCTCTAGGGCATAATTCCAACAGTCTCCCACTTGCACTAGAGTCAATAATCTAGCCCTCACATCACCATGTGAATTACATTGTAATAAATCTAACACCCATACAGTTCTGGTGTCGATCATGTTTTGGCCGTGGAAGAGGTTTAGTTAGCGGGTCTGCTACATTCAGATCCGTGTGCACTTTGTATATATTTACGTCCTCCTCCTCGACGTAGTCGCGGATGAGGTTGAAGCGTCGTTTGATGTGTCTGGTCTTCTTGTGAAACCTTGGTTCCTTTGCTAAGGCAATGGCACCAGTGTTGTCACAGAACAAGGTTATTGGATCCAGTGCACTCGGCACCACTCCAAGATCCGTCATGAACTGCTTCATCCAGACACCCTCCTTAGCCGCCTCCGAGGCAGCCATGTACTCTGCTTCACATGTAGAATCTGCTACGACGCTTTGCTTGGAACTGCACCAGCTTACTGCACCCCCATTAAGAATAAATACGTATCCGGTTTGCGACTTAGAGTCGTCCGGATCTGTGTCAAAGCTTGCATCGACGTAACCTTTTACGGCGAGCTCTTCGTCACCTCCATACACGAGAAACATCTCCTTAGTCCTTTTCAGGTACTTTAGGATATTCTTGACCGCTGTCCAGTGATCCACTCCTGGATTACTCTGGAACCTACCTGCCATACTTATGGCTAGGCTAACATCCGGTCTAGTGCACAACATCGCATACATGATAGAACCTATGGCTGAAGCATAGGGGACGGAGCGCATATGCTCTCTATCTTCATCAGTTGCTGGGCACTGAGTCTTACTCAACCTCGTACCTTGTAAAACTGGCAAGAACCCTTTCTTGGACTATTCCATTTTGAACCTTTTCAAAACTTTATCAAGGTATGTGCTTTGTGAAAGTCCTATCAGGCGTTTTGATCTATCCCTATAGATCTTAATGCCTAGAATGTAAGCAGCTTCTCCTAGGTCCTTCATAGAGAAACTTTTATTCAAGTAACCTTTTATGCTCTCCAAAAGCTCTATGTTGTTTCCAATCAGTAATATGTCATCCACATATAATATTAGAAACGCCACAGAGGTCCCACTCACTTTCTTGTAAATACAAGATTCTCCAACCACTTGTATAAACCCAAATGCTTTGATCACCTCATCAAAGCGTTTGTTCCAACTCCGAGATGCTTGCACCAGTCCATAAATGGATCGCTGGAGATTGCACACTTTGTCAGCATTTTTAGGATCGACAAAACCTTCGGGTTGCATCATATACAACTCTTCCTTAAGGAAACCGTTAAGGAACGCCGTTTTGACATCCATCTGCCAGATTTCATAATCGAAAAATGCAGCTATTGCTAACATGATTCTGACGGACTTAAGCATTGCCACGGGAGAGAAAGTCTCATCGTAGTAAATTCCTGTTACTTGTGAAAAACCCTTTGCCACAAGTCGAGCTTTATAAACGGTCACATTACCGTCAGCGTCCGTCTTCTTCTTAAAGATCCATTTGTTCTGAATAGCCTTGCGGCCCTCAGGTAGTATCTCCAAAGTCCACACTTCGTTCTCATACATGGATCCTATCTCGGATTTCATGGCTTCTAGCCATTTGTTGGAATCTGGGCCCACCATTGCTTCTTCATAATTTGCAGGTTCATTGTTGTCTAACAACATGATTGATAAGACGGGATTACCGTACCACTCTGGAGCAGCGCGTGATCTCGTCGACCTGAGTGGTTCAACAGAAACTTGAACTGGAGTTTCATGATCATCATCATTTACTTCCTCCTCAACCGGCGTCGCAATGACAGAGGCTTGCCCTGCGTCACCATCCAGAGGGATGAGAGGTTCGACAACCTCATCAAGTTCTATCTTCCTCCCACTAAATTCTCTCGAGAGAAACTCCTTCTCGAGAAAAGTTCCATTCTTAGCAACAAACACTTTGCCCTCGGATTTGAGATAGAAGGTGTACCCAACTGTCTCTTTTGGATAACCTATGAAGACGCATTTTTTCGCTTTGGGTTCCAGCTTTTCAGGCTGAAGCTTTTTGACATAAGCATCACATCCCCAAACTTTAAGAAACGACAACTTTGGTCTTTTGCCATACCACAGTTCGTATGGTGTCGTCTCAACGGATTTTGATGGTGCCCTATTTAAAGTGAATGCAGCTGTTTGTAATGCATGACCCCAAAATGATAACGAAAAATCAGTAAGAGACATCATAGATCGCACCATCTCTAACAAAGTACGATTACGACGTTCGGACACACCATTACGCTGTGGTGTTCCAGGCGGTGTTAACTGCGAAACAATTCCACATTGTCTTAAGTGAGCACCAAACTCGAAACTCAGATATTCACCCCCACGATCAGACCGTAGGAACTTGATCTTCTTGTTACGATGATTTTCCACTTCACTCTGAAATTGCTTGAACTTTTCAAATGTTTCAGACTTGTGCTTCATCAAGTAGACATAACCATATCTACTTAAATCGTCAGTGAAGGTGAGGAAATAACGATATCCGCCGCGTGCCTCTACGCTCATTGGACCACACACATCGGTATGTATGATTTCCAACAAGTCACTTGCACGCTCCATTGTTCCGGAGAACGGAGTTTTAGTCATCTTGCCCATAAGGCATGGTTCGCACGTGTCAAGTGAATCGAAGTCAAGTGACTCCAAAAGTCCATCAGCATGGAGTTTCTTCATGCGCTTTACACCAATATGACCTAAACGGCAGTGCCACAAAAATATGGCGCTATCATTGTTTACTCTAACTCTTTTGGTCTCAATGTTATGTATATGTGTATCGCTATCAAGATTCAATATGAACAATCCTCTCACATTCGGTGCATGACCATAAAAGATGTTACTCATAGAAATAGAACAACCATTATTCTCAGACTTAAAAGAGTAACCGTCTCGCAATAAACAAGATCCAGATATAATGTTCATGCTCAACGCAGGCACTAAGTAACAATGATTTAAGTTCATCACTAATCCCGATGGTAGCTGAAGTGACACTGTGCCGACGGCGATTGCATCAACCTTGGAACCATTTCCTACGCGCATCGTCACTTCGTCTTTCGCCAGCCTTCGCCTATTCCGCAGTTCCTGTTTCGAGTTGCAAATATGAGCAACAGAACCGGTATCAAATACCCAGGCACTACTACGAGAGCTAGTTAAGTACACATCATTAACATGTATATCAAATATACCTGATTTTTCTTTGCCCGCCTTCTTATCTGTCAGATACTTGGGGCAATTGCGCTTCCAGTGACCCATACCCTTGCAATAGAAGCACTCTGTTTCAGGCTTAGGTACAGCCTTGGGTTTCTTCGGCGGATTGGAAACAGGCTTGCCGCTCTTCTTCGAATTGCCCTTCTTGCCTTTGCCGTTTCTCTTGAAACTAGTGGTCTTGCTCACCATCAACACTTGATGCTCTTTACGGAGTTCAGACTCTGCGACTTTCAGCATCGCAAACAACTCGCCGGGAGACTTGTTCATCCCTTGCATGTTGTAGTTCAACACAAAGCCTTTATAGCTTGGCGGCAGTGATTGAAGGATTCTGTCAGTGATAGCTTCTTGCGGGAGTTCAATCCCCAGTTCAGCTAGACGGTTTGAGTACCCAGACATTTTGAGCACATGTTCACTGACAGACGAGTTTTCCTCCATCTTGCAAGCATAGAATTTATCGGAGGTCTCATACCTCTCGATCCGTGCGTTCTTCTGAAATATAAACTTCAACTCCTGGAACATCTCAAATGCTCCATGACGCTCAAAGCGACGTTGAAGTCCCGGTTCTAAGCCATACAAGACTGCACATTGAACTATTGAGTAGTCCTCCTTACGCGCTAACCAAGCGTTCTTAACATCCTGATCAGCCGTAGCGGGTGGTTCATCTCCTAGCGCAGCATTAAGGACATAATCCTTCTTCCCAGCTTGTAAGATTAGCTTAAGATTACGAGCCCAGTCTACAAAGTTGCTTCCATCATCTTTCAACTTAGCTTTCTCTAGGAACGTATTAAAATTCAGGATGACACTAGCGTGAGCCATGATCTACAACACAAATATATTCAAAGTGGACTTAGACTATGTTCAAGATAATTAGAGTTCAACTTAATCAAATTATATGCTAAACTCCCACTCAAAAGGTACATCTCTCTAGTCATTTGAGTGGTTCATGATCCATTTACACTATCCCAAGTCCGATCATCATGTGAGTTGAGTATAGTTTCAGTGGTAAGCATCCCTATGCTAATCATATCAACTATATGATTCATGATCGACCTTTCGGTCTCATGTGTTCCGAGGCCATGTCTGCACATGCTAGGCTCGTCAAGCTTAACCCGAGTGTTCCGCGTGCGCAACTGTTTTGCACCCGTTGTATGTGAACGTTGAGTCTATCACACCCGATCATCACGTGGTGTCTCGAAACGACGAACTGTAGCAACGGTGCACAGTCGGGGAGAACACAATTTTGTCTTGAAATTTTAGTGAGAGATCACCTCATAATGCTACCGTCGTTCTAAGCAAAATAAGGTGCATAAAAGGATTAACATCACATGCAATTCATAAGTGACATGATATGGCCATCATCACGTGCTTCTTGATCTCCATCACCAAAGCACCGGGACGATCTTCTTGTCACCGGCGCCACACCATGATCATCCATCAACGTGTTGCCATCGGGGTTGTCGTGCTACTTATGCTATTACTACTAAAGCTACATCCTAGCAAAATAGTAAACGCATCTGCAAGCACAAACGTTAGTATAAAGACAACCCTATGGCTCCTGCCGGTTGCCGTACCATCGACGTGCAAGTCGATATTTCTATTACAACATGATCATCTCATACATCCAATATATCACATCACATCATTGGCCATATCACATCACAATCATACCCTGCAAAAACAAGTTAGACGTCCTCTAATTTTGTTGTTGCATGTTTTACGTGGTGACCAAGGGTATCTTGTAGGATCGCATCTTACTTACGCAAACACCACAACGGAGATATATGAGTTGCTATTTAACCTCATCCAAGGACCTCCTCGGTCAAATCCGATTCAACTAAAGTTGGAGAAACCGTCACTTGCCAGTCATCTTTGAGCAAAGGGGGTTACTCGTAACGATGAAACCAGTCTCTCGTAAGCGTACGAGTAATGTCGGTCCAAGCCGCTTCAATCCAACAATACCGCGGAATCAAGAAAAGACTAAGGAGGGCAGCAAAACGCACATCACCGCCCACAAAATTTTTTGTGTTCTACTCGAGAAGACATCTACGCATGAACCTAGCTCATGATGCCACTGTTGTGGAACGTCGCATGGGAAACAAAAATTTTCCTACCCGCACGAAGACCTATCATGGTGATGTCCATCTACGAGAGGGGATGAGTGATCTACGTACCCTTGTAGATCGTACAGCAGAAGCGTTAGAGAACGCGGTTGATGTAGTGGAACGTCCTCACGTCCCTCGATCCGCCCCGCGAACAATCCCGCGATTAGTCCCACGATCTAGTACCGAACGGACGACACCTCCGTGTTCAGCACACGTACAACTCGACGATGATCTTGGCCTTATTGATCCAGCAAGAGAGACGGAGAGGTAGAAGAGTTCTCCGGCAGCGTGACGGCGCTACGGAGGTTGGTGATGATCTTGTCTCAGCAGGGCTCCGCCCGAGCTCCGCAGAAACGCGATCTAGAGGAAAAACTATGGAGGTATGTGGTCGGGCAGCCGTGAGAAAGTCGTCTCAAATCTGCCCTAAAAGCTCCATATATATAGGAGGAGGAAGGGGGACCTTGCCTTGGGGTCCAAGGGACCCTCAAGGGGTCGGCCGAGCCAAGGGGGGGAGGACTCCCCCCCCCAAACCGAGTTGGACTTGGTTTGGTGGGAGGAGTCCCCCTCCCTTCCCACTTCTTCCCTCTTTTTTTTTTTCCTTTGATTTCTTTTTCTTGGCGCATAGGACCACTTGGGGCTGTCCCACCAGCCCACTAAGGGCTGGTGTGTCTCCCCAAAGCCTATGGGCTTCCCCGGGGTGGGTTGCCCCCCCGGTGAACTCCCGGAACCCATTCGTCATTCCCGGTACATTCCCGGTAACTCCGAAAACCTTCCGGTAATCAAATGAGGTCATCCTATATATCAATCTTCGTTTCCGGACCATTTCGAAAACCCTCGGGACGTCTGTGATCTCATCCGGGACTCCGAACAACATTCGGTAACCAACCATATAACTCAAATACGCATAAAACAACGTCGAACCTTAAGTGTGCAGACCCTGCGGGTTCGAGAACTATGTAGACATGACCCGAGAGACTCCTCGGTCAATATCCAATAGCGGGACCTGGATGCCCATATTGGATCCTACATATTCTACGAAGATCTTATTGTTTGAACCTCAGTGCCAAGGATTCGTATAATCCCGTATGTCATTCCCTTTGTCCTTCGGTATGTTACTTGCCCGAGATTCGATCGTCAGTATCCGCATACCTATTTCAACCTCGTTTACCGGCAAGTCTCTTAACTCGTTCCGTAATACAAGATCCCGCAACTTACACTAAGTTATATTGCTTGCAAGGCTTATGTGTGATGCTGTATTACCGAGTGGGCCCCGAGATACCTCTCCGTCACACGGAGTGACAAATCCCAGTCTTGATCCATACTAACTCAACTAACACCTTCGGAGATACCTGTAGAGCATCTTTATAGTCACCCAGTTACGTTGCGACGTTTGATACACACAAAGCATTCCTCCGGTGTCAGTGAGTTATATGATCTCATGGTCATAGGAATAAATACTTGACACGCAGAAAACAGTAGCAACAAAATGACACGATCAACATGCTACGTCTATTAGTTTGGGTCTAGTCCATCACGTGATTCTCCCAATGACGTGATCCAGTTATCAAGCAACAACACCTTGTTCATAATCAGAAGACACTGACTATCATCGATCAACTGGCTAGCCAACTAGAGGCATGCTAGGGACGGTGTTTCGTCTATGTATCCACACATGTAAATGAGTCTTCATTCAATACAATTATAGCATGGATAATAAACTATTATCTTGATACAGGAATTATAATAATAACTATACATTTATTATTGCCTCTAGGGCATAATTCCAACATTGAGATCTTTGTAACTAGACATCATTTGAATCAATGTGCACACTGTGTCATACTTGCCATCGAGAGCTGTAAGTATCTTCTTGATGATGAATTTTTCGGTCATCTCTTCGCTTCCTAAGCCGGCAATCTCATTGGTGATGAGAGCTAGGTGAAAGGATCGATATGGTTGGCTAGAGGGGGGGGGGTGAATAGACAACGACCACTTTTTAATTAATCTTAGCAAGTTAAGGTAAACACAATATGGGTTCACAAATAATATGACAATTTGGTGAACCCTATAGAAGCTAACAACGAGAGCTATTAAGACTACTAAGATATAGTCACAAGCATAAGCAAATACAAAGTAAAGGATAGAGATAACCACAAGTGGAACCGATGGAGACGAGGATTTGTTACCGAAGTTCCTTCCCTTTGACAGGAAGTACGTCTCCGTTGGAGCGGTGTGGAGGCACAATGCTCCCCAAAAAGCCACTAAGGCCACCGTATTCTCCTCACGCCCTTGCACGATGCAAGGTACCGTGATTCCACTATAGGTGCCCTTGAAGGCGGCGACCGAACCTTTACAAACAAGGTTAGGGCAACTCCACACAAAGCTTGGAGGCTCCCAACTAAACCACGAAGCTTCACCACAATGGAATATGGCTTCGAGGTGACCTCAACCGTCTAGGATGCTCAAACACCCAAGAGTAACAAGATCCGCAAGGGATTGGTGGGGGAATCAACTTTTCTCGTGGTGGAAGTGTGGATCTAGGCCTTCTCAACCAATCCCTAAAGAATCAACAAGTTTGATTGGCTAGGGAGAGAGATCGGGCACTTTTGAGCTTGTGGAGCAACAATGGAGCTTAGAGAGGTAAGAGATAGGGTTCCTCAGCTAGAAGAACCCTTTATATAGTGGGGGGAAAATTCAGACCATTTTCCCACTCTCTGCCCGAGCTCCAGCGGTACTACCGCTGAGCAGAAGCGGTACTACCGCTGCGTGGCGGTACTACCGCTGGATGTAGCGGTACTACCGCTGGGCCTCCAGCGGTACTACCGCTGGCCCTTGGTAGTGCACAAACACTACTACCGCCGAGAAAGTCTTCGCAAAAGGGTCCGTCCACGAACTACCGCTAGGTAGGTGTAACAAAGCACCTGGAGCGGTACTACCGCTGACCAGGGGCGGTACTACCGCCAGCTAGCGGTACTACCGCTGGCTGCAGCGGTACTACCGCTAGCAGTCCAGCGGTACTACCGTTGGGGACCATTTTGCAGAGAGGCTAAAAACAAATAGGCGAGGGCCGCTCCAAAGATAAAGGAAAGGAAGAATGTGAAGTGTGCGTGTGTAAAGATAGATTCCACCCAAACCTTTCCACTACAGATCCCCTCTTAATAGTACGGCTTTCCTATGACTCAAATAAAGAGAATCGTAGAGAGCGCCGTGCTTCCGTTCCATGAGAGAGGAGACGTGTCGTCTTGTGCCGTTATCGTGTGGTATCTGAAACCTTGACACACACGGTTAGTCCTATACGGTACTGTCATCAATCACCAAAATTACTTAGGCATAAACTATGCCCCAACAGTCTCCCCCTTTTTGGTGGATTGATGACAATACCGGATTTGCACAGAGAATAATATGAGAACAAAAAGATAGAGATATATGACAATACGGGGCATATGACTCACAACATATGATGGAAATAAATCTCACATAAGTTCATGTCTCACAAAAGATAGCAAACTAGAAGCAAACCAAGTTCGAAGCAAACCACACGAAATAAAGCAAAGCAATGCAAAGTTCGAATATGAAAGCAAATCCTAGACTCTCTCCCCCTTTGGCACAAGACACCAAAAAGGGGCACACCTAATGCTACAGGTAGCTACTCCTCATCTTCAGCATCACCAGACTCATCTGTCCCCTCCTGATCGGTCTGCTCCTCCTCTTCCGCCTCATCGCCAGACCACTGGTACCCTTGAGCCTGCATCCAAGTAGCCTCAGGAGTGATGTCGTCCTCTGAGCCGCTGGAGATGTCCACATCCAGGGTCCTGAGAACATGCTTATGCCTCTGGCGGCTCTCCTTCTGAGCCACGTGTGTCTGGTACTGTCCCTTGGCTTGCATACAGAAAAGAGTCTTCATCTTGTCCTGCAGTTTGATAGCCCAAGATGGCATGGCAGACGAGCGGGATTGAGAGGCGGTTCCTCTGTCAGCAACAGTCTCTGTATCAGTATCCATGTGCTGAGAGGAAGTAGATGGGTTGGCCCATTTGTCCTTGACGCGAAGCCTGATCGGGTTGTGCACAATGTAGTCAGACTGAGCGTAGAGCAGCTCCTCCGGAAAAGCCTCTTGCCACTTATGGCGAATGTATGCGAACAGGTAAGGCCCGTAGATGGGAACCTTACGCATGATGATGCAGTTCCAGAGCTCCGTGAACATCACATCAGAAATATCCAGCTGAGCAGACTCCTGAGACATAGTCTCCTCACAAAGTAGCAGCATCTCAGCCAAGGAGCCATGGACCTCATCGAAGTTACCACTACGAGGGAAGAGGGTGTTGCGAAAGATCCGATGCATGATGTCCAGGTGCTTGGGACGCAGCCCAAGAGGAGAGTCAGCACCCTGGAAGTCAATGTGAAGGAATTGCATGAACTCATGCCAGGTACCGGTCATCTTCTTTGACCCAGTCATCCACACCATGGAACGCTCTGCATCAGGAGAGAAATGGACTGTGACATATAACTGAGCAACTGCAGTGGGATCAAAATCCGTCTTGAAGGTGATGATGTCCTTGATGCCCAGTTTGTCAACCAGAGAGAGGGCATCACCAAAGTAGTCCATGTTCCGCTGAAGATGTGCCAGGTCAATCCACTGAACAGAGACATAGTTCTTCTTGAAATGAGCAATAACATCCCGGTAGATCCTGCACTGGTCCTTTGCCCAGACATGGTCAACATCCTTGATCACATCCCTCTCGTTGAGATAGTGGTTCTTGGTGCGAAACTGCAGAAAGTCCTTGGGGGACATTGTTCGGACATTTACCCTCTTATCCTTGTGAGCAACCTTCTTGAAGGACTTCTTCTTTGGTGGCAGACCTGAGGTAGCAGACCCCTCGGGCGCCTCTTGGTTGCGATACTGTTTGGACTGAGTGTCCCGTGGGGGGTTCGAACGGCGAGAAGAGCCACCTGTGACACAGAACACATAGCAAAAAGAAGGCGACAAGAAGAGTCAAGGCAATGAATCTTGAAAACGCAAAACAAGTAAACACTCATTGCTAAGCACAAAACACAGAAAATACACAGTGAATGCTCATGGCGGTAGTACCGCCAACCCTGGCGGTAGTACCGCTGGGGCATAGCGGTAGTACCATTACCCCTGGCGGTAGTACCGCTGGGGTCCTAGCGGTAGTACCGCTACCCCTGGCGGTAGTACCGCTGGGGGTTTGACTTTCAGATCTAACAGATAAAAATCGTTTTCGAGGGCATGGGTTGATTATGAACACTAAGACCTACACCCCAGCCCTACTTGTCATGAGGAACACTTAGTAACACGAAATAAGTACATGCCTAGGCAAGAGAGAGCATGTTTTAGATCTATTCCAAAAGTTCAAGTGCTAGATCTAAAACGAGTAAATCCTAGGGCATGGCAACAAGATTAACAACAAACCATAGGACCTATACTCCCCTCAAATATTTCCTTCATGCCATCCAAGAACTAGCCATAAGATCAAAGATATGGATCCAATCCCCAATGCTCCTAACCCTAGAACACGAACAACAACCAAATAGAAGAAGGGAGGAGCTTTACCGGGATTCATGGCTCTTGGAGGAGGAAGGAGAGATGAAGCAACCCTTCCAAACCAACGGGGAGAAGGAGCTCCACGAAGAGAGATCCAATCAGGGAGTTTTCGGGCTAGGGGAGGGAGGAGCCGCGAGGAAGAAGAAACAGATGAGAAAATCGGGCTCCCTCTCCCTTTATATAGCTCAAGGGGTACGGGCCAGCGGTAGTACCGCTGGGGTCCTGGCGGTAGTACCGCTGGCCGCGCGGTAGTACCGCTGGGGTGCAGCGGTAGTACCGCTGGGGCCTAGCGGTAGTACCGCTCCCCCTGGCGGTAGTACCCCCCCTTGAAACCCTAGAAATTTCCTAGCTGGTCGTGTTTAGATGTGAATCCTGGTGGTAGTACCGTCATACCTGGCGGTAGTACCGCTGGGGTCCTGGCGGTAGTACCGCTGGGGTCCTGGCGGTAGTACCGCTACCCCTGGCGGTAGTACCCCTGTAAATGTTCCAACACGACTAAGGAGAAGGGATGAACTTGGGCATATGACAAGTGAGTAAAAAGAGATAGTATTCAAGAAAATGACCTGACTTGTCATTGTATATCCTTTCTTCTATGCGCAAGAAAGGATGGAGGGGCGGTGGCCGAGGCCACCTATGTTTGAGATAATGGTATGACCCACGAAGAATTATCCTTGGGTTCATGACCAATGCTCGTCTTTGAAGCACAAGTGCCATTTGACAATGGCTAAAGTGAAAGACTAGATTGATTTACGCATAATGGGGGGAGGGAAAGTTCATTGAGAGAACAACACTCCCCCTATGTCCATGCCTACATCTAGACCAAGATGGAATGTAAAGTGAGGTGCAATGAGCCTAGTTTCAATCCACATTACTTGAATCAATGATATTTAGCTCATGCCTTAACTCCCGGAACCTTGCTTCATCTAGAGGCTTAGTGAAAATATCTGCAAGTTGCTCTTCAGTGTGATGAAGTGAACCTCAATATCACCTAGCTTGATATGATCACGAATGAAGTGATGACGAATATCAATATGTTTGGTTTTGCTATGTTGCACTGGGTTGAGGGAAATCTTGATGGCGCTTTGATTGTCACATAGAAGAGGCACTTTGTCACAAGTGACACCATAATCCTTTAAAGTTTGCCTCATCCATAGCAATTGTGCACAACAACTTGCAGCTGCCACATACTCAGCTTCGGTGGATGATAAGGAGACACAGTTATGCTTCTTTGAAGACCAACTTACCAAAGAGCGACCAAGGAATTGGCATCCTCCAGACGTTGACTTCCTCTCCACACAATCTCCAGCCCAATCTGAGTCAGAATAGCCAACAAGATTGAAGTTTGCTCCTTTGGGATACCAGAGGCCAAAGTTTGGGGTATGAGCCAAATACCGAAAGATTCATTTGACAACCATGTAATGACTTTCTTTTGGTGCGGATTGAAACCGTGCACATATCCCTACACTCAACATAATATCCGGTCTAGATGCACAGAGGTAAAGGAGGGATCCAATCATGGAGCGGTATACCTTTTGATCCACTGCTTTACCATTGGGATCACAGTCAAGCTTGCATCTGGTTGGCATGGGGAACTTGACCGGTTTGACATCTTCGAGCTCGAACCGTTTGAGCATGTCTTGAGTGTACTTGGCTTGTTTGATGAATGTCCCTTCTAGACCTTTTCTAATCTCGAACCCGAGGAAGAACTTCAACTCTCCCATCATGGACATCTCAAACTTCTCAGTCATTAGTGCAGCAAATTCTTCATTGAATGAAATGTTAGGAGAGCCAAAGATAATATCATCAACATATAGTTGGCATATGAACAAATCCCCTTTAACCCTCTTAGTAAAAAGAGTGGGATCAATCTTCCCAATTTCAAACCCACGATCTTGTAACAACTCAGTAAGATACTCATACCAGGCGCGTGGGGCTTGTTTAAGGCCATACAGTGCCTTATTGAGTTCGTACACATGATTGGGGAGCTTGGGATGTTCGAATCCCGGGGGTTGTTTGACATAGACCAACTCATTCAAAGGACCATTAAGAAATGCACTTTTCACATCCATTTGCTATAATTTGAAGTTATGATGAGAAGCAAATGCAAGTAACATGCGAATAGATTCTAGACGAGCAACAGGGGCAGAGGTTTCACCGTAGTCGATACCCTCGACTTGGGAGTAGCCTTGAGCCACCAATCTTGCCTTGTTTCGAATCACAATTCCATTGGCATCTTGCTTGTTCTTGAATATCCATTTGGTCCCGATGACATTATGTTCCTCCGTTGGCCGAGGCACTAAATCCCAGACTTGGTTGCTCTCGAAGTTGTTAAGTTCTTCGTGCATGGCCATAAGCCAATCCTCATCATCGAGCGCTTCCTGTACCCGTTGAGGTTCACAATACGAGACAAACGCGTGATGCTCACAATAATTCCAAAGCTGTTGACGGGTAGATACTCCCCTTTTTAAACTGCCAAGAACATTCTTCATAAGATGTGACTTGACTCTCAGCTTGTTCGCATTCTTGGCTGCTCGACGCTCCAAGAGTTCTTCATTAGATAACGGGGGAGCATCGACTTGTTTCTTTTGTTTGCCCTTGCGTCTTGAGCCAGTTGTTGGAGCTCCAGACGGGAATTGTGAGACAGTCTCCTGATCATCTTGTCCTTCGACTTGAGCAGGTTCACTAGTTTGATCTTGTATTAGTGGTTGCTCTTGATCTTGATCTTGTGCTGGTTCGGGGTCTTGGGGTAGTGCTTGAATATCATGGGCCACATCACCATTGTTAGGCAATTGATCTTGACCGTGAGCTTGATCAACTTGTTGAGAGTCTTCTCTTTGTTCATCGGAAGCGTGTGGGGCTTGTGGGGGTGATGGCTCCACTTGAGTAGAGCATTGTCCTTCTCCTTCGGCCACAAGGGGTTCCTCAATGGGGAGTATTGGACCAATCCCCATTCTTCTTATGGCTTCGGGAGGAATTTCATCACCTATATCACAAAGACCACTTTGCTCCACTTGGGAGCCATTATTTTCGTCAAACTCTACGTTACACGTCTCCTCAATTAGTCCGGTGGACTTGTTGAGGACACGGTAAGCATGAGAGTTTGTAGCATAACCAACAAAGATACCCTCATGTGCTCTAGAATTAAATTTAGCTAACCGAGCTCCCTTTTTGAGAATGAAACACTTACAACCGAATACCCGGAAGTACTTGAGATTGGGTTTGTTTCCAGTTAGAATCTCATACGGAGTCTTGTTCAAGCCTTTGCGGATGTAGAGCCGATTGGACGCATGACATGCTGTGTTGATGGCCTCTGCCCAGAAGTTGTATGGAGATTTGAATTCTGCCTTCATTGTTCTTGCAGCGTCTATCAAGGTCCGGTTCTTCCTTTCTGCCATGCCGTTTTGCTGAGGGGTATATGGTGCAGAATATTGGTGCTTTATTCCCTCATCACCTAGAAACTCATCTAGGGTGTAGTTCTTGAACTCGGTGCCGTTGTCACTCCTAATCATCAAGATCTTTGCTTGATGTTGACGTTGCGCTTCATTAGCAAAGTTGATGACCGTTTGTTGAGTTTCACTCTTCCTTTTAAAGAAATATACCCAGGTATATCTTGAGTAGTCGTCAACAATCACTAAGCAATATTTTCTGCCTCCAAGACTATCAAATGTTGGAGGACCAAACTGATCCATATGGAGAAGTTCCAATGGCCTCTTAGTGTAGATAAGAGTCGTTGGACGATGAGCAGTTTCATGAATCTTTCCTTCAATGCAAGCACTGCAAACACGATCTTTAGCAAAGCTCACATTTGTTAGTCCACGAACATGGTCCCCTGTCAGAAGACTTTGCAAAGATCTCATATTGACATGAGCTAAACGGCGATGCCAAAGCCAGCCCACGTCAACTTTAGCCATTAAACATGTCGCAGTCTTAGTGGGTCGCTTTGAGAAGTTCACCACATAGAGACCATTTTCGACATGTCCAACATAGGCTACTTTAAGAGTCTTGCTCCTTAGGAGGACCACAATGTCAATATTAAAGAATGTGGAAAAACCCATGATTGCAAGTTGACGAACCGAAAGTAAATTGTAGGCAAGTGACTCAACAAGCATGACCTTCTCAATAGATAAATCTTGAGAGACGACCACCTTACCAAATCCCAATACCTTTGACGAGGATGCATCGGCGAATTGGACATGGGTGGGCATAGATGGAGAAGGATGCACATCCACCACTAAGTCCTTGCTTCCGGTCATATGATTTGTTGCTCCACTATCGAGCAACCATGACACCCCGCCGGAAGCAAACTCCTGCAATAGATCAAGGCTTGGTTTTAGGTACCCATTTTTTAATGTGTCATTTCATGTTAGATACAAGGGTCTTAGGAACCCAGATAGCCCATTCAATATCTTCATCGTAGGAACCAACAAATCTGGCATAAACATGCCCATCACTAGCACAACATAAAACATAAGAAGAATTGAGTTTGCCGGCTGTGTTAGTAGGAGCGGTTTTGCCCTTCTTGGGGTTCCCATAGTCCACCTTGTTCCTGTTCACCTTCTGAGTCCCCTCACCCTCTTTGACAAAGATGTCCATGAGGGTGAGAGATCGTTTTTTCTTGTTCTTCCTTTTACCTTTTGACTTGGAGGTAAGTCCAAGTCCTTCCTTTCCTACAACACCCTTTTGAGTGCTCAAGAGATTGTTCAGACTCTTCTCACCTTGTCTGCATGCCACAAGGCCCTTCTCAAGTTTCTCCTTTAACTTGGCATTTTCCTCCACAAGATGAACATGCTCACAACAGGGGTTAGTTGCACAAGTATTATCAATTAACACAAAGGGAGGACAAGTAGAGATCTCCTTGGTAAGCTTTGCTTGGAGTTGATCATGAGACTCTTTCAGAGAGAATTGAACACCTTTCAAGGCTTTGTGGGCCTTGTCAAGTATGTCAAACTCTTCTTTGAGTCTGTCACGGCCAACCTCAAGAGCATACTTTTCAGATTTAAGCATGCGAGTAAGAACAACATCATGATCTAGTTTCTTTTGCATTTTAGCGCAGTCATCGTTATATGACTCCTCAAGAGCCAAACGAAGAGTGCTCTCTTCTTCTAGAGCACTAGATAATTCGGCAATTTCATCGGCATAGTCACGACTATGTCCCTGAAGCTCGGAGATGGTCTCCACATGAGACTCAATGAGGTCAGTGGCCTCACCAAGAGAGCAACAAAGTGCTTCTTGGGTTCTCCCTTAATAGTGCACATAAACTTATCAAGATCATGCTCATTAAGTTCTCCAACATCACTATCTTCTACAAAATTTAACAATGAAGGAGCAGAAGCAATGTTGGTCTTAATGATGGGAGTTACCTGATTGGTACCTTTTGCCATGAGGCACTTGGTGATGTGGTTCTCGTTGGGGGCGTTGAAGAGAGACACCTTCTGGGAAGAGGTAGTGGCAATAGCAACAGTTGCCGTTGCCACTGTATCATCATCATCACCATCATCATCAGAAGGATACTCCTCCAGGGCCACCATCCCTTTTGGGTGATGTTTCTTCACAAATTTGTTCTTGATTGGAAATGATTTGGTTTTGTCTTTGCGAATGAGCTTGCCTCCGTTGTCTTCCCTTTTCTCATAGGGACATTCTGCCACGAAGTGACTCACGTTGCCACAGTTATAACATGTCCTTACTCGTTGTTTGGGTTTGAATCCACTCGAGTTGTTCTTGGTGAAGGTGGGCCTTGAGTTCCTTTTATTTCCCCAGAATTGCCTTGATGCAAGAGCCATGTGCTCATGATAAGCATACTTTGTGTCCTCAGGGCAGCTCTCTTCTTCCTCATCATCTTCTTCTTCTTCAAGCATTGCTCTTGCTTTCAACGCAAGGTTGGGTGAAGTTGTTTTTGATAGAACACGAGCAAGTGCATTGTCGGCTGTTTCGTTCATGACTGACATTGCAATGAACTCATCCAACACTTCACTGGAAGACAAGGAGTGGAAGTCTGGCCGCTGACGAATGACAGATGACATGGCTTTATTGAAAGGCATGATGGCTTTGAGAAACTTGCGCTTGACCCATGTATCATCCGCATACTTACTCCCATGATCCTATAGTGCCACAGCAATAGCAGTCACCCTCCGATAGAGATCACGAGGGTCCTCGTCTTCCTTCATCACAAACTCATCGGCCTTATCAAGTATCACTTCATAGTTGGATCGTTGAATACTTGAGCTTCCCTTGTACAACACCATAATATGCTCCCAACAATCCTTGGCCAATGTGAAGGGACGTAAGTGGGGAAGAACTTCAGGTGGCACAACAGACTGGAGAATAAACAACGCAGAGTGATTATATTGATTGTCTGCATCTTCTCTTGGAGTGAGGTTGCTTGGGTCATGGGGATAATATCCTTGCTCGATAATTCTCCACAAGTTTGTTGAGCTGTGATTCAAATGAGACTTAATAGAAAATACCTAGTTAGCAAAGTCACCTTTCACAAGCTTAGGAGGAGGACCAACAGGATTAAGACGAGGTGCGAGAACGGGTCCTCCATAGGCCATGGGAGGTGGAACTGAGGCATATGTTCCAGTCCCATCTTTTTCGTGAGGTGAAGCAGGTTGCATACCTTTAGCCGCTTCCTTAGAGGAGTTGGCCTCCGAATAGGAAATGGTGGGTTTAACCACTAAAGCCGGTTCGGGTGAACTTTTAAGACCCTCAATTAATTCTTCAATCATGGTTTTGACTTCGCTCGTCAAGGACGTCTTGAGGGCTGCCATAGCCGTATTCAAGTCGCCCCTTATGACTGAAGTCAAGTCCATGTCCTCGGGTTGCCCATGGTTAACTTCCTCTCCGCCTTCCATACTATTCGGGTGGTTAAACCCTTAATAAAGAGACGTGGCTCTAATACCAATTGAAAGGATCGATATGGTTGGCTAGAGGGGGGGGGGGGTGAATAGACAACGACCACTTTTTAATTAATCTTAGCAAGTTAAGGTAAACACTATACGGGTTCACAAATAATATGACAATGAGGTGAACCCTATAGAAGCTAACAACGAGAGCTATTAAGACTACTAAGATATAGTCACAAGCATAAGCAAATACAAAGTAAAGGATAGAGATAACCACAAGTGGAACCGATGGAGACGAGGATGTGTTACCGAAGTTCCTTCCCTTTGACAGGAAGTACATCTTCGTTGGAGCGGTGTGGAGGCACAATGCTCCCCAAAAAGCCACTAAGGCCACCGTATTCTCCTCACGCCCTCGTACGATGCAAGGTACCGTGATTCCACTATAGGTGCCCTTGAAGGCGGCGACCGAACCTTTACAAACAAGGTTGGGGCAACTCCACACAAAGCTTGGAGGCTCCCAACTAAACCACGAAGCTTCACCACAATGGAATATGGCTTCGAGGTGACCTCAACCGTCTAGGATTCTCAAACACCCAAGAGTAACAAGATCCGCAAGGGATTGGTGGGGGAATCAACTGTTCTCTTGGTGGAAGTGTGGATCTAGGCCTTCTCAACCAATCCCTAAAGAATCAACAAGTTTGATTGGCTAGGGAGAGAGATCAGGCACTTTTGAGCTTGTGGAGCAACAATGGAGCTTAGAGAGGTAAGAGATAGGGTTCCTCAGCTAGAAGAACCCTTTATATAGTGGGGGGAAATTCAGACCGTTTTCCCACTCTCTGCCCGAGCTCCAGCGGTACTACCGCTGAGGAGAAGCGGTAGTACCGCTGCCTGGCGGTAGTACCGCTGGATGCAGCGGTACTACCGCTGGGCCTCCAGCGGTACTACCGCTGGCCCTTGGTAGTGCACAAACACTACTACCGCCGAGAAAGTCTTCGCAAAAGGGTCCGTCCACGAACTACCGCTAGGTAGGTGGAACAAAGCACCTGGAGCGGTACTACCGCTGACCAGGGGCGGTACTACCGCCAGCTAGCGGTACTACCGCTAGCAGTCCAGCGATACTACCGCTGGAACCAGCAGTACTACCGTCGGGGACCATTTTGCAGAGAGGCTAAAAACAAATAGGCGAGGGCCGCTCCAAAGATAAAGGAAAGGAAGAATGTAAAGTGTGCGTGTGTAAAGATAGATTCCACCCAAACCTTTCCACTACGGATCCCCTCATAACAGTACGGCTTTCCTATGACTCAAATAAAGAGAATTGTAGAGAGCGCCGTGCTTCCGTTCCATGAGAGAGGAGACGTGTCGTCTTGTGCCGTTGTCGTGTGTTATCTGAAACCTTGACACACACGGTTAGTCCTGTACCGTACTGTCATCAATCACCAAAATTACTTAGGCATAAACTATGCCCCAACACTAGGCTAGAGTACATTTCAGCAACACCTTCACCATCCTTCATCTTGAACTTGTCAAGCTGACTTTGAAGCACATCCAACTTAGATTCTTTGATAGAATCAGTACCTTCATGCATATCACAAAAAGTATCCCAAATTTCTTTTGCATTCTCAAGACAACTGATTTTGTTGAATTCTTCGGGGCATAGGCAATTGAAGATGATGTCGCAGGCTTGAGAATAAAGTTGCAACATCTTCAGTTCATCAGCTGTTGCATCACGATCCGACTCATGCCCTTCTCCAAAGAAGTTAACTTGCACACCAACACGAATAACAACCCAAACATGAGGATTAAAGCCAAGAATATGCGTTCTCATTTTATGCTTCCAACTATCAAAATTAGTAACATCGAAATATGAACCTCTACGGTGATAATTTCCCTAACTAGATGCCATACTCTCCTAGGTTATTAAACCAAAGAAATGGAGACGAAAGCTATGATACCACTTGTAGGATCGAAAGTATGTCTAGAGGGGGGTGATTAGACTACTTGACAAGATAATTTTTTTGCCTTTTCCCAATTCTACTTGAGAGGCAGATACGACAGTTATAGCAGGTCAAGTACACACTACACATGCAATTCTAATAGTATACGAGCGGAAAGTAAAACATGCAAGTGTAAAGTAGAGGAGTTAGGTAGGGAGATCAACCGCATGAGATTGACACGATGATTTTTGGCATGGTTCCGATAGGTGGCGCTATCGTACGTCCATGTTAGTAGAGACTTCAACCAACGGAGGGTAACGGCTGTGAGAGTCCACGGAGGGCTCCACCCATGGAGGGTCCACAAAGAAGCGACCTTGTCTATTCCACCACAACTTCTGTCCACGGAGGACTAGCCTTACTCATGGTAGATCTACACAAGTAGGCGATCTCCTTGCCCTTACAAACATCTAGGTTCAACTCCACAACACGAAGTAGGAGGCTCCCAAGCGACACCTAACCAATCTAGGTGGCACCACCCTCCAAAAGGTAATAGATGTGGTAGATCAATGAACTCCTTGCTCTTGTGCTTCTAAAGATAGTCTCCTCAACACAAAATCACTCTTGTTGAGGCATAATTTATGCGTAATTAATTTTGGTGATTGATGACAGTACCATACAGGACTAATCGTGTGTGTCAAGGTTTCAGGCACCATTCGTCAACGGCACAAGACGACACGACTCCTCTCTTCGGGAACGGAAGCACGGCGCTATCCTAGATTCTCTCCATTTGAGTCATAGGAAAGCCGTACTATTAAGAGGGGATCCGTAGTGGAAAGGTTTGGGTGGAATCTATCTTTGCACACGCACACCTCTATTTTCTCCCTTTCCTTTATCCTTGGAGCGGCCCTCGCCTGTTTGTTCTTTGCGTCTCGGCAAAATGGTCCCCAGCGGTAGTACCGCTGGTCCCAGCGGTAGTACCGCTGGACTACCAGCGGTAGTACCGCTGGTCCCAGCGGTAGTACCGCTGGACTACTAGCGGTAGTACCGCTGTATCCAGCGGTAGTACCGCTGGCTGGCGGTAGTACCGCCCCTGTTCAGCGGTAGTACCGCTGGCCAGCGGTAGTACCGCCCCTGGTCAGCGGTAGTACCGCTCTAGGTGCCCTGTTCCACCTGCCTAGCGGTAGTTCGTGGACGGACCGTTTTGCGAAGACTTTCTCGGCGGTAGTAGTGTTTATACACTACCAAGGGCCAGCGGTAGTACCGCTGCTTCCAGCGGTAGTACCGCTGGAAGCCCCAGCGGTAGTACCGCTGGAGGCCCCAGCGGTAGTACCGCTGCATGCAGCGGTAGTACCGCCAGGCAGCGGTAGTACCGCTCCTTCCCAGCGGTAGTACCGCTGGATCTCGGGCAGAGAGTGGGAAAACGGTCTGAATTTTCCCCCCACTATATAAAGGGTTCTTCTAGCTGAGGAACTCTATCTCTTACCTCTCTAAGCTCCATTGTTGCTCCACAAGCTTAAAAGTGCCCGATCTCTCTCCCTAGCCAATCAAACTTGTTGATTCTTTAGGGATTGGTTGAGAAGGCCTAGATCCACAC
This sequence comes from Hordeum vulgare subsp. vulgare, assembly GCF_904849725.1. Lineage (NCBI taxonomy): Eukaryota > Viridiplantae > Streptophyta > Magnoliopsida > Poales > Poaceae > Hordeum > Hordeum vulgare. The sequence continues at coordinate 244,972,892 of NC_058518.1, read as the reverse complement.
TTACACCGAGAGAAAAGTTGATTCCCCCACCTATCCCTTGCGGATCTTGTTACTCTTGGGTGTTTGAGCATCCTAGACGGTTGAGGTCACCTCGAAGCCATATTCCATTGTGGTGAAGCTTCGTGGTCTTGTTGGGAGCCTCCAAGCTTTGTGTGGAGTTGCCCCAACCTTGTTTGTAAAGGTTCGGTCGCCGCCTTCAAGGGCACCTATAGTGGAATCACGGTACCTTGCATCGTGCGAGGGCGTGAGGAGAATATGGTGGCCTTAGTGGCTTTTTGGGGAGCATTGTGCCTCCACACCGCTCCAACGGAGACGTACTTCCTGTCAAAGGGAAGGAACTTCGGTAACACATCCTCGTCTCCATCGGTTCCACTTGTGGTTATCTCTATCCTTTACTTTGTATTTGCTTTTGCTTGTGACTATATCTTAGTAATCTTAATAGCTCTCGTTGTTAGCTTCTATAGGGTTCACCTCATTGTCATATTATTAGTGAACCCGTATAGTGTTTACCTTAACTTGCTAAGATTAATTAAAAAGTGGTCGTTGTCTATTCACCCCCCCTCTAGCCAACCATATCGATCCTTTCAATTGGTATCAGAGCCACGTCTCTTTATTAAGGGTTTAACCACCCGAAGAGTATGGAAGGCGAAGAGGAAGTGTACCATGGGCAACCCGAGGGCATGGACTTGACTTCGGTCACAAGGGACGACTTGAATACGGCTATGGCAGCCCTCAAGACGTCCTTGACGAGCGAAGTCAAAACCATGCTTAAGGAATTAATTGACGGTCTTAGAAGTTCACCCGAACCGGCTTTAGTGGTTAAACCCACCATTTCCGATTCGGAGGCCAACTCCTCTAAGGAAGCGGCTAAAGGTATGCAACCTGCTTCACCTCACGAAAAGGATGGGACTGGAACACATGCCTCTGTTCCACCTCCCATGACTTATGGAGGACCCGTTCTCGCACCTCGTCTTAATCCGGTTGGTCCTCCTCCTAAACTTGTGAAAGGTGACTTTGCTAACTGGGTATTTTCTATTAAGTCTCATTTGAATCACAGCTCAACAAACTTGTGGAGAATTATCGAGCAAGGATATTACCCCCATGACCCAAGCAACCTCACTCCAAGAGAAGATGCAGACAATCAATATAATCACTCTGCGCTGTTTATCCTTCAGTCTGCTGTGCCACCTGAAGATCTTCCCCACTTACGTCCCTTCACATTGGCCAAGGATTGTTGGGAGCATATTATGGTGTTGTATAAGGGAAGCTCAAGTATTCAACGATCCAACTATGAAGTGATACTTGATCAGGCCGATGAGTTTGTGATGAAGGAAGAAGAGGACCCTCGTGATCTCTATCGGAGGGTGACTGCTATTGCCGTGGCACTAAAGGATCATGGAAGTAAGGATGTGGATGACACTTGGGTCAAACGCAAGTTTCTCAAAGCCATCATGCCTTTCAACAAAGCCATGTCATCTGTCATTCGTCAGCGGCCAGACTTTCACTCTTTGTCTTCCAGTGAAGTGTTGGATGAGTTCATTGCAATGTCAATCATGAACGAAACTGCCGACAATGCACTTGCTCGTGTCCGATCAAAAATCACTTCACCCAAACTTGCGTTGAAAGCAAGAGTAATGCTTGAAGAAGAAGAAGAAGATGAGGAAGAGGAGAGCTGCCCGGAAGACACAAAGTATGCCTATCATGAGCACATGGCTCTTGCATCAAGGCAATTCTGGGGAAATCAAAGGAACTCAAGACCAACCTTCAACAAGAACAACTCAAGTGGTTTCAAACCCAAACAACGAGTAAGGACATGCTATAACTGTGGCAACGTGAGTCACTTCGTGGCAGAATGTCCATATGAGAAGAGAGAAGACAATGGAGGCAAGCTCATTCGCAAAGACAAAACCAAATCATTTCCAATCAAGAACAACTTTGTGAAGAAACCTCACCCAAAAGGAATGGTGGCCCTGGAGGAGTATCCTTCTGATGATGATGATGATGATGATACAGTGGCAACGGCAACTGTTGCTATAGCCACTACCCCTTCCCAGAAGGTGTCTCTTTTCAACGCCCCCAACGAGAACCACATCACCAAGTGCCTCATGGCAAAAGGTACCAATCAGGTAACTTCTATCATTAAGACCAACATTACTTCTACTCCTTCATTGTTAAATTGTGTAGAAGATAGTGATGTTGGAGAACTTAATGAACATGATCTTGATAAGTTTCTATGCACTATTAAGGGAGAAACCAAGAAGCATTTTGTTGCTCTCTTGGAACAATTGGGTGAGGCCACTGACCTTATTGAGTCTCATGAGGAGACCATCTCCGAGCTTCATGGACATAGTCGTGACTATGCCGATGAAATTGCCGAATTATCTAGTACTCTTGAAGAAGAGCGCACTCTTCGTCTGGCTCTTGAGGAGTCATATAACGATGACTGCACTAAAATGCAAAAGAAACTGGATCATGATGTTGTTCTTACTCGCATGCTTAAATCTGAAAAGTATGCTCTTGAGGTTGGCCGTGACAGACTCAAAGAAGAGTTTGACATACTTGACAAGGCCCACAAAGCCTTGAAAGGTGTTCATTTCGCTCTGAAAGAGTCTCATGATCAACTCCAAGCAAAGCTTACCAAGGAGATCTCTACTTGTCCTCCCTTTGTGCTAATTGATAATACTTGTGCAACTAACCCTTGTTGTGAGCATGTTCACCTCGTGGAAGAAAATGCCAAGTTAAAGGAGAAACTTGAGAAGGGCCTTGTGTCATGCAGACAAGGTGAGAAGAGTCTGAACGATCTCTTGAGCACTCAAAAGGGTGTCGTAGGAAAGGAAGGAATTGGACTTACCTCCAAGTCAAAAGGTAAAAGGAAGAACAAGAGCAAACGATCTCTCACCCTCATGGACATCTTTGTCAAGGAGGGTGAGGGTACTCAGAAGGTGAACAGGAACAAGGTGGACTATGGGAACCTCAAGAAGGGCAAAGCCGCTCCTACAAACACAGCCGACAAACTCAATTCCTCTTATGTGTTATGTTGTGCTAGTGATGGGCATGTTTATGCCAGATTTATTGGTTCCTACGATGAAGATATTGAATGGGCTATCTGGGTTCCTAAGACCCTTGTCTCTAACATGAAAGGACCCATTAAAAAATGGGTACCTAAAACCAAGCCTTGATCTATTGCAGGAGTTTGCTTCCGGTGGGGTGTCATGGTTGCTCGATAGTGGAGCAACAAATCATATGACCGGAAGCAAGGACTTAGTGGTGGATGTGCACCCTTCTCCATCTATGCCTACCCATGTCCAATTCGCTGATGCATCCTCGTCAAAGGTATTGGGATTTGGTAAGGTGGTCGTCTCTCAAGATTTGTCTATTGAGAAGGTCATGCTTGTTGAGTCTCTTGCCTACAATTTACTTTCCGTTCGTCAACTTGCAATCATGGGTTTTTCCACATTCTTTAATATTGACACTGTGGTCCTCCTAAGGAGCAAGACTCTTAAAGTAGCCTATGTTGGACATGTCGAAAATGGTCTCTATGTGGTAAACTTTTCAAAGCGACCCACTAAGACTGCGACATGTCTAATGGCTAAAGGTGACGTGGGCTGGCTTTGGCATCGCCGTTTAGCTCATGTCAATATGAGGTCTTTGCAAAGTCTTCTGACAGGGGACCATGTTCGTGGACTAACAAATGTGAGCTTTGCTAAAGATCGTGTTTGCAGTGCTTGCATTGAAGGAAAGATTCATGAAACTGCTCATCGTCCATCAACTCTTATCTACACTAAGAGGCCATTGGAACTTCTTCACATGGATCTGTTTGGTCCTCCAACATTCGATAGTCTTGGAGGCAGAAAGTATTGCTTAGTAATTGTTGACGACTACTCAAGATATACCTGGGTATATTTCTTCAAAAGGAAGAGTGAAACTCAACAAACGGTCATCAACTTTGCCAATGAAGCGCAACGTCAACATGAAGCAAAGATTTTGATGATTAGGAGTGACAACGGCACCGAGTTCAAGAACTATACCCTAGATGAGTTTCTAGGTGATGAGGGAATAAAGCACCAATATTCTGCACCATACACCCCTCAGCAAAACGGCGTGGCAGAAAGAAAGAACCGGACCTTGATAGACGCTGCAAGAACAATGATGGCAGAATTCAAATCTCCATACAACTTCTGGGCAGAGGCCATCAACACAGCATGTCATGCGTCCAATCGGCTCTACATCCGCAAAGGCTTGAACAAGACTCCGTATGAGATTCTAACTGGAAACAAACCCAATCTCAAGTACTTCCGGGTATTCGGTTGTAAGTGTTTCATTCTTAAAAAGGGAGCTCGGTTAGCTAAATTTGACTCTAGAGCACATGAGGGTATCTTTGTTGGTTATGCTACAAACTCTCATGCTTACCGTGTCCTCAACAAGTCCACCGGACTAATTGAGGAGATGTGTAACGTGGAGTTTGACAAAAATAATGGCTCCCAAGTGGAGCAAAGTGGTCTTTGTGATATAGGTGATGAAATTCCTCCCGAAGCCATAAGAAGAATGGGGATTGGTAAAATACTCCCCATTGAGGAACCCCTTATGGCCGAAGGAGAAGGACAATGCTTTACTCAAGTGGAGCCATCACCCCCACAAGCCCCACACGCTTCCGATGAACAAAGAGAAGACTCTCAACAAGTTGATCAAGCTCTCGGTCAAGATCAATTGTCTAACAATGGTGATATGCCCACTCAAGCACTGCCCCAAGACCTTGAACCAACACGAGATCAAGATCAAGAGCAACCACTAATACAAGATCAAACTAGTGAACCTGCTCAAGTCGAAGGACAAAGTGATCAGGAGACTGTCTCACAATTCCCTTCTGGAGCTCAAACAACCGGCTCAAGACGCAAGGGCAAACAAAAGATACAAGTCGATGCTCCTCTGTTATCTAATGAAGAACTCTTGGAGCGTCGAGCAGCCAAGAATGCGAACAAGCTGAAAGCCAAGTCACATCTTATGAAGAATGTTCTTGGTAGTTTAAAAAGGGGAGTATCTACCCGTCAACAACTTTGGAATTATTGTGAGCATCACGCGTTTGTCTCGTATTGTGAACCTCAACAGGTACAGGAAGCGCTCGATGATGAGGATTGGCTTATGGCCATGCACGAAGAACTTAACAACTTCGAGCGCAACCAAGTATGGGATCTAGTGCCACGACCAACGAAGGAACATAATGTCATCGGGACCAAATGGATATTCAAGAACAAGCAAGATGCAAATGGAATTGTGATTCGAAACAAGGCAAGATTGGTGGCTCAAGGCTACTCCCAAGTCGAGGGTATCGACTATGGTGAAACCTTTGCCCGTGTCGCTCGTCTAGAATCTATTCGCATGCTACTTGCTTTTGCCTCTCATCATAACTTCAAATTACAGCAAATGGATGTGAAAAGTGCATTTCTTAATGGTCCTTTAAATGAGTTGGTATATGTCAAACAACCCCCGGGATTCGAACATCCCAAGCTCCCAAATCATGTGTACAAACTCAATAAGGCACTCTATGGTCTTAAACAAGCCCCACGCGCGTGGTATGAGTACCTTACTGAGTTGTTACAAGATCGTGGGTTTGAAATTGGGAAGATTGATCCCACTCTTTTTACTAAGAGGGTTAAAGGGGATTTGTTCATATGCCAACTATATGTTGATGATATTATCTTTGGCTCTCCTAACATTTCATTCAATGAAGAATTTGCCGCGCTAATGACTGAGAAGTTTGAGATGTCCATGATGGGAGAGTTGAAGTTTTTTCTCGGATTCGAGATTAAGCAAGGTCTAGAAGGGACATTCATCAAACAAGCCAAGTACACTCAAGACATGCTCAAACGGTTCGAGCTCGAAGATGTCAAACCGGTCAAGTTTCCCATGCCAACCAGATGCAAGCTTGACAGTGATCCCAATGGTAAAGCAGTGGATCAAAAGGTATACCGCTCCATGATTGGATCCCTCCTTTACCTTTGTGCATCTAGACCGGATATTATGTTGAGTGTAGGGATATGTGCACGGTTTCAATCCGCACCAAAAGAAAGTCATTACATGGCTGTCAAACGAATCTTTCGATATCTGGCTCATACCCCAAACTTTGGCCTCTGGTATCCCAAAGGAGCAAACTTCAATCTAGTTGGCTATTCTGACTCAGACTGGGCTGGAGATTGTGTGGAGAGGAAGTCAACATCTGGAGGGTGCCAATTCCTTGGTCGCTCTTTGGTAAGTTGGTCGTCAAAGAAGCAGAACTGTGTCTCCTTATCATCCACCGAAGCTGAGTATGTGGCAGCTGCAAGTTGTTGTGCACAATTGTTGTGGATGAGGCAAACTTTAAAGGATTATGGTGTCACTTGTGACAAAGTGCCTCTTCTATGTGACAATCAAAGCGCCATCAAGATCTCCCTCAACCCAGTGCAACATAGCAAAACCAAACATATTGATATTCGTCATCACTTCATCCGTGAACATATCAAGCTAGGTGATATTGAGGTTCACTTCATTCACACTGAAGAGCAACTTGCAGATATTTTCACCAAGCCACTTGATGAAGCAAGGTTCCGGGAGTTAAGGCACGAGCTAAATATCATTGATTCGAGTAATGTGGATTGAAACTAGGCATATTGCACCTCACTTCACATTCCATCTTGGTCTAGATGTAGGCATGGACATAGGGGGAGTGTTGTTCTCTCAATGAACTCTCCCTCCCCCCATTATGCGTAAATAAATCTAGTCTTTCACTTTAGCCATTTTCAAATGGCACTTGTGCCTCAAAGACGAGCATTGGTCATGAACCCAAGGATAATTCTTCGCGGTGTCATACCATTGTCTCAAACATAGGTGGCCTCGGCCACCGCCCCTCCATCCTCTCTTGCGTATAAAGGAGAGGATATACAATGACAAGTCGATACCTTTTCTTAGAAGTCATCCCCTTTTTCTCACTTGTCATATGCCCAAGTTTTCCCGCCTTCCCTAGCCGTGTTGAAACATGTACAGCGGTACTACCCCCAGGGTAGCGGTACTACCGCCAGGACCCCAGCGGTACTACCGCCAGGACCCCAGCGGTACTACCGCCATGGGTAGCGGTACTACCGCCAGAGTTCAAAATCTAACTCGGCCGGCCGGAATATTTCTAGGGTTTCGAGGGGAGCGGTACTACCGCCAGGGGGAGCGGTACTACCGCCAGGACCTCCAGCGGTACTACCGCTGCACTCCAGCGGTACTACCGCTAGGTAGCGGTACTACCGCTGTAGTCCAGCGGTACTACCGCCAGGTCAGCGGTACTACCGCTGGACCCAGCGGTACTACCGCTGCCCATACCCCTTGGGCTATATAAAGGGAGGGGGAGCCCGATTTTCAATCTGTTTCTTCTTCCTCGCGGCTCCTCCCTCCCTACCCCGAAAACCCGCTGTTTGGATCTTTCTTGGAGGAGCCCTCTCTTCCCGTTGGTGTGGAAGGGCTGATTTACTTCTTCTTCCTCCTCCAAAGCCATGAATCCCGGTAACAAAAGCTCCTCCCCTCTTCTATTTGGTTGTTTTTCGTGTTCTAGGGTTAGGAGCATTGGGGATTGCATTCATCTTGTTGATCCAATGGCTTGTTGCTAAGATTGCTGCCGTGGTTTAGGGTTTCATCGTCTTAGATCGGATATTTGAACCTTTTTGATTAGATCTAAAACGTGCTCTCTCTTGCCTATGCATGTTTGTACCTCGTGTTACTATGTGTTCCGTTTGACAATAGGGCTGATGTATACGTATTAATGATTATATATTCAGTCCATGCCCTAGAATACGAGTTTTATATGTCTAGATCTGACAGTCAAACCCCCAGCGGTACTACCGCTAGGGCTAGCGGTACTACCGCTAGGCCCCAGCGGTACTACCGCCAGGGGTAGCGGTACTACCGCTATGACTCCCGGCGGTACTACCGCCAGAGCAGGCGGTACTACCGCCAGGGCTGACGGTACTACCGCCAGGAGCATTCACGGTGTTTTCTTCTTGGGCTTAGCAATGCATGTTTTTCTTTTGTTTCTTTTCTCTGCACTTTCAAGATCCATTGCCTTGACTTTTCGTGTTGCCTCTTTTTCGCTTTGTGGTCTGTGTCACAGGTGGCTCTGCTCGCCGTTCGAACCCCCCACGGGACACGGCATCCAAACAGTTTCGCAACACAGAGGCGCCCGAGGGGTCTGCCACGTCTGGTCTCCCCCCTAAGAAGAAGTCCTTCAAGAAGGTTGCCCACAAGGACAAGAGGGTGAACATCCGAGCAATGTCTCCTAAAGAGTTTCTGCAGTTTCGCACCAAGAACCACTATCTCCAGGAGAGGGAGACGATCGAGGGAGTTGAAAATGTCTGGGTTAAGGACCATTGCAGGATATATCGAGATGTCATTGGAAACTTCAAGAAGAATTACATCTCTGTCCAGTGGATTGATTTGGCACATCTTCAGCGGCATACAGATTACTTTGGTGATGCTCTTGCTTTGATTGACAAGATGGGGCTCAAAAACATCATCACCTTCAACACATATTTTGATCCCACGGCAGTTGCTCAGTTCTACGTCACTGTTCATTTCTCCCATGATGAACAGCGCTCCATGATTTGGATGACTGGGTCACAGAAGATGACTGGTTCCTGGTTAGAGTTCATGCAGTTCTTGCACATTGATTTTCAGGGTGCTGACACCCCTCTTGGGCTGCGTCCTCACGCTCCAGTCCCCGCTGATAAGGGCCTTGCAAAGGACAGACTGCAGCAACTATATCTGAGGAAGGGGGTGCTTCCCAAGCACCTGGACATTATGCACCGCATCTTTCGGAACACCCTCTTCCCTCGGAGTGGTAACTTCGATGAGGTCCATGGCGTCTTGGCTGAGATGTTGTTACTATGTGAGGAGGCTATGTCTGTGGAGTCTGCTCAATTGGATATTGCAGATGTGATGTTCACAGAACTATGGAACTGCATTATCAACCGTAAGGTCCCTATCTACGGGCCTTACCTGTTTGCTTACATCTGCCACAAGTGGCAACAGGCGTTTCCGGGTGAGGTGCTCTACGCACAGTCTGACTATATTGTGCATGACCCAATCAAGCTGCGCATCAAGGATAAGTGGACCAACCCATCTTCCTCCTCTCAGCAAATGGACACAGATACAGAGACCGCTGCTGGTAGAGGACCTGCCTCTCAGCCCCGCTCGTCTGCCATGCCATCTTGGGCTATCAAGTTGCAGGACAAGATGAAGACTCTCTTCTGTATGCAGGCCAAGGGTCAGTATCAGTCACACGTGGCTAAGAAGCAGAGCCGCCAGAGGCATAAGCGTGTTCTCAGGACCTTGGATGTGGACATCTCCAGTGGCACAGAGGACGACATCACGCCGGAGGCCACCTGGATGCAGGCTCAGGGGTACCAGTGGTCGGGTGATGAGGCGGAAGATGAGGAGGAGACTGACCAGGAGGGGATCGACGAGTTTGGTGATCCTGAGGACGAGGAGTAGCTACCTGTGACATTAGGTGTGCCCTTTTTGGTGTCTTGTGCCAAAGGGGGAGAGAGTCTAGGGATTTGATTTCATTCGAACTTTGCATTGCTTTGCTAATTTGCTTTGAACTTGGTTTGCTTTGTTTGCTATCGTGTGTGAGACATGATCTACCCTATGTGAGTTTAGATTTATTTCCATCATATGCTGTGAGTCGTATGTCATATATCTCCATCCTTTTTATTCTCATATTATTATCCATGCAAATCCGGTATTGTCATCAATCCACCAAAAAGGGGGAGATTGTTGAGGCATAATTTATGCGTAAGTAATTTTGGTGATTGATGACAGTACCATACAGGACTAATCGTGTGTGTCAAGGTTTCAGGCAACATTCGTCAACGGCACAAGACGACACGACTCCTCTCTTCGGGAACGGAAGCACGGCGCTATCCTAGATTCTCTCCATTTGAGTCATAGGAAAGCCGTACTATTAAGAGGGGATCCATAGTGGAAAGGTTTGGGTGGAATCTATCTTTGCACACGCACACCTCTATTTTCTCCCTTTCCTTTATCCTTGGAGCGGACCTCGCCTGTTTGTTCTTTGCGTCTCGGCAAAATGGTCCCCAGCGGTAGTACCGCTGGTCCCAGCGGTAGTACCGCTGGACTACCAGCGGTAGTACCGCTGTATCCAGCGGTAGTACCGCTGGCTGGAGGTAGTACCGCCCCTGTTCAGCGGTAGTACTGCTGGCCAGCGGTAGTACCGCCCCTGGTCAGCGGTAGTACCGCTCCAGGTGCCCTGTTCCACCTGCCTAGCGGTAGTTCGTGGACGGACCCTTTTGCGAAGACTTTCTCGGCGGTAGTAGTGTTTATACACTACCAAGGGCCAGCGGTAGTACCGCTGCTTCCAGCGGTAGTACCGCTGGAAGCCCCAGCGGTAGTACCGCTGGAACCAGCGGTAGTACCGCTGGAGGCCCCAGCGGTAGTACCGCTGCATGCAGCGGTAGTACCGCCAGGCAGCGGTAGTACCGCTAGATCTCGGGCAGAGAGTGGGAAAACGGTCTGAATTTTCCCCCCACTATATAAAGGGTTCTTCTAGCTGAGGAACTCTATCTCTTACCTCTCTAAGCTCCATTGTTGCTCCACAAGCTTAAAAGTGCCCGATCTCTCTCCCTAGCCAATCAAACTTGTTGATTCTTTAGGGATTGGTTGAGAAGGCCTAGATCCACACTTCCACCGAGAGAAAAGTTGATTCCCCCACCTATCCCTTGCGGATCTTGTTACTCTTGGGTGTTTGAGCATCCTAGACGGTTGAGGTCACCTCGAAGCCATATTCCATTGTGGTGAAGCTTCGTGGTCTTGTTGGGAGCCTCCAAGCTTTGTGTGGAGTTGCCCCAACCTTGTTTGTAAAGGTTCGGTCGCCGCCTTCAAGGGCACCTATAGTGGAATCACGGTACCTTGCATCGTGCGAGGGCGTGAGGAGAATACGGTGGCCTTAGTGGCTTTTTGGGGAGCATTGTGCCTCCACACCGCTCCAACGGAGACGTACTTCCTGTCAAAGGGAAGGAACTTCGGTAACACATCCTCGTCTCCATCGGTTCCACTTGTGGTTATCTCTATCCTTTACTTTGTATTTGCTTTTGCTTGTGACTATATCTTAGTAATCTTAATAGCTCTCGTTGTTAGCTTCTATAGGGTTCACCTCATTGTCATATTATTAGTGAACCCGTATAGTGTTTACCTTAACTTGCTAAGATTAATTAAAAAGTGGTCGTTGTCTATTCACCCCCCCCTCTAGCCAACCATATCGATCCTTTCAACTCTCACAGAGAATATGCATGGGTAGGATAGGTTGATTTGGTGGAAAGCAGTTTGGGGAGGCTAGAGATCAAAATCAAATGAATTGAGTGTTATATCTTGGTCTCAACACATGAGTAGGTGGTTCTCTCTCGGAAAATGGATCTGGATACGAAGTGTGTGTTCTGAGTGCTTCTCCCACGAATGAGAGGTGGGTGAAGGGGTATATATAGGCAGCAGCCAAAATCCAACCGTTACACACAAAGTGGCAAACTCGATGATACCGAAGTTGAAAACTCGGTGGTATCGATTAGCACAAAGGTGTGAACTTTTGAATCTCGACGAGACCAATATATGAAACTCGGTGGCACCAAAAAGGCGACTAACAGTCAGATGGTCAAACTCGATGGCACCGACGCTCAAACTCAGAAATTCCGATTTTATGCATCTTGGCAACAGAATGTTAATCACACTAAACTCGTTAGCACCGAGTTGGTTTCGGTTGTACTGATTTCATCGGAATGGATAGGGTTTCTGTATGAGGTCAAACTCGGTTGGTTCGATATGGAAACATTGGTGACACTGAATTTATGTATGTGGATCTTGAAAGATTGGATATATTGGAAAAATGACCGAGTATTTTGGTGGCTAACTTTGAGCATTTGAGGAATCAGTTCATTTTACTACCCCATCCCCTTTTAATAGTATTGGCTTTCCTATGGACTCAAAAGTTATTTCTCACAAATATAAAATGAAGAGTCTTCTAGCTTGAAGCTTGAGCTAATATTGTTCATTTCTTGCATCCCGGGGTATTTCCACAAAAAACTTAAGCCATAGCATATTTCGAACTTTTTCTGAAATATACTTGGAGAACATATTAGTCCAATGATGCATATGTTGCGATCAATTATCAAAACCACCCTAGGGAGCAATTGTGCTTTCAGTGTTTGATTGTCGTGAATTGACATGCCATGCCTTGCATAATTGAAATGGACATGCATCATATTAGGTTGTGCATGATATAGTGCATGTGTCGTGGTGAATATCTTGTGTTGATTTTGTTTCCGGTTTGCTTCTTCTCGTTAGAGTTCCCCAAGTGCGTCGGAATGCCAGGATCCATTCGACTACGTCGGTTCGTCTCCTTCAAGGATTCGTTCTTCTTCCAAGCGGGATCTCAGACAAGATGATCATTTCCCTAGATACCATTACTATCACTGCCATGCTAGTTGTCTCGTTTCTTTCGCTATGTATTGATGCCTACAACCTGGTTAATAAGCCTCCCAACATTTTCATGAAACCTTCAACCTTTCTACAACCTAGCAAACGACTGATTGGCTATGTTAGCGCTTGGTTAACCATTGGATCGCGTTGCTAGTTGTAGGCGCAGTTGCTTCCATATGAAAACGTTGGTTCCTTGTTATATCACCCTATAATTGCTATTTAATTTAATGCACCTATGTACTTGGTAAAAGGTGGAAGGCTTGGCCTTCTAGCCTGGTGTTTTGTTCCACCTTTGCCGGCTTAGTTTTGGCTACCGATGTTATATTCCATATTGACCGCTCCTAACACAATCGGGGTTGTGATGGGGACCCCCTTGATAATTCGTCTAAGTTTAAAACTGGTCTGGCAAGGCCCAACTTTGGTACTATTTGCCTAATAACTAATGAACCACATAGGGAGTAATTAACCCGAGCAAACTTAATCAACCCCCGGGCCAATGCTCCTCATGAGTGTTGGTCCAAAACAGAGCCACTTGCGGGGCCACCCGGGGCAACTTGGGGATGTCTATCCGGCCACCGTACGTACTTCTCATCCGGTCGTGTCCTGAGAATGAGATACGCGGCTCCTATCGGGTTCGTCAACACACTGGGCGGCCTTGCTGGACTTGTTTTATCTTTTACGAAATATCTTGTGCATCGGGATTCCGGTGATGCTTTGGGTTATCTGAGAGTTGAGGTTTTCCACTAAGGAATCCGAGGAGATCACGAGTTTCGTGATCGAGGCTTTCTATGCGGCTGGTGGTAAATTGTGATGGATTAGTTGGAACACCCCTACAGGGTTAAATCTTTCGGAAAGCCATGCCCGCGGTTATGTGGCAAACATGGAAACTTTGTTTAACATCCGGTTCTAGATAACTTGAAGTAAGATTAATTAAAATATGCCAACTGTGTGCGTAACCATGACTGTCTCTTTTCGTGACATCTGTATCCGAAAGAGGACACGGCGGGGTTATGTTTGACATAGTAGGTGTTCAGGATCATTCATTTGATCATCATTAGTTCCCGTCCGATTATGCGTAGATCATCCCCCTCTTATTCTGGTACTAGTAAGTTAGCCACCTCAAATAAATGCTTAGTCGCTTGCTGCAGCCTCACCACTTAACCATACCTCACCCACTAAGCTTTTCTAGTCTTGATACCTTTGGAAATGAGATTGCCGAGTCCCCGTGGATCACAGGTTACTACAACACCATTTGCAGGTACATGTAAAGAGTTACTTTGACATGAGCGCGATGATTGTTCTATTTGGATTTTTGTCTTCTTCTTCTGCTTCTTCGTTGATCTAGGATGGGTTCCAGGCTGACAGCGTGGGATAGCTAGGATTGAGGTCGTTCTTTTGACGTGTGTTTTTGTTCGTAGCCGAACCCTGCTCTTCTACATGATGATTGAATATGTTGATGTATTGATGTGATATCATTGTAGCTTCTCGCGAGTGTAAGCCAAATCCTTATAATCATATTTTCAGTACATGTACTTGTAACGATATCCATTCTTGCGAAACAACGAGATGCATTTCTATCCCTTCGAGGCCTTCACACCAAAATAAGGATAGGATCGCGTCTTGGGCGTTACAAGTTGGTACCAGAGCAGTACCGACCTAGGTGCCCCCTTGATTGATCGAACTTGGCTGAGTCGAGTCTAGTGAAAAAATGGCTTTGAGTCTAATTATATATCGGAGAGTAGGATTCATTTTTCTCCTCTTCTATGCTCTCATGAGGAATCTTGACGTAATAATTTTAATTCTACTACTCTTCTCACTCAAAAAATTTTTTAGGATCACACAGATATTTTTGGAATCTATATGATGTCGATTTGACGGAGTTCTGTCTTGGTGCCTCCTGTCTGACTTGATTTCTTCCGAGGAGTTGAGCTCTAGGGGATTCTTGAGCACATCGTTATCATTTATATTTCTTAGTATCTCAGGACGGAGGATGTTCGGAATTTCTTCAATACTAGTACTGGCAAGAGGAGTCCAGCATCCCCAGTATTGGTGGAGAGCGTCCGGATGTACTGCCATACGTAGTATCGTTGTGTTTTCGAGGTTCTGAGATAGATGAGTTTCCGAGGTCTCAGGTTATGTATTGACAGATGTGATACACTGGACGGGTTAGTGTTATTGCTAGGAGTTAAGTGATGAATTTTACTCCTTGTATGAGTTGACCCGATTGCATGACAAGAAAATTTCGGGAGTTCCTACGTGGGAATTCAAGTAGACACTTATAGGACAATCTTCCAACAGATGCATGATGTGAGGTTGGGTTTTCGAAATTGAATGGATTTGTTTGTTCACGGCCATTTTTACAAAGGACAGTCTCAATACATGTCATAAGTATGCTTCGACAAGCCTTGTAGTTCTCTACGTCTAGGGACCATATTTGAGCGTCTTTTGAATATGAAAATCCAATGTACGATCGAGCCCGTGCGATCCTATGCACAAAAATATCGAGCGGAATCTGTGTCATGAATTTCTTCTTGCTTGTTTCATAAGCCGCATCCTTTGTTTTGTTGGAGTATGGTAATTCGAGTTGCTTCGATGTCAAGTGGTGTTTTCATATGTTTTCTAAGAGGTGTTCTCATATTTTTTATGGAAATGCTAAATAATTCTTTTTCTCAATAAAGTTGTCTTATCAATTTGTTTCAACCGGGGTTGTCATATCAATTCTTTCATCCGGGGAGCTTCTCTTCAAGTTATTCAATCATATCCAATATTTGCAAAATCAATCCCTCATTTCTTTTCCGGAGTTCGTCTCATCTGTTCCAAGTTGTATTTGTTTTTCCCCACCCTTTCTCCCTTTTCTCCAGTGATTAGATTTCATCCCAGTGCCTCTTTTCGGTTATGTTTTCGCTATCTTCTCTTCTATATCGTATCCGGGGATGCTTTGTGAAGATTCTCACGAGTTCGAGTTCATCATTTCTTCATTTTGTTTTCTTCTCTGGTGGATTCAATTAAAGCTTTTGGTGTTCATCATATCCTTTTCTCCCTCTAATGATTATGTGTTGGAAATTCTCATTCAAGCCTCTCTTGTTATTCATCCATCTCTTTTCTATCTGGAGTGCTGAAGATATCTCAGAAGTTTCTTGTTTTCAATCCTTTCAATTGTTTCAAGGATCTCATCTCATCAAGTTCTTCATTCATACCAGTGCAATCTCTCTTTCTAAGAAATTGTTTCAACGCTCTTTATTTTGAGTGGCCCCATAACCCATAGGTTTTTTCCAGGATCTTTCCTCGCTCTTGTAATATTTTCCGAAGATCTCTAAATATTTTCAACGGTGATGTAAGAATGATTAACATCAGTCATATTCCTTCTTCAAGATCGCTTCAATTCATTTCCTTCGTTGGCTCAAATTTTCCTTATTCAATATTCCGGAGTGTCTTAGTAATTTTGTTGGTGTCCCTTCTCATCATTCTCAGCTTGAAGTTCGAAGGAGTGTTTCTCTCAAATCTTTGTCCATCCTTTTGAAGTTTGTCATCTCACCTTCATGTTATCTTCTCAATTGTTTCCACTCATGAGAATTCCTTCCATATCTATCTGGTGCATTTCAGGATTGTTTTGTTTTCTTGATCCTCCGAAGCCCATCATTTAAGAAGATTCCTTTGTTTTTAGCTTTCAACTTTCATTCTCAATTCTTATCAATTGTTGTCTCTTCGTTCGTCTCTCAATTATTCCCGTACCATGTTCAAGTATCCTCTTAGGTGGATCAAGGTGTCTTCATTCTCATGTATCTCCATTCAATCTTGGTATCCTTATTCATTTGAAAATTCTTACCGGTGGCCTATTTAATCTTTCTCTAATCGAATCATGCTCTTTTGTCCTCATGTAGCACAGTTCATTTATGTTATCCTCTTTCATTCCAAATTCTTACTGGTGTTTCATTCAGGACCTCTTCAGTTTGTGCTCCATCTCTCCCCCCAATCCTTTTCAAGAAGAATAAGTGCTATGCCAAATCCGTTGCTTGTCATCAATTTAACTTGATGAAGGATAAGCATAACATAATTCTTGTTCTTCTTTCTTCAAGGTGATTTCAATTCTTTTTCAGAGTGGCTCATGACATCAAGTTCTCGATTTCAAGTGTTCTAATCTTTTCTTAATGGGAGTGTTGTGTATTATTTCATACTCTTTCCTTGCATATCAATTTAGTTTGTTTGTTTCGAATCTTGTCGAGATCTTTCCATCTTATCAAATTTGTTGTCCTCAATTTCCTACCGAAGTGCTGCCGAAATTTTGTGAGAATTCTTGCTTGTTTCTCATATCATTCTTCATCTCTTTGCAACCTTTAAGGATCGTTGGTTTCACTCGTTTGTCAAGAAGCAACTAAGCCTTACCGTTCGCTCTTTCTATTCATCTTCCCCTTTTCATTCTTAGATCTCGGGGCGAGATCTCTTGTTACTGTAGGAGAGTTGTAATAGCCCGAGACCGACGCGCCACAAGATTCCCCTTTTATTCCGTTGTCGCCGTGTTATTATTTTGTTTGTTGCATTCATCATCGCATCATTCGCATCATCCGCATTGCATCGGCACTCCGTTGCCGTCAGTTTTCAAAAACATGCATCCGTTTGTAGTTGCCGGTTTTCTCTGTTTTCCTCGTTGATGATTCGAGACCAACCACACACGCACACGCCCACGACATCGATAAAATATTGTTTTTAAATGTGTGTATAAAATATTCTCTGATTGGGTTGAAACTTGGCGCGCGGTCTTATATTAATGTAGGTTGGCCGCCTGCCAAATTTCATCGCAATCAGAGTCCGTTTGATACCCGAACGGTCGACCGTAGCGACACCATCGTCGGTTTATTGTCAGACGTTTTTTTGGTGTTTAAAAATCTCGTTGCCAAGCCGCAAACCTCCCTCTCATCTTAGCCCACCACCACTCTACACAACCCAACTAGCCTACCTAACCCTACCCCGTGTCCGGAGCCGTCCAATTGTGATCGAACGGCTCGAATCGGGCTGAAATCCCCTAACCCCAGGTCCCTTTCCTATTTAAACACCCTACCTCATTTGGACAGCCGTCCTCCCACCTTGAAACCCGTGCAAACCCTGGCCGCCACAACCAGCTCCTCCACCCACCTACAGCCGTCGGCCCCCCCCCCAGGTACGAAGCCGGCCCGCCTAGGCCCAAGCCACCGCCAGCACGAGACGCAACTCCCTCCCCGAGCCCAAGCTCCTCCCGAGCCCCCAATCTGCCCCTCGTCCTGCGCCAGCCTGCACCGGTCGCCGGAGCCTGACCCCGCCAGAGCAGCTCGTTGAAGCAGATCAGGCCCCAACCCGTCAGACCTCCTCCTCCCTCTCTCCTTTCCTTGCTCCTGCTTACTCTCCCTCACCTCTATCCCCTCTTCTCTACAAGGCAAGACCGCCATGTCTACCCCGATGAGCCTCGGCACTTCTGCCGCCCTAGCCGACCGGATCCGGCCAGATCCAGACCCCGGGAGCTCCTTCCCGGCCTCAGCCTGCCCCGCCATCGCCGTGCACCTCCGTGGGACCGTCGTGTGATATGTCTCCAATGTATCAATAATTTTTTATCGTTCCATGATATTATATTATCAACTTTGGATGTTTTATATGCATGAATATGCTATTTTATATTATTTTTGGGACTAACCTCTTGACCTGGAACCTAGTGCCAGTTTCTGTTTTTTCCTTGTTTTTGACCTTTTTCAGATAGAAATATCAAACAGAGTCCAAATGGAATAAAACTTTCGTCGTGATTTTTTTATGGAAAATATAAAAAATACCAGAAGAAAAAGATACCGGAGGGGAGTCCCGAGGAAGCCACGAGCCAGGGAGGCGCGCCCACCCCCCCTCGGTGCGCCTGGGGCTCATGACTCCCTCGTGGGTCCGTGTGACTTGTTCTCGATGCCACATGGTCTTATAAATACAGAAACCTCTAGAAATAAACCTAGATCGGGAGTTCCGCTGCCGCAAGCCTCTGTAGCCACCAAAAGCCAATCGGGAGCCCGTTCCAGCAACCTGCCGGAGGGGGAACCCATCTCCGGTGGCCTTCTTCATCATCCCGGCGATCTCCATGACGAGGACGGAGTAGTCCACCCTCGGGGTTGAGGGTATATACCAGTACCTATGTGTTTGATCTCTCTCTCTCGTGTTCTTGAGATGTCATGATCTCAATGTACCACGGTCTTTGCTACTATAGTTGGACCCTATGATGTTCTTCCCCCTCTCCCTTCTTGTAATGAATTGAGTTTCCCCTTTGAAGTTATCTTATCGGATTGAGTCTTTAAGAACACTTGATGTATGTCTTGCACGTGTCTATCTGTGGTGACAATGGGATATTCATGTGATTACTTGATGTATGTTTTGGTGATCAACTTGCGGGTTTCGTGACATCGGGAACCTATGCATATGGGTTGGCACACGTTTTGACTCTCCGGTAGAAACTTTGGGGCACTCTTTGAAGTTCTATGTGTTGGTTGAATAGATGATTCTGAGATTGTGTGATGCATATCGTATAATCATGCCCACGGATACTTGAGGTGACAATGGAGTATCTAGGTGACATTAGGGTCTTGGTTGATGTGTGTCTTAAGGTGTTATTCTAGTACGAACTCTAGGATAGATTGAACGGAAAGAATAGCTTCGTGTTATTTTACTTTGAAGTCTTGAATAGATCGGTCAGAAAGAATAACTTTGTGGTGGTTTCGTACCCGACAATAATCTCTTCGTTTTTCTCCGCTATTAGTGACTTTGGAGTGACTCTTTGTTGCATGTTGAGGGCTAGTTATATGATCCAATTATGTTATCATTGTTGAGAGAACTTCACTAGTGAAAGTATGAAGCCTAGGCCTTGTTTCCACGCATTGCAATACCGTTTGTGCTCACTTTTATTATTAATTACCTTGCTGTTTTTATATTTTCAGATTACAAAAATTATATATATTATCCATATTGCACTTGTATCACCATCTCTTCTCCGAACTAGTGCACCTATACAACTTACCATTGTATTGGGTGTGTTGGGGACACAAGAGACTCTTTGTTGTTTGGTTGCAGGGTTGGTTGAGAGAGACCATCTTCATCCTACACCTCCCGCGGATTGATAAACTATAGGTCACCCACTTGAGAGGGAAAATTGCTACTGTCCTACAAACCTCTGCACTTGGAGGCCCAACAACGTCTACAAGGAGAAGGTGCGTAGTAGACATCAAGCTCTTTTCTGGCGCCGTTGCCGGGGAGGTTAGCGCTTGAAGGTATATCTTTAGATTTTGCAATCGAATATTTTAGTTTATTGTTTTATCACTAGTTTAGTTTATTAAAAGAAAACTACAAACTAAAAAAATGGAATTAAGGTTGCCTCATATGCTTCATCTTTTTAATGTCTTTCGTGAAAATGGTGGAAATGAAAATTGTGCTCAAGTGCTAAAAGAAGAATTACATAGAATGCTTGGCATAAAATATGTGAATGATGAGCATGATTGCTATGTTGTTAGTATGAATTCTTTGAATACCCACGATGCTAATGATATGCAAAGCCACAAGCTTGGGGATGCTATGTTTGATGAAGATGATCTTTTTAGTTCCCCCACTTTGAATGATCAAAATTATTATGATGAAAGCATGCCCCCTATCTATGATGATTATTGTGATGATACTTATGCTATAAAGAAGAATGATAATAAAACTTGTCACAATTATGAGTACCCTCTTACTGAACATTACTCTTTTAATGTCAAAACAATTCGTAGTGTTCAAGTCTTTTACGATACTCCCACTACTATTGATGAGAATAAATTTCCTTATGTGGAGAGTAGTAAAATTTCTATACTTGTAGATCATGAAAAGAATGCTTTAGGTGCTGGTTATATTGTTGAATTCATTCATGATGCTACTGAAAATTATTATGAGAGAGGATCATATGCTTCTACATATTGCAATAATATCAAGCTTCCTCTCCATGTGTTGAAACTTTTGAAGTCGTGCTTGTTTTATCTTCATATGCTAGTTGATTCTTGCTCCAATAAATTGTTTGGTCACAAAATCCCTATGCATAGGAAGTTGGTTAGACTTAAATGTGCTAGTCATATGCTCCATGATGGTTCCATTATGTTTCAATCCTTATCCTTTATGTGAGCATCATTGAAATCATCATGCCTAGCTTGAAAGGCATTAAAGAAAAGTGCTTGTTGGGAGACAACCCAATATGTATCCTTACTGCTTTTGTGTGTTCACATGATTAAGCTACTGTATTAATCATGTTTTATTTCCTTAGTTTCAATAAAGTGCCAAGTAAAGCCTTTACGATTAGTTTGGGTGATAGTTGTTTGATCATGCTGAAAAAGACAGAAACTTTGCGCTCGCGAAATCATTTCTAATTTCTATACAGAGAGTGACTTTAGTTTTATTCTTTTTTCTTCTTATTTATATAAAAATTTCCTTAATTTTCATAATTGTTTCAGAATTTTTGGAATTGCAAAAGTGTGGTTATCATTCAGATCATTACAGACTGTTCTGTTTTTGACAGATTCTGTTTTCAATGCATAGTTTGCTTGTTTTGGTGTTTCCATAGATTATATTGAGTAATATAAATTGTGGAAATGGTAATATACAGTAGTAATTGTGTGAAAATAATTATGATTCTTGTTTTTACAGTACCCAAGTGATTGATTTGCTCGTTATCATACTAACCCATCTCACGAAGTTCCGTTAAGTTTTGTGTTGTGAAGTTTTCAAGTTTTGGGTAGAGTTTCGATGGACTATGGAACAAGTAGTGGCAAGAGACTAATATTGGGGATTCCCAAGGCACTCCAAAGCCATATTAAAGGATACCAAAGAGCCTAAGCATGGGAATGCCCCGGGAAGGCATCCCCTCTTTCGTCTTCAATCCATCGGTAACTTTACTTGGGGCTATATTTTTATTCACCACATGATATGTGTTTTTCTTGGAGCATCATTTTATTTTATTAATACTTTATTGCTGTTATTTATATTAATGTTTTGCATCATTTAGTTCAATAAAAATGTCAAGGATAGCCTTTACCATGCTTAATTTGCAAGTATAGGAGTTGCCGTTCCAAAACAGAAAGTTTGCATGTAGTGTAAACATTCCCTACAATTTTCTGTACGTTGGAATAGCTTGAAATTTGGAAACAGTATGCTCTTATAAATGCTCTACAGAATGGAATATTTTCATATTTTTTGGAGTTAATTAAGTATGGACCTTGGTGCATTCTTTATAGACTATTCTGTTTACGCAGATTGCTGGTTTGTTTGCATTGTTTGCATATGTTTGCTTGTTTAATGATTCCATTTGAGGATGGCGGTTTTAAATATGCAGAGGCATTTAGTATGCAATGTGAAATAATAATTTTAGTGATTTGCTACAATAGAGGATGATATAGTTTTGCATTGATTTATACTAACCTATCTCACGAGTTCTTGTTCAGTTTTGTGTGGGTGAAATTTTGAAGATTTTGGAAACCACCATATGAGAGGAATTAAGGCGACACAAAAGCTCAAGCTTGGGTATGCCCAAGACACCCCCAACCCATATTTCAATAAGTCTCAAGCATCTAAGCTTGGGTATGCCCCGGTTGGCATCCCACCTTTCTTCTTCAACAAGTATCGGTTAGTATCGGTTGAACCTAAGTTTTTTGCTTCTTCACATGATTCGTGCTATCTTTGGAGTGTAATTTTTTTTGAATAAGGTACTTAGGATATGAAATTATTAGATGGGAGAGTCTTCACATAGCCAAATAATTATTCAACTACTCATTGATTTTCACTTATATCTTTTGGAGTTGTTTTTCGTTTACTCTCATGCTTCACTTATATCATTTTGAGAGTCTTAAACAGCATGGTAATTTGCTTAGGTTATGAATCTAGTCCTAATATGATGGGCATCCAAGAGGGATGTAATAAAAACTTTCATATAGAGTGCATCGAGTACTATGAGAAGTTTGATTCTTTGCATATAGTTTTGAGACATAAGGATGGTGATATTAGAGTCATGCTAGTTAGCAATTATGGATTGGTAGAAATACTTGTGTTAGAGTTTGTGATTCCCGTAGCATGCACATATGGTGAACCGCTATGTTAGGAAGTCAGAGCATGATGTTTTTATTGAGTGTCATCCTTTGTGTGGAGGTCGGGATCGCGCGATGGTTAACTCCTACCAACCCTTCCCCTAGGAGCATGCGTCTAATACTTTGTTTTGATTACTAATAAAACTTTTGCAATAAGTATGTGAGTTTTTTATGACTAATGTTGAGTGCATGGATTATACGCACTCTCACCCTTCCAGCATTGCTATCCTCTCTAGTACCGTGCAACTTTTGCCGGTGCATTACACCCACCATATATCCTTCCTCAAAACAGCCACCATACCTACTCATCATGGCATTTTTATAGCCATTCCGAGATATATTGCCAAGCAACTTCCACCGTTTCGTTTATTATGACACGCACCATCATTGTTATATTGCTTTGCATGATCATGTAGTTAACATTGTATTTGTGGCAAAGCCACGTTCATATCTTTCATACATGTCACACATGAGTCACTACTGGAACTCAGTTATTTGCCGTCAGCCTCTTCTTTGCCGTCTGCTGGCTGATGGCAAAGACACTATTTGCCGTCAGTCACAAGAAAACGGACGGCAAAGGGAAGACTGATGGCAAAGATACTATTTGCCATCAGTCTGGTCTTTGCCGTCTGCTGGCTCAAGGCAAAGAGCAGGAGGGCAGACGGCAAAGAGCACGGGGCGGCCCACCACACACCCCCTCCCTCCTCATAACGGTTGCTCTCTTTGCCGTCTGCCTTACACCTCTTTGCCGTCGGGGGGCGGACGACAAAGAGAGGGCACCCCTAACGGCCGTCTCCCCCACCCCACGTCCCCCTGTCTCCGACAATTACTCTCTATGTCTCTCTCACCCCCTCTCTCTGCGAGCGTCGCCGCCTCCCTCGTCGTCACCCTCCGCCCGCACCCTCGCCCTCGCCCTCCTCGCCGTCCTCCCTCCGCCCGCACCCTCGCCCTCTCCCTCGTCGCCGTCCTCCCTCCGCCCTCGCCCTCCCATCACCGGCCAGACCCCCTCCTCGCTCAGCGGCACTCCTCCCTCCACCGGCTTGGAGCAGCAATCCCATGGCAATGACGAGGTCACCCGGACGCCATTGACTCCCGAGACCAGCGTCGGAGCCAGGAGCAGCAGCCCTTCGACCGGTTCCTCTCTCCCAAATCACAAGGTGAGATCCAACAATGGATTTCTACCAATGTTTTTTGACTTTGGATAAGTACTAGTGGACTGGACAGAAACTTGTTATGTGTTGAATATCCCTTAATTAGTTTATGCCACCACAATCTTGTTTTAGTTTAGGTTTAGGTTTAGGTTTAGTTTTAGTTTAGGTTTATGTTTAGTCTTAGGTTTATGTTTAGTCTTAGGTTAGTTTCCTGTTTAGTAGAAGAAAATAAGAAAAAGTAGAAGAAGAAGAATAAGTAGAAGAAGAAAAAAGGAGAAGAAGAAGAAGAAGAGCTAGAGGAGGAGGAGGAGAAGAAGAAGAATAAAAAGAAGAAGAAGAAGAAGAAGGAAAATAAGAAGGAATAAAAGGAAAAGGCAAAAGGAAAATAAGAAAAGAATAAGAAGAAGAAGGAGAAAGGAGAAAAAAAAAGAAGAAGAAGGAAAAGAAGAAGAAGGAAAAGAAGATGAGGAGAAGAAAGAAGAAGAAGAAGAAGAAGAAGAAGAAAAATAGGAGAGGAAGAGAAAAATAAGAGGAAAAAAGAAGATAAGAAGAAGAAGAAGAAGAAGAAGAAGGAGGAGGAGGAGGAGGAGAAGGCCAAGGACCTTCTAGTCCTTCTCCTCCTCCTCCTTCTTCTCCTTCTCCTCCTTCTTCTTGATTTCTTCTTCTTCTCCTCCTCCTCCTCCTTCTTCTCCTCTTTCATATTATCCTTGCTTTAATTAGCCCAACAATGACATAATTAGCCCATTTAGCTCCAAAATACCATAATAAGCTCAAAATGGCATAAGAACCTTGGTTAGCTCATTAATATTATATACTTAGCTTGTTTTCCTCTAAAATGACATAATTGGAATATTTGTGTTGATCAGGTGGATTTACATGTGATAGTTGTCTCGTCGCTGTGAGGTCTGCTGTGAGAAGACCTGCCCGTGCGTTGTACGAGCTCCGCCCCTGCATTCGTGGGTCAGTACAAATTTCATCTCCTCCCCGCCCCTTCATTTACTGTGGCTCGGTTTCCGGATGAAACTTTCTAGATTTAGGTAATTCAATTAATTTATCAGTATGCGTGACCAGTATGCGTCTCCCGTTCGAAAGGGCGACATCTATAAATATGCATGTCTTTGCATATTTATAACCGCCATCCTTTCGAATTGTCCAACATTATCCATGGACAGCCCGAGTATGTTTAGATTGGGTTCGTTTTCCCGTATGCTGTGCTCTGGATCCGATGCGGAATTTCGTCAGTGCCTCCCTGTTGTTCTCCGGATGCACATCCTCTCTGTTTATTGCGGAGACGTGTATCAGGAGAACAGCGGGGAGGTGCTGCCGAAATTTTGCGTTGGATCCGGAGCAGAGCATGGGAAAACGAACCCAATCTACACATACTCGGGTGGGATTAGGACCTATCTTTACCTATTAGGATGTAGGTTGCCTGGACGTAATAAAAATGGCGACAGATGAATATAAATGCTAAATTATATATAAATATATTTCTTCTGTCTTTAGGAGCTACGCAAGATGAGTGATCGTGCGTGGATGTATACCGGTCACCCTAGTCAGAAAGAGATGACGAAAGAATGGTTTTTAAAAACAAAGGAATTTGTGAAAGCCGCTTTCGCAAATAGCCAGGAAAGAAACTATTGCCCCTGTCCTGGATGCGACAACTATAAAAAGACGGAGGAGGCTGTAATGATTAAACACCTGCAGAGGAGGGGTTTTAAGCCTAATTATACGGTGTGGACATTTCATGGTGAGTCTATACAACGCACAAGAGCTGAGGTGGTCCGTCGTCGCACGGACGAGCATGGTACTGGGATCGAAGACATGGTGCAAGACTTTGATGATGCTCGGGATTCGGAAGATGAGATGGAGGAATCTGCAAAGGCCTTTTATGAAATGTTGGAGTTTTCAAAACGTCCTCTCCATGAGCACACTGAGCTCTGTCAGCTGGATGCAATTGCACAAGTAATGGCTCTGAAGGCTCAGTTCAACTTGGGAAGAGAATGCTACGACGCGATGATGACACTATTTGGATGTTTCCTAACCAAAGGCCATGTCATGCCTGCAAACCTATACCAGTCGGACAAAATACTTCGTGTACTTAAGATGCCCTATGAGAAGATAGATGCATGTGAGAAAGGATGTGTCTTATTTAGGAAGGAGTATGCACACTTGGACTATTGACCCAATTGCGAGTCTTGCAGGTGTCTTGTGGTAGACAACGGTATGGGTGAGAAGAGGCAGACCAAAATCGCAGTTAGTGTTCTTTGGTATATGCCAATCGTACCAAGACTTCAACGTCTTTTCATGGTCGAAGAGACAGCCAGACAGATGACATGGCACAAATTGGGCAAAAGAACCGAACTAGATGCGGATGGGAATAAGATGATGGTACACACATCGGATGGGGAAGCGTGGAAACATTTTGATGGATTGCATCAGGATAAAGCGGCAGATCCAAGGAATCCTCGAGTCTGCGCCACCACGGATGGTTTTAATCCCTTCGGCATGACGGCAACCCAATACAGTTGTTGGCCTGTATTTGTCATTCCACTGAATCTCCCCCCCGGGCAGATTATGCAAAGAAAGAACATATTTCTGACGTTGATAATTCCAGGGCCCAATTATCCGGGGAAGAATATGAATGTGTACCTGCAACCTCTTAAGGATGAATTGGAAGAAGCTTGGGAAAATGGGGTCAAGACATACGATGCCACTAGAAAAGAAAACTTCAAAATGCATGTGTGGTACATGTACTCTATGCATGACTTGCCAGCATATGCGCTATTCTCTGGATGGTGTGTGCATGGAAGGTTCCCGTGCCCCCAATGCAAGGCAGCTCTTCAGTTTCATTGGTTGCAGGAGGGTCGGAAGTATTCTTGCTTTGACTTGCATAGACAATTCCTGGATCCTGACCATCAGTTCAGAAAAGACAAGAAGAACTTTACCAAAGGTAAAGTTGTCAAAAACTTGGCACCACATGCGTTCACAGGCCAACAGATCGTGGATCAGTTAAACGCCCTCGAGCCTGATCTAGAGCGTCCAGGGTATTTCAAGGGGTATAATTCAAAACATGCCTGGACTCACAAGCCATGCTTCTGGGATCTGCCTTACTTCAAAGACCTCCTTCTTCCACACAATATCGACATGATGCACACTGAAAAGAATATCGGAGAGGCTATTTTTGGTACATTGTTCGACACAGATGGGAAGACAAAGGATAATATTAAGGCTAGAGTCGATCAAGAGACACTATGTCATAGACCGTTACAAAACATGCGAGAAGGCAAAGGAAAGCAGAAGTGGTCGAAGCCAAAGGCCTGGTTCATTCTTGGAAGGCCAGCTATGAGGGAAATTATCTTGTGGGTCAAAATGCACTTGATGTTCCCTGATGGGTATGCAACGAATCTAAAGAGGGGAGCGAGTCTTGAAAAATTAAAAATCTTTGGTCTCAAGAGTCATGATTGGCACATATGGCTAGAGCGGGTAATGGCGGTGATGTTACGTGGCTTTATTCCTGAGGATGAATGGCTAGTACTGGCGGAGCTGAGCTATTTCTTCCGTGTTCTTTGTGCGAAATAATTGTCGCCTGGCGTGGTAGAAGACATGGAGGAGTTTGCACCGGAGTTGTTGTGCAAGTTAGAGAAGATCTTTCCACCAGGCTTCTTTAATCCAATGCAACATTTGATTTTACATCTACCGACCGAGGCAAGATTGGGTGGGCCCGTGCAAGATCGTTGGTGCTATGCAACTGAGAGGATGCAGAAGACCCTTCGAGCTAAATGTAAAAATAAGCATAGAATTGAAGCATCGATGGCTGAGGCATTCATTACTGAGGAGGTGGCAAACTTTGTGACAGCACACTACGAAGCCAAAAATCATCATTTGCATAATCCGAAGCCTCGGCAGAATGATGGAGACCCTAAAAAAGGTGGGTCCAACCTCAGCCTATTCAAAGGGAAGCTCACACCAGCCGGTGCTTCGAAACCAATAATGTTGGATATCGAAGAATGGCGGAACATTTCGTTGTATATCTTCAACAACCTAACAGAAGTGCGGCCGTACATCGAGTGAGTTCTCGACACATTTTCCCGTAACTTCTAATTAATTTGAACTGCTCTTATTCCCGGATATTTCAAACAGCCGTTATGTCGTCAAATTCTCGGATGGAGCGGTGATCGAAAATGATTCCATCGAAGAGTATGAGCTTCTGTCAAAGACAGGAGGCGGCTATCCCGGTTTCATCTCTTGGTTCAAACAAACGGTAATTATCAATAATGGACCATTTCATTCTTGGTCTAACTTGCGGCTAATGCAACAACCGTTTCGTATTAAACTTGTAGGCTAATTCAGAGTCTATGGACGCCGAATTGAGACAAGTCGCTAATGGTTTTGACTATAAGGTCCGTTCATTTGAGAAATACAACATCAACGGGTATCTCTTTCATACCTTTGGCAAAGATCTATCTATGCCCGACCGGAAATCTACAAATTGTGGTGTCTCTGCTATCGGCGAAGGTGTTATCGAGTATTATGGAAGAGTTGAAGAAATTTATGAACTTCAATTCTATGGTGAAAACCCACCGAACGTCGTAGTCTTCAGATGTTATTGGTTCCAGCCGAAAAAGACAAGAAGGACTCATGAACATATAGGACTACTCGAAATCAATCCAAACACCCATTTAGATGTTCTCGATATCTATATTACGGCTCAACAGGCGACCCAAGTTTTCTATCTACCGTGGGCATGCCAAACGGATAAGAATCTGGAAGGTTGGTATGTTGTTTATGAAGTGCCGCCACATGTCAGACCACCTCTCCCAAATGAACAGGATTATGAACCTCACATTAACCCAGACACATATGATGGAGAATTCTTCCAAGAAACACGTCTTTCCAAGAAACGTTTCAAGAACCGCCGTGCTTCATCCAAGAACATGGAAGTAGACAACGATAATGAATCCGACTCCAGCCCTGAGCCGGAACCAGAAGACCTGGAACTCGTAGAGGTTACTGATGCGGATGACCTGTCAATGCTTCAACGATTAAAGGAAGGCCTTTCACAACTTCACGCCGTTGAACCCGATGAGCACGTCATTCATGAAGACATGCGTGATAGTGATGATGATGATGCATTTATTGATGATGATTATTAGTTTGTAAGATTCAAAACTTAAATTATATATATATTTTAATCTTCATTATTCATGTACATATTATTATTCATGTCAGTCATTCAATTTTTTTATGTTGTACTAATTTATTTTAATATTTATCATGGTAGGTGTTGAAAGATGGTGGGCGCGGGTCAAGATCGCTCGACGGGTTCTTCCCAGGCGCCCCGCACGAGGGGTGGTACTACCCTTCCACCCCTATCTCTCCGTAGAGCCTTGGCAGACAGTCTTTCGGCACCAGCCGTGTGTTCTTCTTCGTCGGTGGCATTGCCCACTCGGAGAGGTGCTGGTCGGGGAGGGAAGAAGGGGAAGGGTACAGGGAGAGGTGGTGGCCGCGGAAGATCCAGGAGGACTGTTGAGCCGTCCTCGCCACCACCACCAGCTCATTTACCCGAGCATAGGACTAGTATGGTCGACCCGTTTGCGGAGGAGGCTACGGGGACTCCGGTCCAGGAGCCTGGTGTTCACGGGCATTCGTCCCATGAGACTCCGGTCCAGGAGCAGCCTCGGGTCGAGGTGCACTCGGCCCAGGAGCAGCCGGAGGAGACTACGTTTCCGGAGGCTTCACCCGACGTGGAGAGGCCCGGATGGGAGCCTTGGCCGGATCGTACCGAGTTGCCGGATTGGACCGAGTGTCCGGGTGGCTCAGGGGGCGGGGATGGCGGGGATGAGCTTACGGATAGCGAGGGCGATGTGCAGGTGGACGGGGCCCCGGCTACCGTGTACAAGCGCGGTAGTACACGTCTTCCGGTCGCCCCGGCTACCCGCGAGCAGAGGCCGGTGATTAAACCTGAAGGAGATAGGTAAGTACATTTACCCTTTTTTTAGCTTTTGCCTTCAAGTTTGTTCAAATATCTAATGCGCTGACCTTATCATACTGCAGGGGATGGGTACACCCTCTTGGAGTCCGCAGGCCGAACTCCGTCCTTGGTGTGCTTTGCCGTACAAATTTCCCGGGGTTTGTCACGTTGCCTGGTGAGGGTCAGGTTCCTACACTAGGATTTACCTGGGAGCACTACCAGGCTGCGCCGGCCCCGCCGGAGGAGATTATAGATGGTGTCTTGTGCCACACGAGGGCCGAGATGGTGATCAAGAGCTTTTGGGTAAATTATCCTTTTACAGAATCTAAAATTAACAATATAGCTAATTATTGTACTAATTGGTGTTTTCACGTTTGATTGCAGACCTTCTATAGGTGTGAGGATGGATATGAGGAGGAGGCGGCCAGGGTTCTCGAGGTCGAGTGTAGGCGGTTACTACAGAACTTGCGCCACGAGGCTCGGCCGCAGGCTATTCGAGATTACTACGCCACGCGTGGTATGAAGAAGCAGAAGAAGGATTGCCGCGAAAAGTTTCTGAAGAAGGAGCAATACATGAAGGTAATTACCTATTCTTAAGTCCTTCTACGTAGTTTTCTTGATTTCATTCATAGGCGTAGCGCCGAAAATTCTTTCTAATAACTTACAGGTGCCCCCGAGATGGTGTGCGGATAAGATGGATTGTTGGGAGGCGTTGGTTGATGAGTGGTGCACAGGCAGCTGGCGAGCCGTCCACGATAATGCGAAGGATCGGCGTAGCCAAATGGTTGGTGTGCCACACCATCAAGGCAGTGCCAACTTACTTCAGTTTGTACGAAACTGGGATGTGATTTGCTTCATGATTCATGCTATTCATTCTTGATGCTAATATTTTGTTCCTCTCTTTTAGGCGCATCACAATAAGACTGAGATGCCACACTTGTACGACCTTTATGGCATGGCCCATACTGCCTCGTACAAGAAGGCGAAGGCATTCTCTGAGTCTGACCTGGATGATCCCAGTAACTTCACCAACATATCATCCCACCATAAGCTCGTGGCATACAGGGACGCGGGGAAGGCTACGAAAGGGGATGACTTTAACCCTAGCCAGGAACCTTTGGATCCAGATCTGGTGATGATATCTGGTGGCGGGAGGCCCCATGGCTTGATAGCCATTGGAGATGGGATAATACGTTGTCCACTCACTCTTCCGGAGATCAAGGTGCGCCAGTCGAGCAACTATCCTGAGATAACGCGTCGTCCACGGCCAGTCGAACTTGCCATCGAGGTTAGTTGTACGGACTAAGAACACTTTCATCCATTTCATTATGTGTGTCACCATAGATCATTACTGTGGTAACGAGGAATGGTTTTTTAGGCTGCTCTCCAGAAAGAGAGAGCGGCAAATCAGGCTGCTCTTGAGAAAGAGAGATTGGCAAGCCAGGCTGCTCTTCAGGCTGCTCTTGATGAGAGGGACCAGAGCACGACACGATTGCTTGAGGAGGAGAGGGCCCAGAATGAGGCGGGTCAACGGGCCCTGTACGAGATTTTTGTGGTATGTTTTTTTCACATTAGCCAAATCATGTGTGTAATGTCTGTTTCAATACTAACTAATACGACCCACTCTTCAGGGTCTGTGCGAGAAGAGCGGTCAAGTCCCTCCGCCGATGCCAGTCTTCTCTTCGATTGGCACGGTGAGTTTCATTATAAACTAGTATTAATAATTGAGTGTCATCATGACATTGCAAAATATCTTTTCTGCAGAATAACTCCCGAGCGGCATCGCACGACCCTTCTCCAAGGCACCCGTCTCCAAACGAAGCCGGCGCGACCAACCGTGGTGTTTCTCCTCCTTGATGACCACTACGGTAAGTTTCTCCTCCAAACTTAGCTTGTTTTCCTCTAAAATGAGATAATTAGCCCAGTTAGCTCCAAGAAGACATAATTAGGTAATTTATCTCCAACAAGAGGAGAAGAAATAGGAAAAATGAAAAGAAAGAAGAAGTAGAAGAAGAGAAGAAGGAGAAGGAGGAGGAGGAGGAGGAGAAGGCCAAGGACCTTCTAGTCCTTCTCCTCCTCCTCCTTCTCCTTCTCCTCCTTCTCCTCCTTGATTTCTTCTTCTTCTCCTCCTCCTCCTCTTTCTTCTCCTCTTTCATATTATCCTTGCTTTAATTTCCCCAACAATGACATAATTAGCCCATTTAGCTCCAAAATACCATAATAAGCTCAAAATGGCATAAGAACCTTGGTTAGCTCATGAATATTATATACTTAGCTTGTTTTCCTCTAAAATGGGATAATTAGCCCATTTAGCTCAAAAAAGACATAATTAGGTAATTTAGCGCCAACAAGAGGAGAAGAGGAGAAGAAATAGGCAAAATGAAAAGATAGAAGAAGAAGAAGAGATGAAGAAGAAGAGAACAAGGAGTTGGAGTAGGAGGAGGAGGAGGAGGAGGAGGAGTAGAAGTCCTTGGCCTTCTCCTCCTCCTCCTCCTCCTTCTTCTTGATTTCTTCTTCTTCTCCTTCTCCTCCTCCTTCTTCTCCTCTTTCATATTATCCTTGCTTTAATTAACCCAACAATGACATAATTAGCCCATTTAGCTCCAAAATACCATAATAAGCTCAAAATGGCATAAGAACCTTGGTTAGCTCATTAATATTATATACTTAGCTTGTTTTACACTAAAATGGGATAATTAGCCCATTTAGCTCAAAAAAGACATAATTAGGTAATTTAGCTCCAAGAAGAGGAGAAGAGGAGAAGAAATAGGCAAAATGAAAAGAAAGAAGAAGAAGAAGAAGAGAAGAAGAAGAAGAGAAGAAGGAGAAGGAGGAGGAGGAGGAGGAGGAGGAGGAGAAGGCCAAGGACCTTCTAGTCCTTCTCCTCCTCCTCCTTCTTCTCCTTCTCCTCCTTCTTCTTGATTTGTTCTTATTCTCCTCCTCCTCCTCCTTCCTCTCCTCTTTCATATTATCATTGCTTTAATTAACCCAATAATGACATAATTCGCCCATTTAGCTCCAAAATACCATAATAAGCTCAAAATGGCATAAGAACCTTGGTTAGCTCATTAATAATATATACTTAGCTTGTTTTCCTCTAAAATTGGATAATTAGCCCATTTAGCTAAAAAAGACATAATTAGGTAATTTAGCTCCAACAAGAGGAGAAGAGGAGAAGAAATAGGCAAAATGAAAAGAAAGAAAGAAGAAGAAGAAGAGAACAAGAAGAAGAGAAGAAGGAGAAGGAGGAGGAGGAGGAGGAGGAGGAGGAGGAGAAGGCCAAGGACCTTCTAGTCCTTCTCCTCCTCCTCCTTCTTCTCCTTCTCCTCCTTCTTGATTTCTTCTTCTTCTCCTCCTCCTCCTCCTTCTTCTCCTCTTTCATATTATAATTGCTTTAATTAACCAAACAATGACATAACTAGCCCATTTAGCTCCAAAATACCATAATAACCTCAAAATGGCATAAGAACCTTGGTTAGCTCATTAATATTATATACTTAGCTTGTTTTCCTCTAAAATGGGATAATTAGCCCATTTAGCTAAAAAAAGACATAATTAGGTAATTTAGCTCCAACAAGAGGAGAAGAGGAGAAGAAATAGGCAAAATGAAAAGAAAGAAGAAGAAGAAGAAGAGAAGAAGAAGAAGAGAAGAAGGAGAAGGAGGAGGAGGAGGAGGAGGAGAAGGCCAAGGACCTTCTAGTCCTTCTCCTCCTCCTCCTTCTTCTCCTTCTCCTCCTTCTTCTTGATTTGTTCTTATTCTCCTCCTCCTCCTCCTTCCTCTCCTCTTTCATATTATCATTGCTTTAATTAACCCAATAATGACATAATTCGCCCATTTAGCTCCAAAATACCATAATAAGCTCAAAATGGCATAAGAACCTTGGTTAGCTCATTAATATTATATACTTAGCTTGTTTTCCTCTAAAATGGGATAATTAGCCCATTTAGCTAAAAAAGGACATAATTAGGTAATTTAGCTCCAATAAGAGGAGAAGAGGAGAAGAAATAGGCAAAATGAAAAGAAAGAAGAAGAAGAAGAAGAGAAGAAGGAGAAGGAGGAGGAGGAGGAGGAGGAGAAGGCCAAGGACCTTCGAGTCCTTCTCCTCCTCCTCCTTCTTCTCCTTCTCCTCCTTCTTCTTGATTTCTTCTTCTCCTCCTCCTCCTCCTCCTTCTTCTCCTCTTTCATATTATCATTGCTTTAATTAACCCAACAATGACATAATTAGCCCATTTAGCTCCAAAATACCATAATAAGCTCAAAATGGCATAAGAACCTTGGTTAGCTCATTAATATTATATACTTAGCTTGTTTTCCTCTAAAATGGGATAATTAGCCCATTTAGCTAAAAAAGACATAATTAGGTAATTTAGCTCCAACAAGAGGAGAAGAGGAGAAGAAATAGGCAAAATGAAAAGAAAGAAGAACAAGAAGAAGAAAAGAAGAAGAAGAGAAGAAGGAGAAGGAGGAGGAGGAGGAGGAGGAGGAGGAGAAGTCCAAGGACCTTCTAGTCCTTCTCCTCCTCCTCCTTCTTCTCCTTCTCCTCCTTCTTCTTGATTTCTTCTTCTTCTCCTCCTCCTCCTCCTTCTTCTCCTCTTTGATATTATCATTGCTTTAATTAACCCAACAATGACATAATTAGCCCATTTAGCTCCAAAATACCATAATAAGCTCAAAATGGCATAAGAACCTTGGTTAGCTCATTAATATTATATACTTAGCTTGTTTTCCTCTAAAATGGGATAATTAGCCCATTTAGCTCAAAAAAGACATAATAGGTAATTTAGCTCCAACAAGAGGAGAAGGGGAGAAGAAATAGGCAAAATGAAAAGAAAGAAGAAGAAGAAGAAGAGAAGAAGAAGAAGAGAAGAAGGAGAAGGAGGAGGAGGAGGAGGAGGAGGAGGAGAAGGCCAAGGACCTTCTAGTCCTTCTCC